>NC_060905.1:9216339-9816339 GCF_014805685.1 Silurus meridionalis | reverse complement strand
GTCAGTAAGGTTTGTTTGAGCAGGACTGTAATAGATCCTTCAGACAAAAGTGTGTGAACGCTTGTGTCTTCTGATGTGTGTCAAACTTTATGGCTCCCGTGTGAGGATGTGATCCTTAGGTGTCCACAAACTTCTGGCCTTAAACTGTAGTGTATCATTTTCTGTCTCAGCTGCCCAGAGCCAATCTAACCTAGAAACAGTACATCCATTGTTATGTAATGCACATGAGCAAGGGTTAACTCCTGCCCTTTGCAATATAACTTTTCCTTTTCCACAACACACCCAGCCAAAGGCTTAATGATTAGCAGATGGTGGATAATAATTACCAATATGAACACATGAAAAGATTGTAGTCCTGCCCTACTTTGCTTTGTGCATGTAATCAGAGAGCTGTTTATAAAGAGCAGAAAATTGAAAACAATGCATGTTATGAGGATTGCATTCCAGTATTTTGTTATACATCTGCCAATAAAGTGCATCCAGTGAATAATAATTATAATAATAATTACAAAAACAACAATAATAAACGATTTGCTACTTAAAAATAGGATTTGATTCGGGTAATCACATGGTTTTCCACATGGTTTTAGGCCTGTTCATTGCAAACCAAATCATGTAACAAGACCCTGGAGATCAAACAGCATTAAACACATTAAAAGAGCAACCCAATTCCTCTTCAACATCATCTCTATTTACTGTTTTATAACCTGTAATAAAACTTTCTATTTACTGTTTTATAACCTACTTGCAATTTTTAATAATGTCAGGTGTAATAAGAAGCTCATAGACAATTCCATGTTAGTAGATTTGTTTCATGTTGTTTTTATTTAAAAAAAAAAAAGCATTTACATGTTTGCTTTGAGCGAGAGGATGTCTATTTGAGTGATTACTAGAGTCAATGAAGTGATGAAAAGAACGTGTAATTACGTTATGCTATCTCTATATAATGTCATGTGAGTTTTAAGTAAATAAAATTTTTGCTCTATTTTTAGTACATTTTTGCTTTTAACAACTATTAGATTAATTCAAATATTTGCTTTCTGCCTTCTCACATGAATCTGCTTCATTCTGTGCCTTGACTGGACATTTCATTTAGACACAGTTTAATATAGGTTAGATCAATTAATAGATTAATAAAAATTAGAAATATTAGTGACCTTTGCTGGTATATATATATATATATATATATATATATATATATATATATATATATATATATATATATATATATATATATATATATATATATATATATATATATATATATATATATATATATATATATATATATATATATATATATATATATATATATATATATATATATATATATATATATATATATATATATATATATATATATATATATATATATATATATATAAAACTTTTTCTGTTTTATTTTTATCCTTAATTCTATTCCTTTTTATGCTTAAATGCTGAACAGTCACACAAATCATTTCACTACATGTCCTACTCTGTATGTATGTGTATGTGACAAATAAAATTTGTTTTGATTTGATTTGATTTGGTGTCATTATTACAGAGGTTTGTTTACTTCATCTTATCTTTTGACTTGTCAGTAACGACACCTCTCTTTCCATCACACTAATTAGAATGTAATTAATATGACTTTAGATTTAATTGCATAGCAACAGGGCTCCTCAAGCTGATTATATAACTACATTGATTTGACTTCCTTTTCCATTTCACATGACAGGCATATGGAATTGTATGGAAAGCAGTGGACAGGAAGACCGGAGAAACAGTGGCTGTGAAAAAAATATTTGATGCCTTTAGAAACAGAACTGATGCTCAGGTACGCTTTAGATAAATATCTATAGAATTAATAATAATTAAAAAAAACTATGCTTTGTTTTGTTTAATGAAGACAACAGCACCTCAAACAGTAATTCTGGTTAAGGCATTATTTCTTCTATATTAACACATATGGAAATTGTATTATGGATATGTGATTTAAATTGATTAAACAATTTATGTACTTGTTGATATGAAGAAGATTTATGATTATTTCACATTTTTGAAAGTCGTCTCCATTGAGATTACTGGACTTTCGTCAATATGAAATGTAACTACATATGGGGAAAAGGTTTTTTGTAATTTACTGTGATATAAGAGGAATAAAACACAATCTGTTATTTGACAGTAAACAACTGAGAGGCATTATGGCACACTGTTATTAATCATTTTCATATACCGTCTGTTTTGTTTTATTCTTTATATTTATTACTAATAACGGTATTACTAGTTATTAGAGCTATATAGTGTATATTATAGTTTTTTTAATACCACAGATTTTCAACTTATGTCTTTTTCATGTAGAGAACATTCAGAGAAATCATGTTTCTTCAGGTAAGGACCTTTTACTGTTTACTTCTTAATATTGTGTTTGTATTAAACATTACTAAGAGCAATTGAGTGTTTTTTCTTCTCAGCATTATACATAGTTATGTGTTCACAACTGTGTGCTTGTAGTCTCTGCTATCACAGACATGATCCTATTTTTTCTGGTAAAATAATGCTATAAAGCACTGTATTAAATGTTTGTTTGTGGATTCTGTGATAGCATTACCTGAATTATTGCTACTATTACTAGTGCTAGCATGCGAAAAAACTTTATTCTTTCTTTGTGACATGCAGGAGTTTGGTGATCATCCCAATATCATCAAGTTGCTTAACGTCATCCGAGCCCAGAATGATAAAGATATTTACTTGGTATTTGAGTACATGGGTAAGGCTTGCATGCTGGTAGGCTTTAAAATAAATCAAATCAAATCAAAACAAATTTTATTTGTCACATACACATACATACAGAGTACGACATGCAGTGAAATGCTTTATACGACTGTGTAAAGCATTTTATACCACAAATATAATACAAATGGAACATATACTATTAATGTGGAGGTTTGCCAGATTTGCTCCTTCTTGTTTGATTTGCTGTTGGATCCTTTAAAAGCTTTTTTGGCTCTTGGCTTTATTGCCTGTTCAGTTCTGGACTTTACTCTGAGCTGATAGTATGTGTCACTTAGGCAGCCATATGAAGTAGGTATTACTTACAGAAATTAGGTGGAAAGGAGAATTTTTCAGTGTGAAATATAATTCTCATGCAGATTTCTGCATATCACATCGATTATATAAAATGTATGTATACTGTACTGTAACTACTTTTGATTGATCCTAATTTTGGAAATGGCTTCTAAAACATTAAAATTAGTACTGAGTGGCCTGAATGTATGGTTGTACAGAAATGGTACAACATTGGCCAGTGTCAAATACTTGACAAACTGAATCTAAATTGTGAACTCATCTAATCTTGTCAGAGCGTTTACTGAATCTGTGAAGAGTGAATTCTAGCCACAATCTGGGAAGAAATATTGTGAGAATCCAGATTGGATATAGCAAACAGAGACTATAGTAGTAAAACGCTTCTAATGAAAAGCTTTGTGTGAAAGTGAAATTCAAGCACACTTACAGATACAGTTACATTTCAAACATTTAATGCATTCGCATGCAGGTACATTTCTCGACTGTTAACATGTAAATGTATTTATCCGATGTGTTGATGGAGTAATTAAAGCTCATGCAGAACTATTAAAGCACAGCTCTGTTTTTTTTTCTTTACAGATACCGACCTGCATGCTGTTATTAGGAAAGGTAGCCTTTTGAAGGACATTCATAAACGATATATCATGTACCAGCTTCTCAAAGCCACCAAATATTTACACTCTGGGAACGTTATTCACAGGGACCAGAAGGTAGGCTCTCATGTGTTGTGTGAATGTTCAATGCAGGGCTACCAAACATCAGATAAATTATAGAACTGGACCTTCTACCATCCTTTTCTGTTTTATACAGCCCTCAAATATGCTACTAGATGCAGACTGCTTTGTCAAACTGTGTGATTTCGGCTTGGCACGTACCCTGTCCCAGATTCAAGAGGATGCTGTGAATCCGGCTTTAACAGAATATGTAGCAACACGGTGGTATCGTGCTCCTGAGATTCTCCTCGGCTCCACTAGGTACCATTCACACACGTCTTTGAATGTCATATTAGACGTTCCCTTTTCTTTTTTTGTTTACCCTCTGCGGTCTGTTGTAAAGGTACACGAAAGGGGTGGACATGTGGAGTGTGGGCTGCATTCTGGGTGAGATGTTACTGGGCAAGCCGCTTTTTCCTGGAACCTCGACCATGAATCAGATAGAGAAAATTATGAGTTCTATTCCACATCCTTTGCCAGAAGGTGAGGTTACTTTATCACCTAATTTAAGCTGTTGGAAGTCACCAAAATCATTTATTTTAACATAGGGGAGCATGAATGCATGAATGAATAGAGCATCTGTTAGCTAGTTTAAGTCTGGATTCAGGGATAATCATTCAGAGAGGTTTTATTGTTACTCATTTGGTCTTATTTCTTCAACTTTAGACATCGTGGCCATCAGGTCAGAGTATGGAGCATCTGTAATTCAGAAAATGCTACTTAGGTAAGTGCCCAAAAAAGATAATGCTGGATTTCTGGTTGCATTTAATAGTTTTGTTTTAAAGATTTCATACAGATTACTAGTTACACTATATGAACAAAAGTACTGGTACATCTGACTTTCCCAGCAATACGTGGTTCTTTCCCAAACTTTTATCGCAAAGCTAAAAGCACATGGTGGTATAAGATGTCTTTGGATGCAGTAGCATGACATTTTCCCTTCACTTGAATTAGGACCTGTTCTAGCATAGCAGTGCCCCTGTGCACAAAGCAAACTCAATGAAGATCTGCTTTGCATGTGTTGGAGTGGGAAATCTCCTGCTATAGAGCTCTGAACTCAATTCTATTAAACACTTTCGGGATGAATTGGAACACTGACTGAACCTCAGGCCTTTTCACCTCAATATCAGTACCTGACTTTACTAACACCCTTGTGTCTAAATGAGCACAAATCTCCACAAGCACACTCTAAAATCTAGTGGAACATCTTGCCAGGAAAGTGGAGGGAAAGAGCAAATTTGGACTAAATCTGGAATGTGATGCTCAAAAAGCACATACTATACTTATGACCAGGTGTTTGCAAACTTTTGGCAATATCATGTATATGTGTACTACATACAGTATGTATACTACAAAGCCAAATGTTAGTGGATGCTTGATCATTACAACCATATCAGGTTCTTTCCAAACTGTTGCCACAAAGTTTGAAGCACAAAATTATATAAAATTTCTTTGTGTGATGTAAAATGACAATTTCCCTTCAATGGAACTAAGAGACTCAAACTTGTCCCAGCATGGCAATGTGCTTGTGCCCAAAATGAAGTCCCTCAGCACATAGTTTACCAAAGTCGAAGAACTCGAGTGAAGAACCCAAACAGTGTCCCAAACAGATCCTTGACTAGAACACCTGTGAGATGAACCGGTAAGCTGACTGTACCCCGTGTCTCCTCACTCAACATCAGTGTCAGATCTCACTAATGATCTTGTGACTGAATAAGCATGGTTTCCCACAGCCTCCACTCCACAATCTGACGAGGTTATTAGAACAGAAGGGGGAGATTAAATCAGGGATGGGATGTTTAACATGCTCATACGAAGTTGATGCTCAGCCGCACTAGTGTCCTTATAGTATTTGTGTATTAGGCAAACATTAGTCATTGTAGTTCTTTTTTTTTTTTTGCCACAATGATTCACCCATTTGTTTTTATTATGACTCAGCAACATCACATTCCAGCTAAGATCATTGAACAGACAATGTGTGTGGTTTTTGTGATTGTCTAGGCCGCAGGTGCAATTAGGTGATTTAATGCAGCCTTCAGTGCCTCCTGATGCTCTTGATCTGCTACAACGCCTGCTTGTCTTTAATCCATATAAACGACTGACTGCAGAGGAGGCTCTCCAGCACCCTTATGTGGCCAAGTAAATGAAATATTTTACTTCACTTTCACTGAAAATTAAAGTGTGTTTTTGTCATTAGCAGGATATGTACTTTAATGTGTATATATATATATATATATATATATATATATATATATATATATATATATATATATATATATATATTTTTTTTTTTTACCTTACAACATTACCTGCCCTAAAATGGCTTCCTTTTTTCCATTAAAGATTTCATAACCCATCCAGGGAACCTAGTCTGGACTATGAAGTTATTCTCGCTGTAGATGATGATGTCCAGCTATCTGTGACTCAATACAGAAACAAGCTCTATGAGGTTTTATTGATATATCCATTTTAAATGCATTTTACATGAAAGCATTGATGTGCTATAATAACGTGTGTGCTGTGTCTTATATGGAAAAAAAAATAAATAAAAAATATAGGAAGATTTTGTGATCTTTGTACCTCATGTGAACAGATGATTCTGGAGAAACGAGCATCTCGCCAAATAGCAAGAAAAGCTCATCTAAAGCAGAAAGCTGAGCAAAGGCCTGGAAGAGATCTTAGTGAAAACGCTCCGGATAAAACAAATAAAAATGATAAAGAATGCAAGAAGACTGAGAAAAAGGAGCCAGAAGGAGACCGGGAAAAGAAATTGCAACACAACAAAGAGCGACTCGGAGCAGGATTAGTCGTTTCCAAGCCTGTCACCACACAAGATCAAACACAACTAGCTGTGGGGAGAAGCAGTCCAGCTGCAAACACCAGCATAACCAAGACTGTGTACAACCCAATTACGCATGTGTCCAGTGAGTCCTGCTTTACTGTACAATAATTAGTAAACTAATTACACTTTGTTAATAGTGCACATATAATATTACACATTTTATTTGTCAGATGTGGTTAGACCCTCCAGTCAACCTTCTTTGGCTGCTCAGCATCAACAACACAGATATGGCAGAAAGGTGGTGCAGCAATCTCAGAACAATGACAGCAGTGGCATTTTGCCTGTACCAGCATTTAACAAGGTAAAACATGATGCTATATATCTGTTTGGTTGTTTTTTGTTTGGAGTGGATACATTTTTAATTATTACTTTAGCTAGTAATACTATTTCATCATGCTCTAGGGTTGTTTTTGTATTTTTTAGGTGTTGATTGCTGTGTGTTTTGATCTGTGCAGGGTGTTGAGCAGAGTCAGCAGCGTGGTCAATCAGCCCCTATGGGAGGCACGCGCTCCTTTTCTCTCACTCTCTTACAGCCACAAAATAATGATTTGTTTCACAAAGAAGAACCCGTGGTGACACTAGGCCTGTGTGTCACTTCTGCACGGCTGGTAAGTGGCCTCCTCAAGATTTAAACCTTTTACAAATCAGTATCATATTTTGTATTTGCAGTTTATGTTAGCTATGGCTGCAATATTATAAATCCAATGTACATTACGCTTTCTTATGCATAATTTATGAGCTGCACAAAATGGATTTTATTCGATAAATAAACCTTCAAAAGTTTTGATTAAGCAGCTGTTATAAAAACAAAGACTAATAAATAAACAAAAACATTTAAAACATGCACAGAAGTTTATTTTCAGTACAGACTGAAGAGTATATATGGGCAGCACAGTGTAGTAATTTAAATCTGAAGGTTTTTAGAGAGTTTGCATAGATGTTAGCATATTGAAAGTCTAATAAAGAGTGAATATATATATATATATATATATATATATATATATATATCATTGTTGTTATTAGTACTAAACTAATGTATACACTATTAAGGAGCAGGGAAATTTTGGGAAAGAAACATTTCCTGGGACTTCCTGTTTAGATACTCCAACAAATTTAACCATGAAGGCAGATGCTAGAAATGGCATAAACCCTATGTGAAGAATCAGAGATAAGCTCACCTTAATCGCATTTCGTCTGTGTTACTGAAGAGGTCAACATAACACCCAGTATAACAGAACACACAATGACACACTTGATGGATAGATTGAAAGGGATGAATAAAGCATTGACATACTGAGACTCCAGACAAATGTGTGAAACATTAGAGCAATGCATCACTGCCACCTGTTACTAGTGCTCTATCTTTCCGTCTAGGGCAGGCTTAATGCCTCTAAGCTTTCACACATGTAAGGCATAACAGTGTTCTTTATCGGATTAAATGAAGCTGACTGTAACTTAATTCAATTTATTTTTATTTGTATAGCGCTTTTAACAATGAACATTGTCTCAAAGCAGCTTTGCACAGATAATGTGGTGATCAAAATGAATAAGATGTTCTTTATAAGTGTAAGTTTGTCCCTGATGAGCAAGCAACCTTGAGAGGAACCAGACGCAAGAGGGAACCCATGAATGTTAATTTATTAGAGATAAACGATGTTGAGGTGTGCAGTGACGGTGATCAGAGCAAACTGTAGTCCTGAGTCAGTGTAGCAGATTATTGACATTAACTAAAGTCCGAATCCATCCTCAAAGCTCCCGTTCTTAGTCTGGAATTTCATAGACCCACCCAAGGCGTTGTGAGAAGCCATCCCCAGCTGCACAGAGTGGCCTCCAATCGAAGAGAACTGGTTTATGCCTCACTGTAATTGTATTAAATGCTGTTGGTATACACTCCTAGGCCTTGGACACTGTGGTGTTGTTTCATTCTGCAAGCTGTATTATTCAATTAATCAAATTAATGTTAATGGCAGTGAAATATTCACATATGACTCTGGAACTATTGTTTATTTATTAGGGCTGTCAAAATGAACGCGTTAACGTAAATACATTTTAATGGCACTAATTTTATTAGCGCACAATTAATGCAGTTCACTTTTAACGCAACGCACATTTATTCACGACGTTCTTTATTTACTCAGATATAAAAAAAAACTTCACCTAAAAATCGTTTTTAATCACTAAACATTTGTTTTATTGATTCGCCAAGTCTTAAATTCACCATGGTGCACACATCCGGCAATTAAAACCGTCCGTGTGGAAACATAGCAAAAGTTAAATTTATGTAACTTAAAACACCATAATTATTTGAAAACACTTACAAGAATAATTAGTCTTTATGCTCTATTTTGAGTTTGGGTTTATTAATAATAAGCATAAATTAGCATAAAGCATCCATATTTGTCCATGCCTTTGTTTATTAGAGTATTAAAAACTGGAAAAGTATTCATTTAAGGCACATTCAGAACCGATAGAAATGTGCGATTACATTGCGATTAATCGTGATTAAATATTTTAATCGATTGACAGCCCTAATATTTAATTCATAATAACTATTGATTAATAATAATTATATTTATACTTTATTATTGGTAAAGGTAAAAAAAAAAAAGGTTAATTCTGGGAAATCTAGCATTGAGCTCATCATAGCTCGTTTACATTTATTTTCAAGTCATTCTCAATTTATGATATTCACTTAAAGATGTCTGATATATTCTTAAACTGATATGATATGTATCCTAAACTGATTCACTGGACCTTTGGAGAAAAAAACATTCCCATAACCTTCTTATCTACTACCTTAACACTGTACAATGGTCTTTTCAGCTGTGTGAATATTTGTATTTCCTGATTTATAAGCTATAAGACTCATTTCAGTATTCTCTAATCTTCACCCTACTGATGAATGATTAAGTGAATTTTGAGGTTTTGTAATTTTAATTGAACCCAGTATTCTTGTATATTCCTCTATTTATTTATTCCTATAATGATTAATAATGTTTATTTTATTTGCTTGTTGTACATAGAAACGTGTTGTTTGAAAGGCTGCATGCCACCTCAGTAGGAATTAAATAAAATAAAGAAAGAATAAAGAACATCACATCACAGGAACAGCGATTAGTAGTAATAAGTTTTTCTAAAACACTATTAATTTTTATTTCTTGTTGTCTGGCTGTGCAGAACCAGCGCTCTCACTCTCAAACTCGGCCTGCAAAGCCTCCCCTTGGGTTTAGCAAGAAAGACTTCCAGAACAACTCAAATGTTACTTCTTCAGGAGTCCCTCAAACACGACTGGGAAGCAACACTCAGGCCTATGGATCCAACAACAGAACAGAGCTGGGCAACCTGCTTCGGGGTCACCAGCATCTATAGACGCCTAGACTGCATATGTAAATGCATTAGAATAAAAAGAGACATGCATCTCTATCTGAAGGGATTGCTGTATGTAGGATGATGTAAAATGTCATTAAGTTTAAACTAAATGTATACTGAAAACTAAAATGTAGCTTTTCTAGCCAAGTCATTGAAACTTGTACAGAAAACTTGAACGTCTTGTAATAAATATTATTTGTAAATATCTTGAGTGTGTGGCTTGTTTTAGGTTGAAAGGCTTGTCAGATTGATTGTACCTTTACATATTTTTCTGGAAAAGCGAATGTAATATACCTGTTAAACATTATTATAGAACAGCTAGTACCTGAAAGATGAGTGCTAGCAAGTGCTGGGATGCTTCATCTTTTTTTTCCTATAATCCTTGCAGTGTATCGAAAGTGCTATTCACCATCGTTTGCATACTTACATGACACTGATTACCTGGTGTTACTGTTATTATCTAGATTAATGTCATCCCCTCCACACCGATAGCACAGCTCATTTGCTATCTTGGATTTGGCTTTATATGTCTGTTGAATGGTTAAGATTCCAAATTGCAAACTCCATATAATAGGGCAAATGCTTTAATAACTAGTAAAAAAAAAAAACGGTTAAATCATGTGATAAGTTACTGTTATTACCATAGCATAACCCCAGTTACTCTGTCCCAGGTTCGATCCTGTGTCTGGGTTTCCCCCGGGTTTTCCAGTTTCCTCCCTCTTTCGAAAACAAAAACATTAGTGGGTATATAGTTTAAGATAAATTGCCCCTAGGTGTACATGTATGTGTGCATGGTAACCTATGATGACCACCTTCCTACCTCCTGCAATTTCCCTGATAGTTTCTTTATGCAAAGGAAAATTTTAAAATGTGTTACTTTACTCTTCTAAATTTGAACACAGTATTATCCCTAGAGAAAAAACCTTACCCAGTCACATAAACAGATTGGTGACGTTCCAAAATGCCTATTTAAAGAGAGTAATATATTTTTCTTTACTTATATACATCCTTTCAAAATATTTGTCTTAAAAAAGCTTACATCACCTGGTATTCCTAGGCAGTCTCTCATCTAAGTACTAACCAGGCCCGATTCTGCTTAGCTTCTGAAATCGGACGCGATCAGGCGTTCTCAGAGCGGTATGTCCCTAAGTTTTTGTTTAGTCAGACTGGACCTTTCAAAGTATTTGTCTAATATGTCAACCGCAGTGGATGTCCATAAAAAATTAAGCATAAAAGTAAAACAATTAGGGCCAATCAAAGAAACACACCTTGCTTTGGACACCTTCTTGTTTTCTATTTATGTTTACAAGTACACTATTGTTTACGGTTCTCTTTTTTGCACGTTGTACTGTATAACATATTATACAGTAGGTATATTGGTGTATCTGTCCTGCACTGTCTTGTACTGTCTTTTGTCCGCACTGTACTGTTTGTACTCGTTTGCACATGATGCTCTTTATGTGGCTAGGACAACTTAGCTCTGTTTTCTGTTAGCTCTATGCTGTGTGATGTAGCTCTATGCGGTGTTATGTAGCACTAGGGTTCTGAAAAAAAAACGTCTAATTTCACTGTGTACTGCGTCAGCTATATATTGTATGGTTGGAATGACAATATTGAATTGACTTGAAAAGAAAACCGATGGTCATTGCTGATGTTTTTTTGTCCTGGGATGGGCACTCGTTTATTAATTTACTTTTTGGGGTAGTTAAATAGTGGTGTATATACCGTACATACTTTTATTGCAAGCAGACACCATACACTGTGGCTCTGACCTGTTTATACCTTCGGAAAATAATATTTACACATAAACATTTTGTATTTGCAGAAAGTGAAGCCAGTGAAGGTGTAAGTGTGGGTATAGGATTGTGCACGACAATGCAGTGAATATGTGATGTCCAGAATTGGGCAGTATTGTACTCTGAAGTAGCTGCACTTTAATGTCACGTGACCTACTGGATGACGTCAGAAACTCTAACATCATCATCAGCAGCAGCACTGTGGGAGGGGGGGAGAGACATCAGAGACAGAGTACAGTGACTGAACCTGATAGCGCACAGACCTTAACAGCAGCCATAATACAATCGGCTTTTACATAGAACAACATTTCGTGGCGGTTATAAGGTGAGTGTTTATAAATGTGTCTTTATGTTTTGATGAATCAGATTAATGTTTTGTTAATTGAAATGAATACAAATAACGTTAGGCATTGGTGTCGGAGATTTAGTCACGCACTAATAGATAGAAAGCACGCCCAAAACCTTCATGGAGGGTTATGACGTCACAATTGTTTTAGCGTTTTGTTTGTTGTGTTGTTCGCTACAATGTCGTGTCACGGTGCGGTGGCACGCGGCCATCTCGAGCCTCTGCGTTCGCGACGCGATCAGCTGATGCGGGATGATGACGATGAGGATGATAGTGCGCGCGCTCTGGAGCGGAATTCCAAACTGCGCCATGTGTAGGCAGCGATGGGGGATATTCGTGGATTTGTATTAAATCCTAATGACAGCAGGCCAGGGGATTATTTTCCTCTTAAGAGTGCTGTGGGGCTTTACTCCATGGCATGTAAATGAGATGGACAGTAAGTTCAAATGGATCCTTTAGTAAACACTAAAACGCAGTGATCAGACTTTTAATCTTATTTAATATAGCTTCAGCTACAGTAGTCATTAACTTGCATACATAAATACAGCTATCAGATACATACTACTGACATTCACTAATAATGATGATGTACCTTGTCATTAGTTAGTGTGATGTATTTAATCAGCTAAATACATCAATATGAAAGGTCTGCTCAGGTCTTCGGTTAAAGCCAGTCCTGATAAATGAGCTTTAAAAAGCTGATAGAATATCAATATGTTAGAGCTTTTTCACCAACACAGCCATCACCCACCTTGCTTGTCATTGTTTGTGCCAGCTCATGAAATTGCTTAAACTCGTACGTTCTGGTACATTCTGCTGCATCATACTCCGGTTCATTTGCTCTGCCAGGAACTAAAACAAAATCGGCATCTGTCTTGATTTATGTTCTTATTGTGACCTGAAAGCATGGAAATAGTGCTTGGTGTATCAGTGACTGGATTTGTATATTTATGAGTGAAACTGAATCTTAATATATTGATGTATGCATTGTGTGTGTGTGTGTGTGTGTGTGTGTGTGTGTGTGTGTGTGTGTGTGTGTCTTCAGCATGGGTCAAGACTTAGAAATGAAGCAGCTGTTTCTATTTTTCAATATTTTCATATGAAACCTTAATGTTAACCACCACTTCTGTAGTGTTTGTGTGATTACCAGGACCAAGAATTGTGTTTTCTATACACATTATTGTACAGGAAACAAGTCAGATCTGTGAAGCATGTACAACATCCCCGTGACTTGTTCTAAGTCAGGGGTCACCAACATGGTGCCTGCAAGGACCACATGAGTAGCCTGCGGGCCCTTTCTAAAAATAGCTCACCATAGCACCACTTACCAGTTATATATAGTTATAGAAGTTTATATAAGTTATTTAAATAAAGTTTTGCATATTGATATGTATCTGTTTCCTACCTTGTTAAATCATTGTTGATCATTATTGTGAGAAATCATTAACATGATCAGAGTCTTCCCATAAATAAATATCATTAATTAATAATAATATATAATTAAAAGTAAATTGAGCAATTTCAGAAGTGTGTATCAAACTGGTAGCCCTTCACATTAATCAGTACCCAAGAAATAGCTCTCAGTTTCCAAAAGGTTGGTGACCCTGTTCTAAGTTATTCTTAAATGATGTCTTTAAGTCTGGGTAAATGATCTCTTAAATAATAGGAATACTTCTATATAGAAGAACATTAGTGCTCATGAATTATTAAACTAATCACCAGGGATGACAGGAAGGAAAAATCTGTGATTTCCGCAGAATCAGAGGTTTTGCTTTTTATTGTGCTTTTTTGTACAGCAGACCTTAAATATCCAATAAGTGATTTTGTGTGTTTTTTATCCATTTTTCCAGCACAGATAATGATCTCTGTTTTTTATTCATCATAATCACACATATACATCAAAATCAAGCAGATGTACCCTGAAATCCAGAGATGTATGAGACATAGGAATAAGCCTCAAGCTGAATCTAAACCCAGAATCAGCTAATACTCAGTCTTGCAATAGCAAGACTCTAATCTTGTCAGCGGTGACTGGATACAGGTGTGCTCACCACTGTAAACTGGTGCTGCTGCAATGGTTGTGTATATTGTTTCACAATACTGATTAGCTGACTATCAGAGATATTGTTATTCTGAAAACATATACAATAACAAATAAATCACTAAATAGCATAAAAACCTTTGATATGAATAATCTTTTTGATTTGAAAAAGGTTTTACGCTATAAGTTGAAATAATTAAAACAATTTATGTGAGGATTGGTCACTCATAAGCCCAATTATATGTATTACCCAGCAGTGCTCTAGCTTTTTATAAATGAGATTTCTGGTTCACAAATTACATAACAGATGCAAATGGCATTGGTGTGACTGCATAAAGTGGATGTCATGTAAATATATTTCTGTTTATTAGGTTTTAGGTCACAGCCAGTTGCTTTGCATGTTTTCGTACTGCTGTAGATTTGCATGTCTGTTTGGAATAGATGTAACCAGATGAACGGGATGATGATTGTTAATACAATTGTATAAAGTACTTTTGCGCACAGGCACCAGAGATTTGTGTTTCATGGTGGAAGTACAGAAATGCTTGGCTGAGCTCTGTCCTGAGCCAACAGACCAATTTGTCTCAAATATGTCTCAGTATCCAATCACAGTCTCTGTACAAGCTAGACAAGGTAGGGCTCAGGCCTTTTCTCCTTTTCCGACTTCGCTTTTCCTGTTAGTATGAACCACTCAGTTCAAAGGGGAACAGTAACACATCCAGAAACCATGGTGTGGTGCAGAATTAATGGATGCCATTACTGCCTTCTGGCACCTAATTTTTCTTTGGACATACATACACACAACCTTCTTCTTAGTCCCCCTTATGAACATTCATCCCTGTCACTTCTTGTCTATTAATTCTTTAATAATAATGCCATTTGGATTTATGGTATTATATTCTGTCTTTGTTTCATAATTATAACAATCTCCACTCTTCTGGGAAGGTTTTCCACTAGATTTTGGCGCATGGCTGGAGGATTTGTGCGTATTTGCTAATACGAGCACTAGACAGGTTGGGTGCTGATGTTGCATGAGGAGTATAAGTGTGCTGGTTAGATGATTACTAAGATTTGGCCAATCTGCCAGTTAGATATCACAAACAACTTGCCTCAAAAGCAGTATTTACTAATCTCTCAATCTACTGATGTATTAGGACCCATATATAAGCTAATACATGACAATCAGTGGAACTCACCTTTCCCACACCTCAGGTCTTGATTCTGTTCCATGATTCTTCAGTGCAGAAATTATGGGCCTCTGTATATAGCACAAACTACCATACATGAGAGACTACTGTGCCACAGGGAGTCAGTCAGTCAGGGAGCAACATTTCTAGTGTGACTAAGCTGTATTCTGGAAAAAATATTGATTCTCTTGTGACATATTAATGAATCTTTTAAACATTAGACAGTTAAAGCATGATTAGACAATAAAAAGCACCAACCTGTTTGAGAAGAATGCTATCGCACAACTGGGGTCTGCATTCCCTCACAGCTGGGATCAGTATTTTAGTATTAGTTTTTCATGTCAATTCTTAGGTGTAGAACTGAAGATTACTGAGCCTTATCAACACAGTACCTGTATATGTGTATGTGAGTGTGTGACAGCATGACAGAGGGGTAACGGTGTAGAAAGCTTGTGCTGTCATCAGTCTAAAAAAGCTGTCTTCATTGCGACAACAGACTATTTATTCACACCATTTCTGTTTCTTATTTAACATCTTTACAACAATAAAATGAGTAAGAAAACAGTTTTACTCCTGATTTCTGAGATAACTAGATTCAATGACCAAGTCTTTGGCTAGACCACGTTTTCTTTCATAGAGAATTTCTGACATTAATGTGAAAAAGTGTCCAAGCATTAAAGAATACAGGTCAGTCAGCTTAGTATTATTTGTAAATCATCTCATATTCAAGTCTAAAACTGGATATGATTTGTTTGATGTCTGATGTTGATGAAAATTAATTAACCAAATAGTGTAAATGTAAAGACTCTTTAACTTAAATTGAGTACCTCATCCAAAAGTGAAATTGGGTACTTTTTCTTGTGTAAAATTCGGTCTTCAGCAGGCTGTGTGGAATTGAGAATCACAGTGGAATTTCAGTGTGTCATGTGAATTTGAATAAAGAGGTTAGAAAGCAGGAGTCTGCACACAGCCAGTCACTGTACATAGTTTTGAATTAGAGTGAAGCAATCCACATGGGATTTGGCATTCAATAGATTTGGGGCATTGTTGCTTAATACTGCTTTTCTCTATTTACCGAATGTGACATAAAAAGAGACTATTACTGAGGCATGGTGATGAATTGATTTACCACACACAGCAGTACTGTACTTCGTCAAATGACTAAGGGAAAAAAGTTTGGATTCTTTTTAACCCTAACAATAAATAATCCATGTTGTTAACCAGTTGCGTGTCACACTGCATTAAGTCATTTATTTTAGTTTCCATAGCTACCTTTCTTCCCCTTTCAGTTAGCCTCGAAAACCTTGTTTCTGGGAACTCTATATTTACACCTAAGAGTTTTTTGTCTTCCTGCCTTGTTAGAGACATTTTGCTGATGCTCACTGAGGTAGGACACAGAAATCCTTAGCATATCGTCTCATTGTTGATTTTTATCAGCAGTCTAGGATTAAACTTGAAGAAATTAGCATGTCGCAAACTATTAAAAACACAGTCTTTCTTGCCTTTAGTTTCTGTACTCCAGAATGTTTAGACAGGGCACAGCATGGTGCCATGGATAAAAATGTCCTTGCAGTTTCATAGGATATTGTTCAGTTTCATAGGATATTGTTCAGTTTCATAGGATATTGTTCAGTTTCATAGGTTATTGTTCTTAAATGATGGTCTCACCAGGTATCAGAGGCATTCATGACATATTCATGTTAGTCTTCTTGTCTTAAGAAGACCACTATCGTACTGGTCCTGAACTTACTTATTTCCACAATTTCATGTTTGAACATCTACCATCCCATGAAACTAAACTATATTGTTTTAACCTATATTGTTTTAACCTTGTAGTGATTTGAGTGAATGTCTCGTTTTTCATTTGTTCCTGCCCGTGTGCCAGAGTAAACCCTCCTTCATTTTGCATACAACTCTAACAGCTCCACCGACTTTGCCTACACACATTACACACGGAGTGGAAGAACACACTATGCAAGAATATTATTTTCCAACTACAGTTTAGCATTAAATACTAAGATTCCTACCAATATACAGGACCTGGGTCTGGACAGCCACCTGTGCGTTTAAATACAATTAGAAAACTTTTTTGACATTGGCCAGAGAGTGATAAAATTTGATGCATCTTTTTCACTCACACTCAGTAAAGGAACTCTTCAAGGCTGCCTGCACAGCCCCCTTCTGTACTTTCTGCTTACTCATGGCTGTTTTAGCATGCCCAGCTCAAATAACATCCTTAAATTTACTAATGACATCGCTGTGCATTTCACTTCTAATGAAACAGAGTTTACAGAGAAGAGGCCAGTGCCCTGGCTGCTTGGTGCTCAGACAAAAGTGTTTCCCTGAATGTCAGTAAAACAAAGGAGATGATTTTAGATTACAGGACACAGGTGGGTGAGCAAACCATCAAGCCATTTCAGTGTTACAGTTTTGGAAGGGTTGGGACCTTAAAATTTCTTGCTGTCCACATTCCTTGTGACATCAAATGGTCCATCAACATTCACAAATCTGTACTTTCTGAAAAGTCTTCTGGAATGACACCTGGACACTCTTGCATCTCATACCAATTTTTGATGCAGCGGCTAGGAAATGCAGCCACTTTCATGCACCATTGATTGCTCTCAATGGTGCATGAAAGTGGCTGCATTTCCTAGCCGCTGCATCAAAAACTGGTATGCTAACTGTTCAAAATGATCAAATTGGCTCATCATCAGCAGACAATGCCTGATACCAAATTGATGATATAGGATATGTTTAGTCATGTCATGCAGGGCAGTTGATCTTTTAACAGCTTCTACCTGGCAGGCACTACACAAGCATCTGGGGCACAAATAAACTAAATAAGTTATTGAATAAGTCATCAGACACTTAACCAGTTAGTAGCTATAATATATATATATATATATATATATATATATATATATATATATATATATATATATATATATATATATATATATACAGGAGTGCAGAATTATTAGGCAAGTTGTATTTTTGAGGATTAATTTTATTTGAGGATTTAATTTGAACAACAACCATGTTCTCAATGAACACAAAAACTCATTAATATCAAAGCTGAATATTTTTGGAAGTAGTTTTAGTTTTAGCTATTTTAGGGGATATCTGTGTGTGCAGGTGACTATTACTGTGCATAATTATTAGGCAACTTAACAAAAACAAATTCATACCCATTTCAATTATTTATTTTACCAGTGAAACCAATATAACATCTCAACATTCACAAATATACATGTCTGACATTCAAAACCAAACAAAACAAATCAGTGACCAATATAGCCACCTTTCTTTGCAAGGACACTCAAAAGCCTGCCATCCATGGATTCTGTCAGTGTTTTGATCTGTTCACCATCAACATTGCGTGCAGCAGCAACCACAGCCTCCCAGACACTGTTCAGAGAGGTGTACTGTTTTCCTCCTTGTAAATCGCACATTTGATGATGGACCACAGGTTCTCAATGGGGTTCAGATCAGGTGAACAAGGAGGCCATATCATTAGATTTTCTTCTTTTATACCCTTTCTTGCCAGCCACGCTGTGGAGTACTTGGACGTGTGTGATGGAGCATTGTCCTGCATGAAAATCATGTTTTTCTTGAAGGATGCAGACTTCTTCCTGTACCACTGCTTGAAGAAGGTGTCTTCCAGAAACTGGCAGTAGGACTGGGAGTTCAGCTTGACTCATCCTCAACCCGAAAAGGCCCCACAAGCTCATCTTTGATGATACCAGCCCAAACCAGTACTCCACCTCCACCTTGCTGGCGCCTGAGTCGGACTGGAGCTCTCTGCCCTTTACCAATCCAGCCACGGGCCCATCCATCTGGCCCATCAAGACTCACTCTCATTTCATCAGTCCATAAAACCTTAGAAAATCAGTCTTGAGATATTTCTTGGCCCAGTCTTGACGTTTCAGCTTGTGTGTCTTGTTCAGTGGTGGTCGACTTTCTGCCTTTCTTACCTTGGCCATGTCTCTGAGTATTGCACACCTTGTGCTTTTGGGCACCCAGTGATGTTGCAGCTCTGAAATATGGCCAAACTGGTGGCAAGTGGCATCTTGGCAGCTGCACGCTTGACTTTTCTCAGTTCACGGGCAGTTATTTTGCGCCTTGGTTTTTCCACACGCTTCTTGCGACCCTGTCGACTATTTTGAATGAAACGCTTGATTGTTCGATGATCACGCTCAGAAGCTTGGCTATTTTAAGACTGCTGCATCCTCTGCAATATATCTCACTATTTTTGACTTTTCTGAGCCTGTCAAGTCCTTCTTTTGACCCATTTTGCCAAAGGAAAGGAAGTTGCCTAATAATTATGCACACCTGATATAGGGTGTTGATGTCATTAGACCACACCCTTCTCATTACAGAGATGCACATCACCTAATATGCTTAATTGGTAGTAGGCTTTCCAGCCTATACAGCTTGGAGTAAGACAACATGCATAACGAGGATGATGTGGTCAAAATACTCATTTGCCTAATAATTCTGCACTCCCTGTATATATATATATATATATATTGTATATTTTGAGTGTATATTTTGTGTACTTCTGTGATGTTTGAACATCCTAAACTTATTTTTTGCTGAGGATTTCTTGCCAGTGTATTTCTTGCATTTGTATATTTTATTTAGTAAATGTTATGTGCTAATAGTGTACATGTTCAGTATTTGTCACTGGAACTACTATAGGAATTTCACTGTGCAGATGTATGTCCAGTTTTTGTCTATTTTATTTAAAAAGAAAATTCCAACAGTGCAGATTACACTTTTTTGATTCAAACAAAAGTCTTCACCCATTCTTTGTTAGAGATTGAGATACAGGTTTCAGCATTAAGACATTTCTGAGGCTTTGAAAACCTCACTGGCAGTAATGTTATGGGAAGGACAGTTTACAATGTAATTGCAGGTTCCAAGTAGTTAAATAGTTTAAGAATGGCCATGTGACATAGGAGTATCACTTAATAACATGAAAAACTCATGTGGCAGCTTTGATGTTTAGTCTATTCTGCATGACTCATAGTAATGTAGGAACGATGTATCTTTAAAATCATGGTCTCAAGTATTTTTGCTTTATTAATGCTACTTATACTGCAGCCTTGGAGTTGTACAACTAAAGTCAGATTTTGCTTGTAAGCTGCTGGTAAATCCCTCCTCAAATACTGTTTTAGGGAGATGGCACAGGTCCCTTAAATAACTTAACGTAATACCCTCCAGGAGCGTCTTTGCCAATGTAATCCTTCTTTCTGAAATGTATTATTAGTAGCCGTTGTTATTGCAGATCACAAGTCACTAACTTGTTTGCCTTTACTATGTGTTCTGGAAGCACAGCTGAATGACCAAAGTGGGCAATAGACCTTTGGGATTAATGGCATAGTTGAATGCCGAGCTCTCAATTTGATTATTGACTGTCAGCTGGTCATATGTTAGCAGAAATGGTAGAATTGGGTCATTACTGATTCTTTACTTAATTTGGTTCATTTGTTGTAAGTTAAAACACAGCAATACTCACTCCAATTTATTAAAACTGCATTTTGGCACATTACCTTGTTTCTTACAGGCAGCAAGATCAGAGTGAGGAACAAAGACATGTCACAAGAGAAAACTGGCTACCCTATAATAGGGGAGAACAAACCTCTTCAAAATAATGTTTACGGGACACCCCAGCCTGATGCATTTGGGATGCCTCCACCAAACTACAGCCAGGCTCCTGGAGGACTCTCTTACCCAGCACCAGGACCCTATGGACAGCCAGGTATTCCCCAAGGAGCACCAGGGTTTGCTCCAGGACCATACCCTCAGATGCCCTTCCCACAAATGCCATGCCCTCAAGGCCCATATCCACAGGGGCCATATCCTCAGGGCCCATATGCTCAGGGCCCCTACCATGGAACAGGGCAGCCTGGTTTTGATGGAGAGCCCAATGGTAAGTATATTGTACTAAAATGATTTACAAGAAATCATATTCTGGGTTTTCTATATAGTGTTTATTTTATACACCCCTGTTTTATAGTGTTATATGTTGTTGACAGATTTGATCTCATTTTTTATCAAAAATATTTTGGTCAAAAATACAGATCATTGGCATGAGTTTGAAAATGTAATTATTTGCAAGCAACAAACACTACCTTCTCACCAGTAGGGATGCTACCATTCCACTACAAAGCATTAGGGCCTGAATGATGCTAGATAACCTAATTGTGATAGACGGAGTTTGCAACTGTAAAAAGGTACTTTCACTGGGGCTGCAGCTATCAAATACTTTTAATAATCGCGTATTCTACTGATTATTCCATCAATAAATCGAGTAATCAGATAAGAATAACTTTTTCTTTATTAAAGAGCAATACAATACTAAATATATAAGAGAAAATAAAACAGGTCTCTTAAAATGATCAAGTAGTTTAATAACTTATTTCCTTTTAAGAAAATTTGTATTTTTTATTGCTAAAATTGCATACAAGAATATCTGTGAAACTAAACCAATTCAGTGCATTTAATTGTCATATTACATCAAAATGCAATACAAATATATAAAATAAAAAAATCATAAATAAAAAAATATCTATTTTAAATGACTCTAAAAAAGGTAAACGCAAAAAGGTATTTTTTTGTATTCAAATTACTCAAATTACTTAAGGAATCGTTTCAGCCCTGATTTTCACTCCTGAAAGTTACAATGATCCAATGTAAAAAAAGAGATTTAAGACTCCTCTTGGCTTTTTTTTTACATTCTTTATGCAATCTAAGGTGAAATGCTGGCAGGATAGACATTCTACATAACTGGCAGATCCATTTTTATCAGGATAACAATTATATAAATAGCTTGTAGGGAACACATATGTCAAGAATGCCGCCTTGCCATGGCAAATATACAGGAAGCACAAGCATGTTTCTTAAGAGATAAAAAATAAATGCAGTTTAGTTTTTGCTAAAGAGGAACTATCCTTCACAATAATCTGGATAATAAATAAATAAATACAAAGTGGCATTTTCAAAACTTGGTACCGGATTACCTGAAGACATGTTCTGCCAGTCCTTAATTGCAGGTGTTAATATTGTCTTAAGTTCATGTTGTTTTGGTGTCTTTTTTTTTTCCAGCAAATTAAATGCAGTTCAGTGAGATTCAGGTCATGTGACCGACTTGGCCATTGCTGAACATTACAACAGTGGTCCCCAGGCCGATTGGTACCGGGCTGCACAGAAAGAATACATAACTTACATTATTTCCGTTTTAAACACAGTTTCAAGGATGAATGTCTCTACAGATTCTATTTAACAAAATATGTATCTGGCAAAAACACTATACAGTGCCTTCAAGGTTCAAGATTTATAATTATACATTTTTTGAGAACGTCATTTCAGCTGTTGGGTTTCCATGGTAGATTGTCATACAGTAAGTGAACTTCATTTTCACTCTTTACTTGCTCTTTACTTGGGCAGCTGCGATTGGCAGTCCGGGGTATCACAGTGGAGACGGGCCTCCTTCATACTATGACAATGAGGAGTTTGCTAACTCAGGCTGGGAGGACAAAACTGTTCGCCAAGCCTTCATCAGGAAGGTGAGATTCCATAACTGAATTGTTCAGGTGTATCCTAACTCTTGAATTGCAGAAGCAGTATTTCTTGATAATTGACAATGACTTTCTTTGACGTCTGTGCTTCACTATCGTTTTCAGGTGTTCATGGTTTTAACCATACAGCTGACGGTGACATTCTCCTTCGTTGCCATCTTCACCTTCTCAGAGGACGTGAAGCTCTTTGTTCAGCAAAATCGGTGGACATACTATGTGTCCTATGCAGTCTTCTTTGTGTCTCTCATTCTGCTCAGCTGCTGTGGAGAATTCCGACGCAAACACCCATGGAATCTTGTGGCTTTGGTAGGGATGCATTGGATCTCAGCCTAATCATGCTAGATTAAGTAAATATAATCCACATGCAGTATAGAATCTCTTCCCTGGAATGCAATGTAGCACTATTGAGTTTCAGGTACACTTACTGTCCAGTTTATTAGGAAACACCTGTACACTTATTTTTGCAGTTATACACACAATCATAGTGTTAAAAGTGTTAGTGTAGAAGCTCAGTGCTTAACATAATACAGATACAAATAAAGAAATTTGGTTTACATCAAACATTAGTATAAGGGAAAATGTGTTTTTATTGAGTGTATAAATACTGTATAACTATCTAAATTAAAACTATAAAATCTCTCTCTCCCTCTATCTCTTTCTCTCTCAGTCTATTCTAACTCTCAGCCTGTCCTATATGGTGGGAATGATCGCCAGCTTTTATGACACAGACACAGTCATCATGGCAGTAGGCATCACAGTAGTAGTGTGCTTCACCGTGGTGCTGTTCTCTCTTCAGGTCAGCCTGCTGCTTGTGTTTTTTCCGCTTGACAGCCCAGTTAAATTTTTTTTAACTTCCTTTTTTCTGTGTAGACACTGTGCTTTTATATGCATATTCAGAAATTCATCCCATCTTTGATCACCTACCTATGCTCTCTTCTCCCTGTATCACTTCTAGAGCAAGTACGATTTTACTTCCTGCCGGGGCGTGCTATTTGTTTGCCTCATCGTGCTCCTCCTTTTCTCGATCCTCTGCATCTTTATCCGTAACAAGATACTGCACATTGTCTACGCCTCCCTGGGGGCTCTGCTATTCACCTGCGTAAGTCATAATAGGCATTGACAAATATGCATCCTTTTTGCAAATGTATGTTTATTATTAGTGAAACAAAACTCAACATAGAGATTGAAGACAAAATATCCTTCTAAATGTTTTAAAGTAATTATGGTGTTTTAAATTATGAAAATCATCAGGACACAAAACATAACTTTTGCCCTGTTTCCACACGGACAGGTTTAATTGACGGATTTTGGTGCTTGACTTTAGACTTGGCGCATCAGTAAAACAAATGTTTAGTAATTAAAAACAAGTTTTTCTTTTCTTTTTTTCTGAGTAAAGAAACATTTGAATAAATGTGTGTTGCTTTGTAGGTTTTAATTTTGCCTCTTTTATATTTATTTATATTTTTATCAAAGATGGTCAAAAAGAAATGCTCACTGCTTCATTTACTAAATAAATTAGTTTTAACGCATATTGTATATAATTAATTACTTATTAATAAGACTTGCAATTGGGTCAGTTTGTAAAATCTAATATTTGTTCCAATTTGGACAGTGTACTTACATTTTAATGTACATTATTAATGTTTCTATGATAGTGGCTCATTCATACAGATGTGTATGTTGAACTTTTCACATAATCAAAGGCTATTAATAAATAAATGCAAAAAAATGTTGTTTTATAAATGAAAATGCAAAATCACTGATATGGAAAAGTTTTCTATTAGGAGATTTCTATATAACATTTATGGAAGGGGGTTCAGGTGTCAGTTATAGTTATGATAATTATTTAAAAAGATTGCAATAGCTGCTACATAATCGGTGATAAGAACTAACTAAAGCATGAGGTGGCATTGATTAATATATAAAAACCAAATAATTTAATAAATTACCATTTGAAAAAATAAAAAATTAAACAATTAAATAACCATCCTATTGTGTAATATTTTCATATAACAGTATGATCCATCGTGTGTTGTTTTTTACATATAAAATGACATGGACATACTAAGAGGTGCATGTTTTTAACTGAATTTTATTTTTGTAGAATTATTTTACATTAATGGACATTGTTATAAACTGTTCATTGATGGAGGCTTGAGTTCATAGTTGTTCTTCACAACTTGAGGTTCTCTAAGGAACTGCAATATTTATAGTATCTCTGTGATATCATCTAGAGTAGTTTCATTGTGATCTTTAGGCTGTCCATGATTAGCAGCAGTGGTTAAATTGATGTTTATGTTTGAGTGGTTGAGTTATGTTTATGAGTAAATGCAGCAACTAATATTTGTTTGTCTTTTCTCAGTTCCTGGCTGTAGACACTCAGCTTCTCCTAGGCAACAAGAAGATGGCACTGAGCCCAGAAGAGTACATCTTTGCTGCTCTCAACCTCTACACTGATATCATCAACATCTTTATCTATCTCCTGGCCATCGTGGGCCGCTCCCGGGAATGAGCAAAAATACATCAGTAAAAAAAATTATTAAGATAACCACCACACACACGGTGATTACATTGCACTCGTTCTCATTTTGTCTCTCAGTGTGTGTAAACCCTTTCTTCCATTATACACTTGGGTGTAGCAGATATGCAGGGTGGTCAGACCAAAAGCTCTATGCATCCAGCAGGCCTGGCATGGATCACAGCAAAAGGAAGAGCATATTTATAAAAGTTATTTATTTAAAAATCCACCACATCGTCTGCTTGCTTGGCCCCGAAATGGCTTTTGCGCATTTGGAAAAGAGATGCAACGTAGTATGACTCATAAACAGCATGAGCAGACATCGCTCCTCCCCTGACTCCGGCAAGCTTGGCACTCTGCCTGATAATGCTAACACTGCATTAACAGAGAGAAAGAAAGGCAGGAAGTTGGCAGAGGGAGCATTGCTATATTTTGTAGACAAACAAATAATCAAAATGGAAAGCTAAATCAGTCATCATCTTTCACTTCCTGTTCACTCTGACCAGTCAATGTGCTGGTAAAGTCTGCATGGTAAAACAAACCAGCGAAGAAAGACAAACCCACACATCAGTCCCCTAATAGCTGCTCATTATATAGCTATAAATCTGAAGTTTTTCCACTCAACTTAGAGCATGTCCATATAAATGGCTGTTCTGCAGCACAGAGAAACATCACCTTTTAGGAGGCACAAACTTATTAAACACTCTGGAACATCACTTATTACTAACCGCATTCTAACACATCTGTACATATATTTATACATAATGATTTATATGATTAATATTTATTTATTTTTATTCATTTATTTTCAAAATAAATGACAGTTTAGATGTGATGTTTGTATCATTTGAAAGTGTGCACACTGAAAGTGCTGTTAGCATCATAAGATCGTGATTTATTCCTCTTTTTCCTCATTTAATTTTTTGTTGTGATCTGAAATTTATTATCTATTTAAACATTTGTGTTTCTTTATTTTAACTAGCATAAAACGCTTGCATGCTAAAATTTCCACATTTTTTCTTTGGGAAGCGTGAGGGTAAATTCGCAGCATTTTTCTTTTTTTTGTGTTTTTTTTTATAAATTGTTTATTACAGGATACTGTAGACTACAGGACTGTAGATGGTGTGCTTGCTTGCTTCTCTAATAGGGCTCTAGTTGTGCAATGTTTTTTACCACAGGCCAGCATATTGTGAGACATTTAGGATCATTTCCAGCTAATCCATCCTGTCATGGATGACCAAGGGCAAAACACGGTCCCAGTTTAGTACTTACTGTTGACAGGTTGATCAGTGTAATGCAGTTGATTTAACATTAGAGCCGCTCAGTTGTGTTGTCCACCGCATATAAAGGAGTACAATCTTTTAGTGGAAAACTGCAAAATGTCATCAAATTGTGTAAACTACAACTAACTTTAGGACAAGATCTTAAAAAAATAATAAAATCTGTAAACATGTACACAGATGAGTAATTTCCTAATATGCTCATTTAATTCGTGGCTTGAATGTGATTGAATAAAATGTCCTCTATCTTGTCTCATATTAAATGTAATAGTTGCACGCGCCTTCCCTAGTTTGCATGTAGACACCTCGCACCCTGGACTAGTAAAAGATGTTTGGAGAAAATATTCAAATATCAATTTTAATGTACTGCAGCCCTGTTTTCTCATTCGATGAACAGTTTTGTGTTTGTAACTGACTCATGTTTAAGTGTACTTGGCTTTGTAGTTCTCTTTTCACTCTACGTTTGCATTAAACTGAAGTTGGACTGTATCCCTTTAACTGACTGCTTGTATTTCATTAAAAGGGGTCAATCAGAGATGAAAAATCATGTCTTGTTTGCTTTTCCTTGTAAGCTATACATTAGTAGGAGATGAAGGGAAGCAAAGAATAGGTTTTGTTATGCATTCTCATTAATGCTGTAAGAGAGTGTAGAATATTATTATTATTCATATAAATTGGTGTATATAACAATATTCGCTGTGGATTTTCACCTACTGCCCTGTGTTC
Source organism: Silurus meridionalis (assembly GCF_014805685.1). Taxonomy (NCBI): domain Eukaryota; kingdom Metazoa; phylum Chordata; class Actinopteri; order Siluriformes; family Siluridae; genus Silurus; species Silurus meridionalis. The sequence continues at coordinate 9,788,869 of NC_060905.1, read as the reverse complement.
CACAGCGGATGGTTTATTAGCATCAGTACCAGGTGATTTACTATATACTGTATGCTCTTTTTATTTTAGCTCTATAACTGTTGGCCCCTAGTGGACAGCAGAACTCTTAATCCAGCATTAATCTTTAATAAGGCTGATGTGCCTGATACTCATACGAACACAAAACATAATTGTCTGTGATGTGCTGAGAAAAATCCAGCACCAGAATAATATCTTGTCATCTGTGTTTAATTTCTGCTGATGGATGGAGTACAGAGGGCTAATCAATTGTGCAAACTGTCCATAGCAATATGTATATATTGTAGCACAGAAAGAGAAAAGAAAGAGTCATGCAAAAGAATGTGCAAAAATATCTGGAATTGTAATCCATTTCATCACACCACAGTCACTTGAACACACTGACAACATGTGCCACAGCGTTAATAAATAGATAAGTTCATCCATCAGTCAGCCGGTCATGGGTCTTCATTTTTCAGGAGTTTTCTGGTATCAGGAATGACTCAGGCTCAGGTTCTCACAAGATGCAAATTTGACATGGAAGAACATGTATGGAATTATGTAGTAAACAAAAACAAATGTAGTTACATTTAGCTTTGATGACAGCATATGCAACACTTGAACAAAGGTGTGTTGCGTATGCTGATGGATGAGAGTCATGTCTCTTTCTGTTACAGCCTTCTTGAACTAGTCCAACATTTCAAGCCTCTTGGTTTAAAAAATGTCCTTTTTTTGTCCACAGGGATAATTGGGAAGGAAATTGATTTCCCCTCTTTTGGGTCTTTTGATGCTGGCCTTGGAGGCTGAACCTTCTGGATTTGTCCTGCTTATACAATAATGCAATACTACATTGCATTCTGTCTTGAAATGACAAGTGACAGAAGCTGAATCAGAGACAAGCTTTTCAGAACTGAAACTAATCAATAGGATAGACATTGGGTCATGGTGTGGTTCACCCAGGTTGCCATTCAAGCAAAAACACGCCATTGCCGGTTAGTGGTATTTACATACAGCTACATACAGTTCAGCATCAGTTCAACATCAACCAGAACATTTTGAGAGGAATAAATGATGGAAGAAACTCCTGACTCTAAGTTGCAATAACACCCGTAACCTTATTTGTATGATTTTGTTGAAGTCATTTAAAAGAATGTTTTAGGCTCATGATAATTTATTAGATATCAATCACTGATAAACTCATTACTTCTTCTTCTTTCGGCTTCTCCCATTAGGGGTCGCCACAGCAGATCATCCGTCTCCATACCCCCCTGTCCTCTACATCTGCCTCTGTCACAACAACTACCTGCATGTCTTCCTTCACCACATCCATGAACCTCCTCCTTGGTCATTCTCCTACCAATATAACTCATGTCCCTCCTCTGCACATGTCCAAACCATCTCAATCTTACTTCCCTCACCTTGTCTCCAAAACGTCCTGAATGTGCTGTCTCTCTAATAAACTCATTTCTAATCCTGTCCATCCTTGTCACTCCCAACAAAAAACTCAACATCTTCAGCGCGGCTACCTCCAGCTCCACCACCTGTCTTTTACTCAATGCCACTGTATCTAAACCATACAACCTCGCAAGTTTAACCCATTACTATCATTCTATCAATAGATTGATGTTGTAAGAGTAACATTAGAGTCTTTTTGCATAAACTAAGTTGATTAAGTAAGAGTCATAAGATCATAAGTCATGGAGTAATATGTTACATACTGTATCTCTACTTTTAATCAACTTTTACTACTTGGTATACTTTGTCCACTGCTGCTTGTTGCATAAATAAGGTCAGCCACACACCAAAATATAGTGGGAAACCTTTCCAGAACAATGTATGATATAATAAATGTTAAGAAAAATTTAATGGATGTGATGGTCATGTGTCTATAAACCTTGGGCTGTAGACTATAGTGCAGGGGTCACCAACATGGTGCCCACGGGCACCAGGTCGCCTGCAAGGACCACATGAGTCACCTGCAGGCCCATTCTAAAAAAAAAAAATGGCTCACCATAGCACCACTTACCAGTGAGCTGCATCTAATTTTTTTTGCTGTTATTCTTTTCTATATCTGTCACGGATAGACAGAGTGTCGAAAACCGGAGTATGGTTAAACACCTTGTCTTTATTTAGTCTGAACATGTACAAGGCAGAGGCTTGAGGAGAAGTACAAAACCAGAGAGCGGTTATAAAGCGTAATGCAGGTCAAATCCGTAATGCCGGTAGTCCAGGGATGATCGCCAATGTGAACCATTAAAGGCAAACCTATCTTGAGCGCTTCCTCCGAAGCAGAGCCATGAGCATGGAAGTACCGGGAATACTAGTGGTAGGAAGTCCGGTAGATCTTCCATGGCAACGAGTAGATCCGACCGAGAGTGAGGTGGAATCAGGACCTTATAAAGGGGAAAGGTAATGGTGAACAGGTGTTGGTGATTAGAGCAGGAAGAGGCTGAGTGAGAGTGTGAGCCTTGGAGGGAGGCGTGGCTGGTGGTTCCCTGACAAAATCACACTTGGTGTGAATTTAAAAATGACAAAATTAAAATATAGATGACTAGATATAGATGAATATCATTAATTATTAATAATAACATATAATTAAAGGTAAATTGAGCTAATTTTTTATTTCAGAAGTGTGTATCAAACTGGTAGCCCTTCACATTAATCAGTACCCAAGAAGTAGCTCTCAGTTTCAAAAAGGTTGGTGACCCCTGCTATATTGTAAGTGGACCTCAACCTGGTCCACATACACTATAGTCCCCAAACCTGGTTCTAGTGTAACCTTGGTCCTGCATGTGGTTCTCTGAGACCAGGCTGTGAAGTCAGTGCACTAGAAGATCTAACCTTCCCTATACAACCATTTAACTACGGTGCTATAGACATATCTGACCTACAGGGATACACACAAGCAGCTTTTACACAATGTACTCAATAATTGTCTTTATTAAACATTCCATTTCAAAACCATGACCATTACATGACCAGAACTGGTCATGTAATGGTTACTGGTTACTGGTTACTCTGTTATAATGACCTCCACTCTGCTCTGTGTGGGGATTTGTGAACATTCAGCTAGAAAAAAGCATTAGTGAGATCAGTGATGCTGGGTGAGGAGGTCTGGGGTGCAGTTTGAGTTTTAATTTATCCCAAAGATGTTCAGTGGGGTTGAGGATCAGTGGTGTGTACAGGACACTAGAGTTCCTTACTCAACATGTCTCAAACCATGTCTTCATGAGGCTCAATTTATATCCTAGAGCGTTATAGGGGCTGGAATAGCCCCTTAGATCTATTCTGTTTTCAGCTTTGTGGTAAACATATATGAAAAGCCAACATATGAGTGCAGTAATTAAGCAAACACAAATGTTTGATCAGGTAGTGCTTGGATTTACAGTACATCAGTCCAGCTAGTGCCAGGATTCTGCACATATATTTCATTGTACATATTGTCCAATTATTATATTTTAGTGAAATTATCTTTTGTTTATTCTTACTTTTCTTATTGCGGCTGGTCTCTGAGAGCTACCAAACTAATTTCGTGACAATAAACTCTGAAGTCTGAAGAGAGCGTCGTTTTTGAAGAGGAGCACCATGCGCCTTTAAAATGACAGGGTTCGAACGCGCATGCGCAGTTCACACTTCGATGTTGAACGCTGTAAACGTTACCTTTTTCACGTTTTCCGTTTTTCCTTTCAGCTTGATTGGTGATTAAAAAAAAAAAACACGTGCGTTTTTTTTAATTACCATCAGGTAATTCTGCAGAAGGTCCTTTTTAAGAAGAAGATGTCAGTTTTCTCCGAATCGGCTCTGGAGAAAAAATTGGCCGAACTTAGCAACTCGCAGCAGAGTGTCCAGACCCTGTCTCTATGGTTAATCCACCACAGAAAACACTCAAAAACCATCGTGAAAGTCTGGTACAACGAGCTGAAAAAAGGTAAGAACACCACAATGTGAACACACAACACGGACCAGGTGTACTGGAAGCTGTTAGTTCGCTTGTGTGCACTTTACTAACCAGAACCATAGAGCAGGCTAGCTGCTTAGCACACAGCATGAACCATGCATCAGTGTTTGGCTTAGAAATAAAACCAGGTAGTTTACACAAGATTCGGATTCCAAACGTTTTGTAAGGAAGAAGTTCAGCAACTGACTAAAGTGTCCAGGTAGGGATCCGGTTATCACTCAGGCAACATGTGCAGTGTTTTGATAGGAAACATTAACGTGTGTCTTCAATGGCAAATGAACCATGTCATGCAAACTGTAGACTTCTATCAGTTACTGCTTATGTGGTTGTAATAAACCTGGTACTCAGGCCTCAGGTGTGACTTCAGCCTTGTTAGAGAGCAGATAAATCCCTGTTATATCTGTTGGCATTTATTCAATCAGTTATTAATAGCACAAGAGACATTGTGTGAATCATAGTGACTGAAGGAATTGCTTTAAAAAAGGTCTGAAATTGCTGAAAGTAACATGATTTGACAGACAACAATTAGATTGAGTTGTTTATTGTTTATTATTATTGATTTGAAAAAAATCAATTGGTTTGAAAGTAATTTTTTGTGTTTGTCCATTCATTGTATGGAAATACATATATATATATATATATATATATATATATATATATATATATATATATATATAGCAATGTTTTATTGTTTTTATTTTGTGAGTTCAGGTAAAAAACTGTTACACCTATTTAATGATTCACTCTGCACTACTCTTGTGATTGTCCAATTAAATTAGACAGATGGGGCGGGTGGTGCTCTGCAGGTGTGTGTGTGTGTGTGTGTGTGTGTGTGTGTGTGTGTGTGTGTGTTTGGTTGTGTAACTTCCTGTGCATGATTATCTTTTCTGTTTCTTGGGTGAGGTAGAAATGGTTGAAGCTGTCAGTATTTTGTGTGATAAAAAGTGAAAGTAAAAGTGAGATAACAGACAAATGTGGAGCGCAATTGGTTGGAACATGCAGGCAATGAGGATTGTTTGTCTTGCAGACAAAAAGAACTTGATGTATGGCCCCAAAAGGAAATCTGTATATCGAGTGATTGTGCAAATGACATGAAAAATAGTCTCTTTTAGAACTGATATTATTGTGCATATATTCTTGCCCTCAGTCTGCCGCACTAATGAACTGGATTCAGGGATCTGCTGCACATGAGAACAGATGAATTTGATTCTCTTTTAGATTCCTACTGGCTGTTTATCATGTGTATCATTAAGGACTGATGAAGCGTGATGATCATGATTAGTTAGCTAAAAAACTGCTCCAGATTCGGTTTCTAGATTCAGTGTGGGAAGAACTTGTCCTCCAGACTGTTCCAGGTTATAGTGTGTTTTGTATCGATCAGTACTTATCTACATCAGCCCTTTCCTCCAAAATAAAACATTACATTAATAAGCTAGTGTTACATGTTGGTATAGTGTTTATCAGGCCACTCGGACTGTGAAGTAGACTCAAATCTCAGAAGATCATGACAGACCCCCTACATGGCGTGAAAAGTGCAGGCAAGGATGCATTTTGTATTTTAGATGTAGTGTGTTTTCTAAAGCCACAGCCAAATGATATTAAAATGAGTTCCCCCACAATTGTGTATGACTCACTGATGCAAATTAAAGTTCATGTAGCAAAGAATTCAAACTAAAACCTATTGTTATTCTGCTTTAACAGGCTGCTGATTCTACTGCCCTGATAATGACCTAATTGTTTAGCTAATTGGATACAACAAATATGACCTATTTATAGTACAGGGACCCACAGCCGAGTTGCTTCTGTCATTCAGTAGTAACTCTTCATTTATGTCTGAAGTGGGGAAGTGACGGTGACACAACAGAGCTCTAAAAATAATCTGTAAAAATGTATAGGTCACAATTTTGTTAATACTGGAAGACCATAAGCTGAAGCATTAAAGTAGAAACCAGTCTTATCCTCATTAAGAACATCTCAGAGTTCTTTCAGAATTTTCTTTCTTTCTTTCTTTCTTTCTTTCTTTCTTTCTTTCTTTCTTTCTTTCTTTCTTTCTTTCGTTCTGACTTTCTTTTTCTTCTTTCTTTCGTTCTTTCTTTCTTTCGTTCTTTCTTTCTTCGTTCTTTCTTTCTTTCTTTTCTTTCCTTCTTTCTTTTGCTTTCCAACTTTCTTTCTTTCTTTCTTTCTTTTTTCCTTCTTTCTTTTTTCCTTCTTTCTTTTGCTTTCCAACTTTCTTTCTTTCTGACTTTCTTTCTTTCTGACTTTCTTTTCTTTTCTTTTGACTTTCTTTCTTTCCTTCTATCTTTCCTTATTTTTTCTTTCCTTATTTCTTTCTTTCCTTATTTCTTTCTTTCCAACTTTCTTTCTTTCCAACTTTCTTTCTTTCCAACTTTCTTTCTTTCCAACTTTCCGACTTTTTAATTTCTTTCTTTCTTTCTTTCTTTCTTTCTTTCTTTCTTTCTTTCTTTCTTTCTTTCTTTCTTTCTTTCTTTCTTTCTTTCTTTCTTTCTTTTAACAAATTTATAGATTGCTACCACGAGTTAATAGACACTTATAGACATACACACAGCTGATATGCACCCATGTTAATGAGGGATTTAATCTGTATGAGCCCTGTGACGTGCACAAAACATGAGCCCATGTGCCCTAAATGTTTGATCCAAATCAAGTCAAATTAAACTGAAGACTCCTGATATTCTAAATCACAAATAGTAGAATATTTTCTCCATTTGGTGAGCTTAGATAGTTATACACATGCAAGGTTGACAAATGTTAAATCCATAATCAAGCTTATCCATAAAGTGCAAGTGTGCTGCTCACGAAGCCCATCATGTAGTGTAATAATAACTGCTAAGTAATGTATATAACTGCATTTATTTAGATCGAGAGTAACTAATGGGTTTGTTATTATTTTCTTTTAAAATATATATTTTTTTGCAAATGTTTTTTTTCCCTTTTCTGGTTGTTAAAACTAAAAACAATACATGAAATCTGTTTATCCTGATAAATAGCCACTGTTTTGTCCACCCTTGCGTAGGCAAAAGGGCAGATGGTGGCAGGAATGTGGGATGAGGACAGAAAATTGGAAGACAAAATGATCATTGTTAGCTGTTTGGACATGGTAACAGTGGATGAAGATATGACACTTCTGGAGGAGAAGATATCAGTATTTTCAACCGCAGACAAGGCTCTCAGAAAACACTCATGTGTTTGGTAATAATTATTTAAAGTCTTAACAAAAGCACCATGGAAGGGTGGAGAAGTTTATCTACAACACTAAATAAATATTTGGTTTGTTAATGATAAACAAGCATATGGTTGTTGTTTTTTTTTATTTTTGTTTTAAAGTAATGTAATGTTTGATAGTTAAAATAAGGACATCCTGCTGTTGATACATTTTGTTTTGTATTTCTTTCAGTTTAAATGTGGTTTCTCAAAGACTCAAAGACCATCTGCAATGAAAGTGCATTTTGCTTCCTTGGTAGATTTTATGTCGAATCAGCTATTACAGGAACATGATGAATACATTCAGTTTCCATGAACCTGTGTGTTATTCCTAATTAAATTGTCTAGTATTAATTGTGATTGTAGTGTAACTTGGTGAGCACTAAGATTTGGAAGCACATGCTGTAATGACAGCACTATGGTGTCACCATCAAGTTTGAGCATGTGTTAGGGACCACATTAATAGGAACACCTGTACCTGCTTATTCACAGAAGCAATCAGCCAATCATGTGAGAGGAACACAACACAGCGCATAGCATCATGCAGGTCAAGAGCTTCAGTTCATGTTCACATCAGTCCTCAGAATGTAAGAAATTGTGATCGCAATGACAAAATACATCCAGTGAGTGTCAGTCCTTGATGATAGAGAGGTTAGGATAGACCTACGACATCTTAAATAACCGCTCTTTACAACCATGGTAAGCAGAAAAACATCTCAAAATGCACAAATCTGAGACAGATGTCCTGTAGGAGCAGAAGACCACATCACGTTCTACACTTGTTCGCCAATTCCAAACATTTAAGATGATGTTTTTTCCCCTGCATGATTCTGAGTAAACTCTAGAGAATATTGCGCATGGAAAATCTCAGAAGATCAGCAGAAGCTTTTGTCTTTAGTCGTCATTTGTGTTTTGTGTGGGTATTTTTGTTAATTGCATCCCTCAGCAACAAGGAAAATAAGTTTCTTGTCTTATTTCCTGTCTGATCAAATGCTCCTTTTGAAAGAATATTCTAGCCTGTGGATCCTCGACTCTAAATTTAGCACCGTTTCAGCGGAACCACAAACAACACGTTTCCACCCACGAGGCCTGTAGGTTAAGAACCGCAGCGTGCTAAGTGTTATCCAGATGATTAAGAATGAATATCCCATCCTCCTGGCACTCTGAACTGCTTTACAGTATGATCAATCTTCTGTATTTGTGAGGGTGAGGTTTTTAATCACCTACATATAAATCTTCATCAAGTTAGTATGATTTCCATGTCTTCTTTTTTCCAGCCCAGGTATCTCGTAAACTGACCTTCCTTTATCTTGCAAACGATGTCATTCAGAATAGCAAAAGAAAAGGGCCAGAGTTCACACTGGACTTCGCCCCGGTTATTGTCGACGCCTTTAAACACGTCTCCAGGTGAGTGTTAATGACACTTAATTTCCATACGCAACAGGGTTTCCTATTTTGGTTAAGATGCATTTGATTTGAATAGTCACTGATCCTACCACCTTGTGTGTAGTGAAGGAGAAGAGGGCGGAAAGAAACACCTGGAGCGGGTTTTGTCTATTTGGCAGGAAAGAGCTGTTTATGAGATTGACCTCCTGGACAAACTCTCGGTAGTGCTACGTAAGTACCTTTCAAATCTCTGCAGTCTGACATTTTTCTTGTTAACGTTACGATTATAACATAAGGCTCATTTATATTACTTGCATTATGCAGCTACTTCTATGGATTATTTAATCAGTGATTGAAAAGGTATTGTATGTAGTTGCAAGTGTGATCAATGACCTGCTGATGGGTGCTGAATGTGTAAAGGATAAGATAAAATGCTTTTATTTTGAATAGACTGAAATCTGTTTCAAATCTTACCATGAATATGGTTATAGGTTAAAAAAAATCTGCCAAAACATTTGTTGCATTTGAAAAAATGGTATGTAATACAAGGTGGTATCAAAAGGTTTCGAGATTAGCTCTGTACTACCGCCGTCTCTTTTGCCAAATGTCCTCTCTCAGACACCTGTAAACCTGGCAGTAAAACTCACTATGGACGGTTTGACCCCTGGGGATGAATTCAGTTCTCAATTCTCTGGCTCAAAACAACATATCAGTATTTTCAACTGCAGACAAGGCTCTCAGAAAACACTCGGATATGTTTGGTAATATCTTTAAAGTCTTAGAAAAGGGTGGAGGAAAAGGAAATCTTGGCTTAAGACAAACTAGCATATGGTGTTTTTTTGTTGTTGTTTTTATAAAATAAATAATGTAATGTTTGATAGTTTAAATAATTGTACATTTTGCTACATTTGTTTTGTAAAATTTATGTTAATATAATATGCCAATATGGTCATATTTCTTTACACTGGCTCACAGGAGACAATGTGAAACATTAGTTTTCTTTCAATTTTAAAGTGTTTTCGCAAAGACAAAGAAATACAATCTGCAATGAAAAGTTTCCTTGGTAGATTTTGGCAGATACATTTGTACTGAATTTTTTTTCCCCCAGTGTTTCCATGTACCTGTGTGTTGTTCATGATAATTAATTCGACTAGTAATAATTGTGATTGTATTGTAACATTAGATTTGGAAGCACAATGTAATGACAGCACTATAGTGTGTTGGTCCGTCTCTTTCGAATGTTCCCCCATTAGACGCCCCAAAACCTGGCAGTAGAACTCGCTATGGATGGTCTGACCCCTGGGGATGAATTCTCGATGGGCAATGCTTCAAATTTAAAAAAAGATGACTTGGTCAAGCTGCGGACCTGCCTCGCCTTTTTTGGTCATGGAGATGATCAGCTCTTCCACTGTGAAATCTGTTTCCATTGTTGCTTCGTCTTAGGGTCATACCCCTACACCCACACAGATCCGTCATCGGTGATGATGCTCAACATGAAGCACATGTCATCCACTGCACACTGTCAGAGTTCTTGGCAGAGTTTGACTAGGTGTTCTTTCTGCTCCTGAGTCAGCAGCCTGGGAACGAACGTGGCAGCAGCACGGCACATTAACAAATCACACGTGAGGATCGCCCGGACCGTCCCGTATGACGCATCGACAATGTTGTGGATTGGTTCGAATGGTTTCAACATATATGGGGGTTGAGCTCGTTGGAGGTATTCCTGATCTCGTTATCTTCCGGTGACGTTCTTGCGCTTTCAGAGCACACGTGCAACTCAAAACACCTCGAACGGCTCATTGGTGGTAACGCACGTGGTCAGAACAGTGGCAGTTGCACAGCTTCCGATGTTTTTTTGCACACTGACTTATGAAGGTCGGTGCACCATGTGACCGTGCGTGCAGCTTCGTGCTGCCATCTGTTTGCTTGTTACAAAACGAATTTTGAAACAAACCTTTTGATAACACCTTTAAATAAAACTATTACTACCATGAAAACAATAACAACTGTGCATACTCCAATCACATTTATAGTAATCTGCCATTATTTCTTCAAAAGCAAGACTTAAAATACATAATAATAAACTTTTCTTTTTTTTAAACCCACAATGTCTAGATGGTGAAAAGAAGGCCAAGAAAAGACCTTATGAGGAGATTAAAGCGAAAGATATTGACTTTGCCTCTCAGAGTTCTCCAGCAAAGCCGCCACAGGTAATGTGCAAAAACACCTTTTGGTGGCAGTGAAACCTAACGCTGCACAACCTATGATGTCCGTGTACCCCATTTATTGTGATCAATCCTAACAGTCTTGTCTATTTCAGACAGCGGATTTGATCCGGGCACTGCAGGAGTTGGAGAACGCAGCCTCAAGTGACTCCGCACTACGACAGAGGATCACCGCTTTACCTCCAGAGGTGCAGGACTCGTCCCTGCTGCACAGAATCACAGGTGGGTGTGGAAGCTAAAGTTAACTACTTTTCAGGGGAGTCATCATCTGCAGTTCAGTTGTTACTGAAAGGCAGGAGATACCAGAAATATGTGCTTTTATACTTCTGTCAGAATAAGCTTTAAAAAAAGGGCAATTTACTGAAGAGGAAATAAACCTGGCATGAAAGATGCACTTCTAGCTTCAGTTCCTGTTGTTTCTTGGTGCACATCAGGAAACCAGAAAAACAAAAACGATTAAGCTAAATAGCAAACGTTCATTGTGTCTGTTCCTGTTTTGGCTAGAATTGTGTTTGTTGGTTTTGTGATTGATATACCGTATTTTCCGGACTATAAGCCGCTACTTTTTCCCCACGCTTGGAACCCCATGGCTTAAACAATGAAGCGGCTAATTTATGGATTTTTCCTGGGTTTTTCCCGGTTTCACAAACTTCAAGCCAAAAAACTGAGCCCCATAACATTAGACCAATGAAATTGCAGAACGGGTTCAGGTGAACCAATGAAACTCTTTATATTAAATCAGATGCGCTCCCACTAAATCAGGCTGCACCACATCATAAATATGGATGATGTTCCTCTGGCGTTTGACCTGCCGCTCACTCGGACTGTCTACAGGAAATGCGAATCATTCGTCCTGCTGAAAACAACCGGGCATGAAAAAACGCACTTCACCTGTGTTCTGAGCTGCACGGCATCGGGAGAAAAGATTCACCGATAGTGATTTTTAAACGCACGATGATGCCAAAAGAAAAACTCCCGAGAGAAATTGTTGTGAAAGGAAGGAGGAAGACAGTGGACAATGACTTTCTTGGTAGGCTACTGTTTAGATACAAGCCGTGTAACAGACACTGTCTTTCGTTAAAGCCTGTGTAAAGTTCATTAGTTTCAATGTAGACACGGCTTATAGACAGGTGCGGCTTATTTATGTTCAAAATAAAAATCTTTGTCAAATTCAGTGGGTGTGGCTTATATTTGGGTGCGCTTAATAGTCCGGAAAATACGGTACTCAATTGGTTGCTTATGAATATGTTGTATCATTTATATTGTTGACACACAGCTAATCCATTCACATTCATGCACATTGTCTTGTTAGCAATGTCCACACTTTTAAATTGTGTATCTGCTGACTTTTCCATTGAGTAACACATCCTTGTTTCTTTACCCACCCAGGCCTATATGTGGAAGTGATATACATGATTACACCTAATAGGTTGGCTCAGCCCAGGCTGTGTGTGTGGTGTTTTATTCTAGATAAGGAGTCAGGAGAACGCTTATCCAGACTGGTAGAGGAGGCCTGCATGCTGCTAGCAGATTACAGTGGTCGCCTGGCAGCTGAGATCGACGATCGACGACAGCTCACACGGCTGCTTGCACTTTTTCTGCAGAGCCAGAGGGATGGCCTGGCCAAGAATGAGCAGAAACTAGAAGTGCGTATGCTCACCATTTATTTTTTCTTTTTTTTTTTTTCCTCATTAAGTTATAGGTTAACATTAAAACTATCAGTTTACTTGTTGGACTTTTCTTGTCCACTAGAGGGCAGCACTAACTCATTCATATACATTCAGAAAAATTTTAAACCTCACTGATGTGTGCTGGTCAGCAGACCTTAATGTGAGCTGGAATGAGCTGGAAGTGGAGTTTCTGCTGGTGCACGCACTGTGATGTCCAAATCCCAGTAAGATTCATGTTTCAGAGGGGGAAAAAAAGAACGATTTGATGATAATGGTTACCCCCTATTGTCTAGTTTATTGTCCATCAAACAGAGACGTGTGAACACTACCTGTGCTTTCAAACCGGGGTTTTCATACATTTTATTAATTCATTCCAATTGCAGACTCCAGTGTTTTATATGTATTCTAAACTGGCTGTTTTATAGCCAGACTTTGTTTATTTGCACTTTTTATAATCCAGTCCAACGGTATGCCTGTGCAGGGAGATTTAGTGCCATGACGAGTCTAATTCAGTGATTTATGTACACTGCTTGTTTTTTTTTTAACCCAAGTGTGAATATTAAATGGATGGCAAAAACTAGATTTGGCATAATAAAGTGCAGCATTTCAGTTTGTACAAATTGAATTTGCCGGAAATCACATAAAATACAAACATTGATCAGCAGTAAAATGCCTAAAGTCTATTGAAAGGGGAAATGGCATTACTGAGATCAGATTGGGTAAGTAAACAAACAAAAAAGGTTCACAGGGTTGTTGTTTTTTTCTATGTAATCCGTTATTTAAAGGGCTTTCCACTTTGTTTAATATGATTTGAAAAAAAAAGGAGAATCACAACTTTGTAAAACTTTTGTACATACTGTTAGATTCGATTGAATCCACAAACTCCTTCTAACTCCCAGACTTCCACTACCTTCATATCCCACTTTAACCTCTGGTGGTAAGTATAAATACAAATAAAGAGTGTGATGTATTAATTTGTGATTATCTCTCCAGATTCTCCGCAGGTCTCCGTATGCTCTGGCTTCATACTTACAGATCCAAATAAAGAAAATAAATACACAGTTTGGGGTGTGCTGTTTATTTATGCGTTTCATTTCGCAGCTGGTTTCAACATGTGCATGCTAATGAAGTTCAGTATTAAAATATTGCTTGACAGTTTGAGATTGATTTTATTTAACCCAAAAAAATGCTTATTCTGCACTTTTTATGATGCCAGTAAAATCCATCTTTTCATAAGGAACATGAGATTATTTTGTGGTTATATAAATGTTTTTAGTTTTTTTTTATAATGAGAGCTGCTGTGCCTTAGAGTTTACAGCAGCTTGTGTACTACAGAGATCAAAATAAAGACTAAAACACAGCAAATGGTGAATCAGACAAGTGTATATTCTTTAGGTGATTTTAGTTTTCCCTTATCAAGTTTGCATTTTTAATCTAGCAGCATTGTAACTTTTATGTTCGGAGTGTTTAATAGCTTAAAAATGTCTAAAAGAGTTACCTGGTAGTCCGAATTTTAGATAAAAATCGGTTATTATTACATCTGTTAAGGTCTAAAGTGTTTAATAACTTGCATATAAAAAAAATCACTTAAAATGTAATTACAATTCATTAATAAAATATTAATATAGAAATTTGCCAAAAAATGTCGACTATCACAAAAGCATTCATACACTGACATGAATATAATGAGTAATATAAATAACAGTACCATAACTCTAATAGCATCATAATAAATCAAATGCAGCTTGAGCTTACATTTAAGAAGAAGAATGGGGAAAAAAAAGGAGTTTGTCTGCATGAGATGAAATGACCTCAAAGAGAAAGACGTCACATTTCCCTGGGTTCTATGTTCCCACTCAAATCATCATGTCTGCTATAAATCACAGTGCGTGTTAATCATCTGACACACACACTACATTTATAGTCTCTAATGAGCATGTTTGTTGTATGTATTCCAGGAGTATAAGCACAAGCTGGCACGAGTCACCCAGGTGCGGAAGGAGCTCCGATCACGCCTCAACAACCTCCCAGATCTTTCACGGCTTCCTAACGTAACGGGTGGCCATGTACGCCTGCCCTCCTCTGGTGATCTCTATAGCCCTTCTGACTGAGGTGGACTGCTGTGCCCGTTTTTTTTTTTTTTAATCTTAGTCTTGAGCTTGTTCCTGCTACTTGATTTTGTTGTCTATCACCCATCATACTATCAGTATGTGGATGTGTCCTGAAATAGAAATAGGTTTTTAAGAAGTGGCTTGACCTCCTTGAAGCTTTGACTCAACATCGTTTGGAATTTTTTTTTTTTTTTTTTTTCTCTCCAAATGTTACCTAAGCCATGTTTTAAAAACTCACTGGTACATTGTCACCTTCTTTTAGCCTTGAGTAGAGGCTTTGCACAGAAAACTCTCCATCGTGATTTAGTGGCATGCCTTCTTTTTGGTCTCTGTCACTTTTCTGCCCTACAATTGTTTTGTTTTGAACTACCTGAACTGATCACCTGTACAATAGCCAATAGAGTTCTCTTAGGCTTTTCAAATCCCTGACTGCTAGAACTGCCCACTAGTACTTGAGACTTGCTGTGTTACTATTTTTGTATATATGTAGTGAATTGTAGTGAATTCACTGGAGGATAGATATAGCTTGTGAAAAAAACAAATAATCATTGCAGTATCTTATAATTAACTGCAGTATTTTATTATAGAAATACTGAAAGATGGTTCAGGTCCGAAAGATATGAGAAATCGCCAAGTGCTGTAGTTGACAATTTCTCTCAAAATACTGCTAGGGGTGGATTGCATTTTTAAGTTCAGTACTCAATCAACATTATTGCTCTAATGATGCATGAAAACCATTCATTATGGTTATTTTAACCATTTGAGTCATTTTATTGTGATCATTATGTTACATGACAGATAGAAGAAAAGCTCATGAAAGCATTCATTCATTCATTCATTCATTCATTAATGCATTGTGTCTACAAAGGGTCTCTTTTTCCCTGACTTTTGTTTTAATTCCATTCATCAATGCTCAATATTGACTTGAGAACTATACGGAAATTGTCCATCAAAATTCAATATCGTTAACTTTTTATTACAGGTGCACTCCAACGGTATTTCCCTAAATAAAAAATGTCTCTACATATTATTTTTAACAGGAGTTTGTTGGCTGGAGCGTTCATCAGGTGTGTGTTTACTGTATATTTGTATCATCTGGATCTGCAGAACAGTCAGTGATTGTGTGTTATAACTTATTTGCCACTGTGCATTTTATCATCGAAAAATGTTCGGGTACCTGAACCAAATAAAGAAAGGTTAAAGAAGATGTGAAAAATGGTGGATCTGTTCATTAAAAAAAAAAAAAAAACAATTTATAATACAGTATCATGTTTAAATAAAATCCACAAACATTGTCTTTTTGTTTTTTTTCTCCATGTCTTAACAGGCACATCTCAATGATGGTGAGTGACTTTCACTGACCTCCAACTAAATGCAAATCCAATTTTTTTTGGTAGAAATTGGGTACAAATGTTTAAAGGGAACTACTGCACTGAACCAAAGCTGTGCTGTGAATTCTTTGTTATGTATGTTGCTGTAGATCATATGATCACATTACTATATGTCATGAGGAACTGGTCACACCTATCATTGAAGGCCGCTTCTCCGCAGCAGCACTACACTACCACCAGCAGTATGGAACAGTTATCATGGCTTGGTGGTCATCTATCAGTTTATCCACTTTGTTAGCAGTTTCCAGCACAAGTTTATTATTGTGTGTATGGAAGCATCATCAGAAGTGTGGAACTGCAAATACTGAATTTTCTGAAAGTTGCAACATTAAATCTGAGTGATAAGAAAAATCGGAATACTTTGTGAACGCGTTGAATGCGCGCCGCTGAGATGAGATTCACAGGCGCGTGTGCGCGCGTGCGTGCGCGAGCGTGTGATCAGATCAGGTGGGGGGTGTTTTTGCGGGCGGTTTTTCACCCCGCACTCTGAGAGCAGTGGTGCTGAGAGCACCCTGATTACTTGTTGCACACGGTTCACACGGTCACACGGCTTCACACAGAGGTTACACACTCCCAATAACTGAGGATGCTGCAGACGGAGCGCACACACTCGCGCATTCACACGCACACGCACACGCACACACGCTGTATGCGCTTCTCAGCAGAAGAACTTCTCAGCTTGTATTTTCTTAAATTTGTTTGTTTTGCTTTCTTGAGAAACTGCTCTAACAGAGGTCTAGGCCTAAATCTCAGTTTTAATCATGATCAAGAAGAACGAGGAAGAAACAGAGCTGTTGTTCACAGACAAGGCTGCCCAGATGTACACTGTAACACGGGAAAGGTAAAGTTTTTTATTTCGGATTAAATCTAAATTAAACTAAATCGGTGCCTTTGATCTGTTTTAGTTTCTATCCGAAAAACTTGTTTATTTGGTGAATTAACACAGAGTTTAGTTTCACTGATTGTACTGATTGGAGAGGAGGTTTGGGGGCTTCAGGGGTTTTACACACGAGTCTTTTTTTTTTGGCTGTGTGCAAACAAAACGCCTCCATCACCTCAAGAAAGAGGGCAGCTAGTCATGTGGTGGGTTAAGTTTAAACACACACACACACACACACACACACACACACACACACACACACACAATTTTGGCTTGGATTTTATTTTGAGTCAGTCTTGTAATTCCATGTGATCTGATATCACTTGTGTTCTTGCCTGAACCAACTTTTTTGAGAAGGATATTAATTTGTTTCTGTTTTAACTTAAATGTCACATTTTAGAACTTCATGTTAATTAACTTTGAATTTCAAAGTGCCCCAAAAGAACCTCATTGGTGACAACAAAGGTTTTTTTTTGTGGTACTTTGAAATTCAATTTGATATTTTTATTGGTCACATGATCAAACATACCCAGTAGGAACTGAACCGCAGTATACAGAAAAACAACTTTATTACAGATAAACCTGAGATTATTGGGCAACTCATTAAAATATAGAATCTTATTTTCTTTTTTCTTTTATCATTAGTAGAAGAAAATAGATTCTGTTTAACAATCTTATTCATAAGACTGATTTTCATTATATCTGTGATTAAATCAGTTTAAACTTGTGTGTGTGTGTGTGTGTGTGTGTGTGTGTGTGTGTGTGTGTGTGTGTATGTATATATGTATATATATATATATATATATATATATATATATATATATGTATATATATGTATGTATGTATATATATAAATATATATATGTGTATATATATATATATATATATATACACATACATATATATATATATATATATATATATATATATATATATATATATATATATATATAAATATATACATACATATATATATATATATTTATATATATATATATATATATATATATATATATATATATATATATAAATATATATGTATGTGTATATATGTATATGTATATATATATATATATATATATATATATATATATATATATATATATATATATATATATATGTGTGTGTGTGTGTGTGTGTGTGTGTGTGTGTGTGTGTGTGTGTGTGTGTGTGTGTGTGTGTTTTAATATTTTAATATTAACGTTCAGGTGTTTGTGCAGAAAAGTTTCTAGACTTGGTGTTTTCTTGGTTTGTGGCCCAGAAGGCCACAAGAAACTCCTTTTCATTCTCTGTGTTGGTCTTCAGGGAATTGAAGTGTTTACCGAGACTGACACAACCTAAATATTTATTAAAATCCTTTTAAAGGTCTAACCTTTTATTCTTGAGTGTGTGTTGAATTTTGGAGCTGTTTTTCTATCCTTCAACTCAAAATTTTTTTTTTTTTTTTTACTTTTCATAATTGATACAGGCAGAGTAGCTGAAATTATGACCGAAACCTTCTGGGTGTCAAAAAAAGGCCTATTTTTATAGGATATTTGCACACCTCCAGTCTGAGAGAGAGAAAGAGAGAGAGAGAGAGAGAGAGAGAGAGACACAGACACAGTCATCCATGTCATGTGGAAGGTGGTAGTGGTGGCGATATATCTTAAAATAAAGCAAGGTGTCTGATCATTAATTCCTGTTTTTCAGACAGGTGAAATAGGGAAGTGAGTTAAACCCTGTTCCATCCCATTCCATCCATGCATCCTGTTTCTCAATCAACTACTAATAGTAAATTATCACTGATGATCAGATATTGAATAAACATCAGTAAATGCAGACATTGAGGAGAACAATTCACCTAAAGTTTCAGTATTAATAAGATTACTGGTCATTTATACTGATTTCCATGCATACAACATCCTATAATATCACCCAGTCGCTACACTACTTCTGTGTTTGATCAGACTGAATTACAGAAATAATAAGTAAGTACACAAATACTGAGCATTCAGTATTCTAAACCCAGGTTCAATAATCTAAAATCTAAGATGAAAAAATCAAGATAAGTGGATCTGACATTGTTAATAGCGTGTATTTGATCACAAGATGACTCGATCTACAATTTTAGACAAGTTATTACTATAGTTATCACTATATATAAAATAATACATTGATCAACAGGCACAAATCGAGGCATTTCGGTAGAAGTCTGTGGTCTGAAAAACCCTGATCCTTTCAATAACACTAGACAAGAAACACAATTATTTACTTTGTGCTTTTATTTAAAGCCTATACAGTATACAAAAAACTACGTTTTTACAGATAAACCTATGAATATGGGTTATATCGTCATTGTATTTCATTGTAATTTTCATATTATTTTTATACTTGTAGCAATATTATCTGTTTCTTGCACGTACTGCTGTTCTCTGAGTTTGTGTTTGCATTCCAGTTTTTAATTTGGAATTAAAAAGGGACCTTGGAGTTCAGTTTAGTTTAGTCTGGAGCTCTGACGGCACTAAGTTTAAACAGGAGACTTTTTTGGCCTTGAGACTATTTCATTTTGTTCCTTAATGTAATAGCTGTTTACACATTATGACTATTCGGCTGTTCTGAGACTGACTGCAGACACTTCAAGCAAGTAGGCACTAGTTAATAATAAATAACTTTGCCTCGGTGCTAATAATTAGAATGCGGGTACCAATTCATACTATGAAAAACTTTTTACTGAAGAAAATGAAGTGGCCGACAACAAGCCACAGTTTAAAATGAATGACATGTCGGTGATTGAAAGAAACACAATACTGACCCTGTCTTAATTTTCTTTAGTCAAGTGCATCACTGACTTATTGTTCTATAATATAATCAGTTTATCTGGCTAGTCTGCATCCTTGAAAATCCTCTCTTTCTTCTCTTTTCTTCCTCTGGGGAAAACTGTACTGAATATTGCATGTGAGTACTGCAAGAAATATAGCCAACTGTGTTGTGTAAATGTTGTGCAAATGTATAAATAATTTGTGAGGTATTGGTCTAATATATCTATATTCCTTTAGCCTAAAGAGTTTACGTTCAAACGCTAAATATACTGTCATTTATCTTCGCCTGTTGTTTGTTCCTCTGTTTTTTATAGTATGGGCAATGGAGAGAACAACAGTAAGCACTGTCATGACAGTAGTCATGCTTATGAGGACCGGGAACTGGAGAAAAAACTGGCCAGAAAACGTCTCTACATTGTCTCAGCTGTTTGTCTGGTCTTCATGGTGGGAGAAATCTTGGGTATGATTTTTTCTCTTTTAGGTCTTTTAAAGAAAATGGTTATAGGCTACCATATAATTTGGTGTATTTTATTATCCAAAGCGCTAGCCTGCTTTATAAGTTTGGGTATTTGTATTAACAGGTGGGTATTTTGCTGGCAGTCTGGCAGTGATGACTGATGCTGCCCACCTACTGGTGGATTTCACTAGTTTCATTATTAGCCTGTGCTCTTTGTGGCTCTCATCCAGACCTGCTACACACACACTCAACTATGGCTGGCATCGTGCAGGTAAGTCATTGTAATCGTCGTCATCATCACTGAACGTGTTTATCCTGGAGTACTTAAATCTATTTTGTGTATCCACAGAGATCCTTGGTGCTCTCTTGTCTGTCTTCACAATCTGGTTGGTGACTGGCGTGTTAGTGTACCTGGCAGTGGAACGCCTCATCAGTGATGATTTCGAGATTGAGGGCACTGTAATGCTCATCACCTCCGGCTGTGCTGTCTTAGCCAACATCATGTACGTCCCATTCTTCTCCTAATAGGCATAAACCAAATATCGCTCTACCCCTGTTTCTTTCTTTCATGTTGCCTATATATCTTTTTCCTAAATCACATAGAATGGCGTTCACCTTGTACCAGTCAGGTCATGGTCACAGTCACGGTGGACTTGGGACTCACGGTCATGGCCACAGCCACGGAAAGAAGAAAAATCATAGCCATGGTGCTAATTACCACAGTCTTGAAAACCAAGGGCACATGAAGAAGACACAAGAAAATGCCAGTGTAAGAGCTGCCTTTGTGCATGTGATTGGAGATCTTTTGCAGAGCGTCAGTGTCCTCGTGAGTGCACTCATCATCTTCTTCAGGGTAAGAGGGTATACAATTACTTTTAAAGCAAGCCTTGAATTTTGATGTAGCAAACTATTCAAAAGGCTAAATTAAAGGGAATGTGTTTCTAATGGACTGATAACCTTATACCTCACAGCCAGAGTACAAGATTGCAGATCCTATCTGCACCTTCCTGTTCTCTCTGTTTGTCCTGGGCACCACAATCACCGTCATGAGGGACATTCTGGTAGTATTAATGGAAGGTATGTCCATGACTCTCCCTTGTGAGGCAATCAGAGCTTTATTATAAAGCTACAAATGGAACTAAATTATTACAATTTCAGATTAAAAATGTTTACTTTAATAATTAAGTTCAGTTAAATAATAGTCTTAATAATCCTGATTCATTTGAACAGTCATTTAGTCTACTTTGTCACACTAATGTATGATATTTATTATGAAGAATTATTTATACATGTGATCGTAACACTCAAATATTAGGATTTTTTTTTCTCATGCAGGCACACCGGCAGGTATGGACTACAGGGAGGTGAGAGAAAGGCTGCTGTCTATCAAGGGTGTGAAAGCTGTGCACAACCTCCACATCTGGGCTCTGACCATGAACCAGGCTGTTCTTTCTGCTCATGTGGCTATAGGTGAGAAATAGCTTTTTTTATTTTCTTTAATTGGGTATAAAACATTCATGTAGAAGCAGAAACATATGGAAGAACATCAGCATATAGTGTTGGTCAGTTGTTGTGTTATGGATTCTTTAGTGCTAAATGATCGCATATAAAACATATTAAAACAATATACGGAATTCAGGATATTTTCAAATATATTCAAATATTTATTTTGAATATTTGTTGGATTGAGCTATTCACATTACTGAACTTTCAGTATTCATAAACATATTACAAACATTATGTTTTTAACTGTAAATCTTACACACAATCTTACCACATCGCCCACCCACACAAAACATACACAAAGGACAGTATAATGATTATGTTGCAGATTTCATGCTTCAGACAATGCAGTTCCTTTGTGGTCATTGAATATCGCTTGTGGTCATGTGATCCTCACCACAAATGGGATTTAAAACAAAAATTTCCTCAATGCAATGAGAATTTCTACTGATTTTCAGTATATGAGATGAAAACAAGATGAAATATGATTACAAAATATTACTACTACTATTATTACAGCATTAACTACTGCTACTAATACTACAGCAATGTTTTGCAGAAATTTCAATTTTTCGGCTTATAAAAGAAAACAGATTTTTTTAGAAAGACACTTTGGAAAAATCCTTTAGGTTCAGATTCTATCAAGTAGATCACAGTTGTAAGAATCTTGTATGAATCCAGATAGAGTATATGAACGAAGAAAATTTGTTCTTACAGAAATTGTTATTCAGAATGATGGTGTATGTATGTATATGGGTAAAGCTACCTGACCATTACACGCATATGAAGTTTATGAACATACCATTCCACTTTTAGTCTCGATTTGCTTTTTAAAATTTATTTACCATCACTACTCTTCTGTGAAGGCTTTCCACTAGATTTTGAAGTGTGGCTGTAGAGAAGTATGCTCATCCAGCTTCTAAAACATTGTTGAGTTTAAGCAAAGAGGTTTGGTCAGTATTCTAGTTCATCTCAGAGAAGCTCAAGAAGATTAATTACAGGGTTCTGAGAAGGCCACATGTCTTCTATGAAGCTTGTTTGTGCCTCTTAACATACAGCATATAAAGAGATCCTGTTCAGTTGTGTGCTCCAGCATTATGTCAGTGTGGAAGAAACACATATAGGTGTGCGGGTCCACAAACATTTCACCATGTGTTGTATGTGCACATAAATAAACTGGGTCACATGGACTATTGTCACCATTACTGCTTAGTTGAAGTAATTATCACTGTCTTCTCAGATGACACTGCAGAGCCTCAGGTGGTACTCAAAGAGATGACTCGGTACTGCTTCACCGCATACAGCTTCCACTCTGTCACCATCCAGCTAGAGCAGCAATCAGACCAGAGACCAGACTGCAGCCTCTGTCAGGATCCCAAACACTGAAGCCTCCAAAAGCCACACAACAACCCCACAACCCCACTAAGCAGAGCACAACATTAATATTAATGTCAAGGACCTGAGTTTAAGTCTTACTGTAATACAGTATTTCTTTGAGTACCACTCAGTCATGGAGCTCTCTGTTGTTTTAACACTGGCAAGAGGATTCATGTGAAGTCACATGGGCTTGTAAGAGGAACTAGAAATGTGAATTCTACTAACGGTTTCTGTGTATTTTTATTTGTACCGCACTGCATAGCTCAGTTTACTATGTGTAATAGTGAGTTTATATATGTTGTCATTATATATAACGAGGTTAAATATGTTATCACTAGAACAGAAAATTAGTATAAATCAGTATATTAGTATAATTGATCAGTTTCAAGGCATTTTACTCAGATGATTTTTGACAAATGATTTTTGCTCATGTGAAAGTATCTTTATATGCATCTTTCTATTTACCAAACACTTCTATGCTTTGTGTTGATTATTCACTGACAATTAAAGAGAGCTGAAGTTGTACATAAGATACTGTTTTTATCCCACCCTAAATGTTGCAGAGTAACAGAGTATGTCGTTGCCTACATTACTGTTGTGATGATGCTTACACTTCTCTCTGACTCATCTTTGTGATTAATACTGTGATATCTAGATCTAATAGATTTATTAGGTTCCAGACATTAGTGCAACACTGACTCTTAATTCTAAAACTTAAATTGTGTAAATTCTACTATTCCACAGATCAGTGTCTATCTGCAGTCATAACAAAAAATAGCACACAGATTATTATTACTACTACAACTGTAATTGTGAAATGAAGCCTACAGCTACCATTACTTTTAATACTATTTCTAGTACTTATATTATAGCAAAGACTACAGCAACTACTACTACTATTACTAATACAATGTCTAGTATTAGCCAACAACTGCAAATTCAATCAGTACTTGTATTACAACAACTGCTACTTGTACCATTAGGCCTACTATTACAACTACAAAAAACCCCACTACTATTCCTCTAACATCAGCATTAACAACCAATAATATCACTACCAGTAAGATATCTATGTTGAAGAAACAACAGAATCTGCCTCATCTCTCTCGACAGCTTCATGAAACACTAAAAGCACTAGCCATCAGACTGAAAGTCAAACCCTCTCAGAATCATATGCTAGTTCGGTAAGTGCCTGTAATTGTCCTGTAGGTTAAATGCGTTTATAGTTATAAGTGAGACAGATCAAATAAACACAAACAAGGCCTTGCAGGGATGGGAGTCTCTCTGCAGCCTAATGGACTTCAGTGTGTTCTTCGTTTCCTCAGACTGCCTGGGGGATGCAGAGGATGGGCACTGGGAACTTAAAAAAAATACTAAGTGCATGTCTGAGTGTTGTAGAGGATTGCAGAACTATGTATCTTTTTTAGTATAGAAATGTTTGTCATGGTGATGGAACCAGGGCTTTATTGCAAGGCTTTTTAAAATGTATTTATTTATTTATTTATTTATTTATTTATTTAATTCATTCCATTCAAACTGCAGTGATGGGTGGTCATGGCCAGCAAGGCCTTCTCTAAATCACTGACATGTTTAAATCCATTTTTATACATGAATATTTATTACTCCCATGGACATTTGCAAGACGGAATTTTTAAGAAAAGCTGGACATAATCAGGAAAGGTCAGACAAAACATTTAAAACCAATTCTTAAGCTTCTTCTGGAACCATTTATACTTTTATAGAATTGGCACAGAACACACACACACACACACACACACACACAGCCTAAATTTCAAATAAAAGAAATAAATAAAATGGACAGCAAACCCGGACAGCAAACCTTTCATGAGGTTAATTTTGATGCTTCTGCTAGAGATGATGAATGTGGGCGGTGCAGCTGTGGCAATAACATGAGACTTGTTAAATTGTATTCATTAGATTTTTTTGCTTTAGAAATATAATTTCTAAATATGATGCAGCACTCTGTTATAATGCGCTCCTCTGTAATATTGATGGTTTCTACAGCCGTGGCCTGACGGTATTGAGAGGTGGATTATCTCAGGTAGGACACCACTGAAGGTCGAGGTGTGAAATGAACGGCCCATCACTGTCATACAGTGGCACCTAAGCAGCTCTTGAAACTATATATAGTTATCAGTAATACTAGAGAGGTTTTAAATTATTGATAATACTGTACATTTGGCACAGTTTTCGACTGGGTGTTCATTTTTTCTGAGGATAAAATAGCATGAGCCGTATTTTAGGTGCTTTACGGGGCAGTGTCTCAGTCTCGCGATAACTGAGTGCAGCACAACGAGATCTCGACACGCCATGGAGGAATGACATCTTGTCAACAGTCTACATAGAAGTAGCATTACAGGTAACTGGACACGAGTTAATATCCGAGGAAAAGCAGGTTTGTTAAGGAGCTTTGCTGTATAGTCCTGATTTGACTTTTTTTTTTTGGGAGTTTTCTCTAATCCAGGTGAGCTCGCTAACCCAGTTAGCCAATAGGACAATAAGCAGCTGTTAGTGTTTCCTATAACCTAGAAGGCGCCGTTTATCAAAACGGTAACGTTTAATTTTTCAAGAGAAACCTGCTAGTTTGGAAAATATCAACTATTTTGTAACGTGAATTATAAGATAGAATCGGTTTGTCTACTTGTTTATTTAGAAAAGCTTAAAATTCACCTAAGACACGTCAAACTAAACGCCCCCGAGCCACTTCCGGTCCGCGGATCCATTATATCCGGTCCGGGAGGTAATATCATAGCTCTGTTATAACCGGTAAAGTGTGAGTGACTCTGTGGACGCTTTAGTCTCCATGAATTCATGTCCCCTCTCTGTTTCCAGGCTGCTCAAACTCTCTGCTTGTTTGAAAGTTCATATCTGTGTGACATCTTTTCTCTGTTCTGTAGATGAACACAGACTTCAGTCTTCTCACCCCAAACATTAATGAAGTAAAAGCTGAGAAAAGATGCCAAACATCTCTCTCAGACAAGTGTGCATTAAGTTCAAGTTTATTTCTATAGCACTTTTCACAATGGACATTGTCTCAAAGCAGCTTTACAGATTTTCAGAATAAAAGGGAACGGTGTGTATTTATCCCTGATGAGTAGCCATGGCGACTGTGGCAAGAAACAATTTCCTTAGATGTTATGAGGAAGAAACCTTGAGAGGAACCAGACTCAAAAAGGGAGCCCATCCTCATTTGGGTGATCTCAAGAGTGTGATTATAAATCTTTAAACATGACAAAACACAGCAGAGTGAGAATGAACCCGAGTGTGTGATTACGAGTAATGTCCTTTCTTCAGTCTTCTACAGTCAGTTGATGTTGTGGAACCATTAGAGCAGAATGTACTGCATTTACTTACTCTTTGATTTTCACACTTTATTCTGCATCCTGTCCGTTGAGGAGAGTGTGTTGAGAACATGGAGTGAGTATTTTGAGCAGCTGATGAGAGAGAGAGAGAGAGAGAGAAGGTTGGATAGTGTGGAGATGTGATTAGGATTAGTAAGGAGGAAGTGAGAGCAGCAGTTAAGAGGATAAAGAGTGGAAAGTCGGTTGGACCAGATGACATACCTGTAGAAGCATGGAAGTGTTTAGGAGAGATGGCAGTGGAGTTTTTACAACAGGAACCAGATTGTACAACAGGATTCTGGAAGGTGAGAGGATGGAAGCTGAAGAATGGAGAAGGAGTGTGCTGGTACCCGATCTTTAAGAATAAGGGAGATGTGCAGACCTGCAGTAACTACAGGAGAATTAAGTTGATCAGTCACACCATGAAGTTATGGGAAAGAGTAGTTGAAGCCAGGCTGAGAGAAGGGAGCAGGTGGAGAAGAGCCTGGAGAGGTGGAGGTTTGTGCTGGAGAGAAGGAGAATGAAAGTCAGTAGGAGTAAGACAGAGTACATGTGTGTGAATGAGAGGGAGGGCAGTGGAGTGGTGCGGTTGCAGGGAAAAGAGGTGGAGAAGGTGCATGAGTTTAGGTCTCTGGGGGTCAACAGTGCAAAGTAATGGAGAGTGTGTTAGAGAAGAGAAGAAAAGAGTGCAGGCAGGGTGGAGTGGGTGGAGAAGAGTGATAGCAGGAGTGATTTGTGATAGAAGAGTATCTGCAAGAGTAAAAGGGAAGGTTTATAGGACTGTGGTGAGACCTGCGATGTTGTATGGTTTAGAGACAGTGGCATTGAGTAAAAGACAGGAGGTGGAGCTGGAGGTAGCAGAGCTGAAGATGCTGAGATTTTCATTAGATGGTTTGGACATGTGGAGAGGAGGGACATGGGGTATATTGGTAGGAGAATGCTGAGGATGGAGCTGCCAGGTAGGAGGAAAAGAGGAAGACCAAGGAGGAGGTTTATAAATGTGGTGAGGGAGGACATGCAGGTAGTTGGGGTGAAAGAGGCAGATGTAGAGGACAGGGGGGTATGGAGACAGATGATCCGCTGTGGCGACCCCTAATGGGAGCAGCCGAAAGATGAAGATTCTGCATCCTGTCCGTTCTGTTGTTTATTCACAAGATTTGGCCCTTTACTTAGACTCAGTATTTAATTTTGAGCCCCACTATGATTGAGTTTGACACCACTGACCTGTGAGTTGTACCTACAATTGAACCACTGGTTACACTGACACCAAACCAGTTATTTGTCCTTTTGTTTGTCATTTTTGGATTAAACCCACATTCCACACTCTGATTGCTTTAGTAGATAATTTACTGAAAGTCCAGGCCAGACCAGAGTCTCTATTCATTTGTCCGTCCGTCTGTTTGTCCATCTCCTTTGCATCCATCTCAGACATCCATCTCATTAATATCCCATCTGTCTACCTATCTCAGACATCCATCTCATTATCCATCCATCTTATCATCCATCCAGCCATCTGTCTACCTATCTCATCCATCCATTTCATATCATCCATCCATCCATCCATCCATCCATCCATCCATCCATCCATCCATCCATCCATCCATCCATCCATCTTATCATCCATCCAGCCATCTGTCTATCTATCTCAACCTCCATCCATCCCACCATCCTGCCACCTGTCTACCTATCTTCTGTTAGAGCTTTATTCTGATCAAGGTTCTAGCGGATCAGGATAGGAACCTGGCTGGGACACGAATCCAGCACATCCAGAATCCATAAAAATGTGAAGAATTGTTTAGCCAGTTTTTGCATATACACTTTATTAGGTACATTTTATAAACAGTTTTTTATTTATTACTTACATTTTCATTTATTTCTTATTTCAGGTGAATATTTCATGACAAGGTAGAGACTGTCGCTGTGAATAATTTGCATTGTTCATTGGTGGAAAAGAAACACCAGTTACTAAATATTAATCTGATGGTTAACCTCACAATGCTCACACTGTCATGGATCCAGTGGCATGGCAGTGTATCATAACTGTGTTGTGCAAAAGTGTTGCTTAAAATAGAGACCACTGATGAATTAGTAACTTATATGGTAAAAAAAATATATATATTTATCTTGAGTTAGATTTGTTTAGGATTTAACCCATAGATCTCAAAGTGGGGTGTATATAGGAATTAGAAAACTTTAATGATTTGAGTAAATAAATATTTTGCACTTACATTTTTGCTATAAGGAGGTCTTTAGTCTGGAACGATTTTCTGACTGCAAAATGTTTGAGATGTGATGCCAAACTGGGGAGATGTAATACAGAGTAGTAGCTTTCAGAAGGTTGGAAAATTGTATATTTAGATAGAAAAATGTGGCATGATAAATGAAGCCTGATGTTTATTGTTTAAATTATTAGATCCATTATGCATTTTCCTATCTACTCTTTCAATTTGAGCTCAGTAACCAAACAAATGTATTGTCTTATTTGTCATCTTATTAACCGCTTTTTCCTGGTCATGGTTGTTGTTGTGGTGGATCCAAAGTCTATCCTGGGATTAGTGTGAGGCCGAAATCCACTCATATTTATCTCTATCCTGTCTCTATGTTGCAGGCATGCCACTGTGTGACACTGAGTAGCCACCTGCCCCAGTGCCTCTCCCTCATCTGACCTCATGACAACCCCACCACTTGGCCAGTTTCCTGCGCAGCAGGCGCAAGCAGCACGGGATGTAAACACCGCCTCGCTATGTCGCATCGGGCAGGAAACTGTACAAGACATAGTTTTAAGAACCATGGAAATCTTTCAGCTGCTTAGAAATATGCAGGTGAGTGCAAATACAGAGGGAAGTCTTTGAGTTAGAGACTGTGCAGGTCAGGAATTTTGTGGCCAATTATTTTGTTCGGGTATGTTTTGGGTTGCTATGAGTGAAATTCAGCTGAGTACACACAGACACACACCTGCATGGTAACCTCAGTTGGGTTTTACTGCGTAAAAATACACAGCACCAAAAGACCTCATGTGAAATCCAGTAATTATATTAGATTTGTTCTTATGTCTGTTCGCTTGTTTTCTGCCACAGCTACCGAACGGGGTCACGTACCATCCTAACACACATCAGGACCGGCTTGGGAAGCTGCAGGAGCACCTTCGCATGCTGTCTGTCCTCTTCCGCAAACTGCGTCTGGTCTATGACAAATGCAACGAGAACTGTGCTGGTCTGGAGCCCATTCCTCCTGAGGTTATCACTCATTTTCACACTGTTTCACACAGGAAAAAAAAGTAGTACACATCCTAAAAATATATACATAAAAAAAAAAAAAAAGTCTGCTGGCTGCATTGGTTTAAAGTATTACAAGAGTTCATACGGGTAAATATAGCTGGTTTATTCACAGAGAGGGTGATGTCCAAACAGCTCATGCGTTTTGATAAAGATAGAGGTGTGATTATTTATAATTAAGGAATTTAGGACTTGTCTTTAGACTCTGTGTATGAACGTGGAGAGCAGCGATTGGGTTATGGGTCCTAAATTTTAGATCCTAACAAAGGAACAATTTTCTTTCTCCTTTACTATTTTCCAGGCACATTCAACATCACAATAATGAGAAATCCAGCATCAAAACATTGGAGACAATAAACATTAAACTCAAAGTTTGAGTTTGTAACGCAGCTGTATGGCAGTTATGGCAGAGACTCGGCTCAGGATATTTGGTGATTGGCTACGACATTGCTCAAACCTAGAAATTTCATGCTAGAGTTTACAGAAGTGAGAGACCTAGATAGAACTAAAGTCTTGCTGCATCACTTTCTTTAGTAGAGATGAAGTTCCTCTTGTGCCACTGTCAGCAGGTAGTTAGATGGCATTGTGGGTAATATACAAAACCATTTACTTGTCGTAGAGCAGCAAGTTTGGAGCAAAACTATTAAAATAGGGTTTTATTAGTGGGCATCTTGGTGTTCTCTGTACATTTAGTGCTATTGGTTTAAATAAAAACAACAATTTGTATGAGGTTTATTCATCCAATCTTTCACTGCTGCGTGAACTGAACTGTTTGTCAGTCATATCCTTGATCCCTATAAATCCACCTCTCAGCATCATAAGCATTTTGTAGTAGTTTTGTTGCTGTGGTTCCCTCTTACCCCACTTCAAACTATCACCTTCCAAAATTATTGATTTATTGAAAAGTCTTCCCAGAATTGGACTAACTGACAGGGAAAGATGTGAGAGAGAAGAGGAACAGCTTAACAGTATGTTAAACATGTATTACCAAATAAGCATCCGTTCTTTCGTGAGGATGTTTATGCTGGCCAAGCCTCTGCAGTTTGACTTCATGTGCTCTGTACGTTCTGAAGCTAGCTCTTCAAACAGGAAGTGGGCTAATGGAGTCAGTGGCATTACCTCAGCACTGCTCTAATGAGATTCAGGCTGCAGTATGAACAGCTGGCACAGGCGCTTGCATCAGCGTTTTCCACAGCCACCGGCTCCTCAGCGCCCTGGAATTTCCTGCACAGTCGAAAAGAGCCATTTCATTTACCACTTCACTTTTTCCATCTGTTTTTTTTTTTTTTTTATTCTCCTTCAAAGTAAAGAAAATGAGTGCACCTCATTGAATCATTTTTCTCTGTCAAGCAGCAAAACCACATCATTCCTCATTGTCCAAAGTATGAGTAACATGCTGTTGCTTTACTCCCACTTTCACCCCCTGCCTGCTACCACAACGTGGCTCTTATCAGGAAAACTCTTATGCAAAAGCTTGTTGTTTCCAGTCCTTGGCTTGAATCCCTGGTTTCATCTTGACATTGAAGTACTTTGTGTATGGGTTTCCCATGAGTTCTCGGGTTTCTTTACACATTGCTGTGCAATGGTTTGGTCTCTTATCAAGGTTGTACTCCTGTTTCATTCCTGGGATATTCCTGGGATAGACATCAGTATAAAGTGGTTAATGAAGATGAATGAATGAATGAATGGATGAATGAATAAAGAATAAATTGAGTTTTGCCTTTTAGATGCTATTTTGTTCTCTAGTTTTTATATGACCAGGATTTAATGGTACAAAGACTTCGGTTTAAAAAAAAAATAAAAAATTTGGATCAGCTTTTTTATTTTTATATAAAAATGTAAAAATCTGTGTACTGCAAAACATTTTTGAAGTAATATCAGCTATAAGGTCTATGTATGATGTACTGTGACTTGCAGTATGTGCGGTTATGTGATTAGCTGTATGTAATTCCACACAGTTTATTATAAGTTTTCAATTCTGTGAAGTGTCTCCAGTACAAGTCCTTGTGTTGGAGCTGTTACTAAAGAAATAATAACAATTCAGAATGGGCACATTAATATGAACTTGCCTTTCATGATACACCCTGAAGAATTTTCTAGTACTGCTGAGGTATGGAAAAATGTACAGCATGCCTTAAAGACAGAAGAGATCTATTATTTTTGTTTGAAATTTAATCGCGTTAATTCAATTTTTTTTCCATTTGCTGGACAAACAGTGTGTTTGTTGAGCTGATCCTAAATCGATATGGAAGGACAGACTTAATACAGCTTCCATGCCCAGCATGATGTCAGGTTGCTACTGCAGGGCTTTTTTTTTTTTATTATTCTTTGCACCAGCAGGTGTCAGTATGATTTAAGCTGAGATTACTGACTACAGAGACACATTGATAATTTGTCAAGGTTGTTTCAGGATGGCAGTGTTTACAAAAAAGAATGAATTATCAGAAGTGATGTGGAACTGATTGAAGCAAACACTCCGGATGGAGCTCAGTAATAAGGGAGATGAGTAAAGTACAGTGGACATGCTGGGGCTCACACCAAGGACAACAGTAAAGAATCAGGGGAGATGAATTATTTGAAGGTGCTGGGGGCCAGAGATTGCAAAAGAACACACATCCTTCACTCAAGTTAAAGTACTGACTACACAGTTAAAGTAAAGAAGTTTGTCATTAAGGAAAAAAGTAGCGAAACTACCTGTTTTAGTGTCACGCTGGCAACGACTTCACATCATAATAACATATTAATACAAAATAATTTTAGATTTTGTTCCCTAATGAATGTGTCCAGGCTGAACAACCACCATATAGAACACAAGCAGAGAAAAGATGATGATGATCAGGTGATCATTGTTAGCTTGGATTGAAAAAGCGGCGCAATTACAAAAAAAGTTTGAAAAATATTGATCATGTCACCAAATAGATTAAAACTAAAGTCTGGTTTAAAAATGTAAGAAGTAGAAAATACAGATATTTGTGTAAAAAATATAATAAGTAAATGAGTAAAATTAAAAAGCAAAAAAATAAATAGTAAAAACTGATACCAGAAAAATCTACTTAAGAACAGTAACGAAGTATTTGTACTTCATTACTTTTCACCTCTGGTTGGCAGGGGCAAACAACTATAATTAAACACACCAGACAAGAAAAGTTGGAGCATGCAGAACATTATTATGGTGGAAAAAAAAATTACTTATGTTTTTTTTAGGTAATAGAAAATGTCAAACAGTTTGAACATTCTTTACCAGTTAATGCGAAAACAGCCTAGTACTGGATGTGTGTGTTCTTTCAACCAAGCAAAAGCTGCCTTGTGATGGAGGCAAAAGCCTGACAATTTAACAATGTGGCTGCTAAAATCCAAGAATGATCGCAAAAAGAAATTTAACTTGAAGTAGTTTTTGGTGAGGCTGTATATGATTTGATGTTTATGTTACAGTTGCTATTTGGAAAGCACCGAGTGTAAGTGAGCTCAGTACTTCTAAAGCAGTGGCATCCAATAATCTGGTCTGATTTCTAAAAAGTACTTATTTCGCTGTATAAGAAAACATACACAGTGGTGACACAGTAGAATTGTATTTAATTCCCCACTGAGTTATGGCAATGATTTATTATTACACTTTAAGATGAGTGATTTATAAAATGACCATAGTGGGATTTTGAAGCACTCCCCTATACGACAGGAAAACACTCATATCTTTGGAGAAAGTGTGACTGAAATGACAAAAATATATTTGTACTTTTTTTTCACTGCCAATTCCTCTAGACACGGTCAATCAAATTATTGCTCTGAATCTGCTCTCAGTACAGTAGTGTTACACCAAATACTGTAATAAATGCTACTGTTATAATGATTAAATATTTATTTGAAAAATTGTTTACTATAAATATTGAAAAAGGGGAAAATTTAATTTAAAACATTAGGTATTAATAATAATTAATTTATTAGCTGCTCAGAGAAATGTAATATTGTTTCTCTCACTAGTAATGTTATTGTCATTGTCCTGAAAGTACATAAATAAATCAATTCCAGTTTTAATAGTTATTTCTTACTGTAATTAAAAACAAATGTTTAAATCAAAATGTTTCAAGAACAACCTAAATCCCAAGTTAACAGTAAGAATAAAATAAAACATTTGCATGTAAATATGATACAGCTTATGTATGTATGTATGTATGTATGTATGTATGTATGTATGTATGTATTTATTTATTTATTTAATTCTTTGGGGGAAATTGGCTCAATATAAATAACAGATCTGTTTGGTGCCATCTCTGTATTCAGTCTTATAGTTTTTCTTTGAATCATTCAATATAAACTTTATGACAAAAGAATTGGCACACCTGAGTTTTTTAGCCTTATGTGGTTCTTTCTCAATCTGTTACCACCAAGTTTAAGGCTGACATTTAAATAGGATGTGTTTGGATGCATTAACATTGTATTTTCTCTTCATTTGAACTCTGAGACCCAAACCTGATTCAAATTCAAATTTTATTAGTCACATACACATACACATTCATACAGAGTACGACATGCAGTCAAATGCTTTTTTACGACTGTCCAACGTGTAAACATGAAAAATCAAAAGAGAATATAAGAAATGTATAGAATAAATAAAAAGTATGAAAACAAGGTTAAGAATAATATATATATATATATATATATATATATATATATATATATATATATATATATATATATATATATATATATATACACATTTTACAGAAAGGGATGGATGTGTATGACAGATATTGACAGATATGCCCTTGTGGACAGAGTGAGCATCATAAAGTTATGGTTTAAATTTTTTTTTACATTAAAGATCTAGAGTGCTCTGCTATTGAACACATTTTGAATGGATTGGTAACCCAGGCCTCTTCACCCTACATCAGTACCTGACTGTACTAACACCCTTATAGCTGACAATCCATAAGCTAGTGGAACATCTTCCCAAGGGAGTGTTGGTTATTATAACAGCAAATAGGGCTTACTGTTGAATGGGATGTTGTAAAAAGCACATACGAATGTTAAGGTCAGATGTCCACAAACATTTGTGCATATCATGTATTAGTGATTGTTGGTCCAGTTTCTCAGTATATATATATATTACTCAGCAGTCTGAGGACCTACGTGTATGTTATCTAAATGTAAACTGTGGCAATTGTCTCTATGGTTGATTGCATTAATATGATACCTCCTTGAATTATCTCCACATTATGCAGCATGGCTGAACAAATGTAAGGTCATAACAAAGTTATTGAGTGCTGCATAAATTGAATCTTATCCAGTTTGCTTTTAAGAGTTATGCACTGATGTTTCTTTTTTCTTGTATTGCCTCCGCTGCAGCAACTCATCCCCTATGTGGAGGACGACAGCTCCAAACTGGATGAGCGTGTAGCCAGTCAGATGCGTTCAGCCAGCGAAGAGAGAAGAGAAGTGCTCGAGGTGAACAAGGTCAGCACAGTCTCACTACCCTTTCTCTGTTCTCTACAGTCTAATGTAGCTGTTTGCTGTAGTTGGCACACACTAATCCAAACAGTCTTTTTTCTGCCTAATTTATACCAGAACCTCTGTGTAGGGATCCATCACTGTGACCCAATGGCCCAGACAAGTATTCCTGCGCTGTGTTCTGCCCAGACATGTTTCTTATTTCAAAAATGGGCTGCTTCATAAAAAGCTTTGGGCTGACCAAACGCGCAGCTGCAAATGACATGTTGGATGCAGAGAATGTGTAGCGGGAATAAGGGATGTGGAATTCAGAGGAGGTCAGCATCACAGCCAAATGTGGGGAGCAGATGTCGGCCACTTCTCTGCATCAGCCTCAGCTGTGCCTTCAAGCTTGAAAGAAATTGACGGATAGATGGGATTGGTGGGATATTTCCAAGGGACTTAAACTGTTACAAACAAACAGTGGAGAGAAAATTGACCTGGTCAGTCTGTCCATTCTGTATAATCTTCACACATGGTGGTATGCTTCAAAGAAAAAGCATCATCAGTATAGTGTGTTCCAGGTTTAATTCCAGATAGTAAGGGCTCAGGGGTTGTCCAGCAGTATATATTGTAGGGCAGTGATCCATTTCCGGAGCTGTGAAAGATGGCCCTGTCCTCGTTATCTGTCGATTAGGGTAATTGCTGTTAGTCAGAAGTCACCTGAAATATTGCTCTGCAGTCCTCCGAGTAGTAGTCTGACCTTCGCCTTTATCGCCATTCACATATTCACACACGTCTTAGCCCCGTCCACATCTTTTACATCGCCTTTGTGGAGCTGAGAGTGATTTGTGCGGCCCATTGCTTAGTTGGCATTTTTCCTCTCCGATCTCAGCAGCTTAATTGCAAACATGCATCTTTGTCTCAACTAAAAGAGCCACCTGAATTTCTCAGCGAGTTAATATTGGAACAGCCGCGCAAAACACTGTACACAAGCAAAGCTGATCTAATCTGCGGCAGTGAATTAGTTCATTATTGTGCTCTAGACAATTTATAACGCCACCTGATCTCAGAGAGGGCGAATCTGCGCTTGAGTGTGTGTGTGTGTGTGTGTGTGTGTGTGTGTGTGTGTGTGTCGATGGCCTAAGCTTGCTGACGTGGTGGTGGTGGGCCGTCTCTCTTCAGAGCAAGCCGTTTGATTTAATATCTCTAAGTGTGAATAAATTCCTGTCACAGCCCATTAAAAAGGCCTTGGAGAGATCGCAGCTCTTATTAATTCTGTGGCGTTCCTCTCCGCTCTCCCCCCACCGCCCCTTTTCCCTTCCCCCCAGTTTTTTAATACCCCACTAATTACCGTGTCTGCCCTCTATATTCGAATAGAAAAGTGAGATATTATAGGGTAGAATGTTTGTAATTTCAGACAGGACTCTGAACGGGTGGCGAGCACATAATGAGCAGGGTTTTGGCATCAGCCGTCGTGGCTCTTATCGCTGGAGTGGCACTGGGGTTGTGGAGACTGATAAACAAACGCACACACAGCTGTAATGAGAGCTGGCTCGTCTCACCACACACACGTGCACGCACACACACACACACACACACACACACACACACACACACACA
Source organism: Silurus meridionalis (assembly GCF_014805685.1). Taxonomy (NCBI): domain Eukaryota; kingdom Metazoa; phylum Chordata; class Actinopteri; order Siluriformes; family Siluridae; genus Silurus; species Silurus meridionalis. The sequence goes on along the minus strand of NC_060905.1, from coordinate 9,752,210 downwards.
GTCCTTTTTACTTACAGTATACTTTATGCCATTCTCTTTCCATGATGATCCACTTCCTGCGTTTCCCATGTGTGCTGAGCTGAGCCTGTAATAATTGGTGTGTAGTGGGTAAACAGACAACGTACAGCGTCGATCAAGCGATAGGGGAGGATGTCTAAGAATTTTAAACCTTATATTAAGACAAAGAAATACGTATCTGGAGTGCATTTGCAGTGTCGTTATGTGTTTCATGCGTTAAAAAAACTATTAGCAAGAAATAGTTTGTCTTCGTGCTTGTTTCAGTATTCGGATAATTGCCTATAAAGGCCATGTATTTAAAGCAGTGCTGGAGGAAGGAAAGTCCATTCCAGATTATTTCTCTTTAATATTAGGGCAAATGATTAGCTGCGTCACAAGGAATTATTATTTTTTTTATATTTATAAAAAAATATGTTTTTTTATTTGTTTGTTAATTGCTTACCTTAATTGCTTAATTACTAAATAATTAATTTTTATGAAAAAGGACATTTTTATGTAGCTATCAAAACTTTGTCTAATTAATCAAAAATTAGTTTTAAAATCTTTTTCTGTTTAGTTTTTTCCTCGCTCGTCAACTAAGACGAAGCTGACATCATTCGACCGTAAAAAGAATATGATTTCCTTTTAAATACAAAGCTATCTTTGCTATTTTTCCTTCTTTCCCCATAAGAGGCAGAAAAAAACCCCTTTTCTTCAGATCAGACTTAAATGTGGAATTAGTGCTTAGCTCGCTCTCACAGATATCTCCCTCTCTTTCTCATGTTGTCAGTGAAGTGATCACTGCGCTCCCGATAGTCAGAGAAGAGATGAAAGCGCTTACTGTGGGAGAGATGCGAGAGAATGCCTGCCTGAGACTTTATATAGAAAACACTCTGCGCTGTAGCAAAGCGTTTACCTATATTGAATATTTTAACTAGTTTTTATGTGTCGAGATTGATTTGGAAAATGATGTACATAGTTCATAAGGAGCAGTTTTCTTTTTTTCGCTTTCACATATCATGGCTTTTCCAATTGCATCAGCTTTTGCCGCAAGTAGCGCTCATCCCTCCTGTGGCCATCGTGCCTCCCACTCAGTCTTCTCTCTCCTGCTCGTCCTTCACCTTGATCCTGTAATCTGTAAGGAGAGCATCCTTTCTCTGTTCTCCATCTCTGTCTGATCACAGAGGCCCAGGCTCGCTTTCTGTAACACTAGCTTTCAACCACCGGTCTGTCACTCCAACCATTAAGGCCTAAATTTTACATGTATTTGATTAGTTTCTTTTTCTTTTTTCTTGTTTGTTAAAGGTAAAAACCAAAATGATAATCAGATTTTTAAAACAAATACCAGAATAGAGAATATAGATAGGCAGACCATGTGAACTTACTGATGAAGATACCTACCTTGTACTTTCCAATCAAACACCTACATTTATTTATTTATTAAAAGAAATGAATCTATTTAAGTAATTTAATTGTGGGCTGATAAGTTTATGACGTGTTGCATATCAGAGTACATGTGTTTTTATCTGCAACAACAAACCACGTAACCAAGTACAGCACAATCGATAGGTTGGGTAGATCGAGGGTGAATGGTGATAGAACTTGATTGAAAAATGATCAGGAACACAACTCGGATCAATGAAAAGTCTCTGCTCTGTGATATCGACGGCACGGCACTGCTTTCAATGATGTACCTCTTCAGACATAGTAGCAGAGTTCTTTCTTTTTTCTTTTTGATTTTTTTCTCATATATTTTAAGTGTGTGGGGTTTTGTCTGCTCAACTATTTGAGCAAAAGCATAAACCTGATCGAGCATAATAGAGGATGGTGCCAAGCATGCAACTGCATGCTGCACCTGTCCCCTCTGGTAACACAGAATCATAGTCACTTTGCTGCAGCTTTGATCTGAGTTACTACTTCAACCACCGAGTTCATTTTTCATTTGCTGATGATGTCCACCCCTTACTGCAGGAAGCTGCCAAGCTCAGTGCACATAGTTTCGTTCCAGCATAGCAGCAGCATGAATTCAGATGTCTGCTCTTATTACTGCTGCAGGCCACGCTGGCTGACTTCAGCTCTCTGCAACTCTGAAGCACTTCTTGAGAAAACGTGAGAGCCTACACTCCTTATTATATCACGACAAGATTTGTGAGGTGTTGTGGGAGGAGAACGAGGAGGCGCAGCAGTGGTATTAGCGAAGCTCTTCCCTGCCTTCACCTGCTTAATCCCCTCACCTCAATGCTTCACACTTCAGACCTGTAATTTCCACTCCATCTGCAGTAACGAAAGCAGCGGTTTTAGTTTACCAAGAATTTGTTGACTATAGATTGATGACGGCCTGATGAAAATCTTGTTCTCTTATAGTTCAGGAGTGTATTCATTTTTCCATTACACCTATAAAAAAATCCTGTCTGTTCATGAGTATGAAATAAATGTTTAAGCTTTTCAAATAGGATTTAAATAGCAGTAAGTCCTGAAGCGTTTTATTTCCTCAAATACCATCGAACTTTGCTAACGATTATAATTTATTACATACTAAAGAACATGTCATTCAACACATTTTCTGCATTTGTTGAAGGAGCTTGAACCTTCGCAAAACAAGTTTACTCTCGTTATCAAAATGGCCTTTGGGTAGTCATATATACAATATCTCACAAAATTAAATGCAACCGTTTGAGTATATCTTCTCAACGTGCAGCTTGTGTAGCAGTATAGATTTACTGTCCTCTGAAAATAACTCAGCATACAGCCATTATTGTCTAAATAACTGGCAAAAAAAAGTGAGTACACCCTAAGTGATAACAGCTGTACGTCATGTAACCATGCAAAGCCGCATGTCCTATACATCATGTTCATGTTTTTGTTTGCTTGACAGGACCATACAAATGTATGTATCTTGTATTAGAGCAGTTAAAATTTGGTGCTTTGAGTACAATTCTCTTATACTGACCACTGGATGTTCAACATGGCACCTCATGGCAAAGGACTTGAGAATTAGAATTGTTGCTCTCCACAAAGATGCAGAGGCTATAAGAAGATCGGTAACACCTTAAAACTGAGTTACAGTATTGTGATCAGGGTCATACAGAGGTTTTCCAAGAAGATTCTATTTGGAACAGGCCTCGCAAGGGTCCATCAAGGAAGTTGTGTCCTCATGCTGTGTGTCAGGTTCAGAAACTGGCAAAGGTTGCAGAAGCTGAAGGTCCGCTTGTCAGTGCTCAGCACACTGCAGCAAGTGAGTTTGCATGTCTGTCGTCCCAGAATGAAGCCTTTTCTAAAGCTGGCTCACAAGAAAACCTGCTGAAGACTACCTGTCCAAGAGCATGAATTACTGGAACCATGTGAAATCCTGTGGTCTAAAGTGACTAAGTTAAACTTGTTTGGCTCAGATAGTGTCCAGCATGTATGGCAACGCCCTGGTGAAGAGTACCAAGAAAATTGTGTCCTGCCTGGTGGTGGTAGTATCATGTTCTGGGGCTGCATGAATGCTGCTGGTACTGGGGAGCTGTGGTTCATTGAGGGAAACATAGATTCCAACATGTACTGTGACATTCTGATGCAGAACCCTCCCTTCAGAAGCTGTGCAGAACGGCAGTTTTCCGACATAATAACGACACCAAACACACCGGCAAGATGACAACCGCAAAATATTGACATTTTGGTTTGAACACAGTTTTTACATGTTCGCTTTGGGTGTCCTCACTTTTGTAAGATACCATATATAAAATCTAATCCACTTTTGGCACGCTATGAAACATCTAGTAAAGATTTTTCCTGATTAGTGGTTTAGAGACTTTTGTAGCTGTGACTGAATATCATCCTGTAAATTAATTTCTCAGTGAAAAGAGGAAAAAAAGCCTCATGCATTTAAGCTAATTGTGTTAACACAGTCTGCTGCTTCTGTGATTTATTTTTTTATATTTATTTTTCGCAACATGCTGCCTACTGAGCCACCAATCATGCATTTTGAGAAAAGGGGACCTGGATCATCGAACATCTGTCTACAGGCCAAAATTTGGCCGTGGGGCCAGACTTTGGACACCCCTGAATTGCGCTATTAAAGCTATACACCCTTGTTTCTTCACCAGCCTACTCTTTCGAATAATGAATAAGCTTGAAAATGCTTTAATATCACAAAGAATGTTTAACACCCCCCCACCACCACCACCACCATTACCACCTTGAATACTTTCCAGTGTCGGTTTCAGAAAGGAAACACTGGAGACTCCTAAATGTAATAAATAAACCTCACTGGAAGCTTTGCCATTTTAACAATTACACACATTTTTACTCGGTGTTTGTGGAGTTCCTATAGCAGTCCTTGGAGAAGCTGCTATTATAGAAAAGACAATGAGTTGGAACAAGTGCATTAACATAAACCTGTCCGATTCTCAGTGGAATAAATTCTGATATTGTGTCGAGTTGTGTGTGTGGAATAAACAAGACAGTTTGTGTCATTATTGAAAAGGAACGAATAACTGGGTGCTGTGATGAAACTGAATGGCTTTTTTGGAGGCTTAAAATCTATTGCCTTGACCTGAAAGATTTGAGAGGGTGAGATTTTTTTCCCATCAGCTTTTGATCCTTTGTCACAAATTATTATGGATGTTCTTTTGAGCTTCAGAGAAGGAAAAGCGGAACAGAGAAGCCAAATGAGGTGCTATGTTTGAACTTTTGTAAAACGTAGTGCAACAGGAATATCAACGTTTTCTTACCATCTTCAGATTGTATTGGATAACCGCAAGCTAATAAATTGCTGCAGTGTGCTGAAGCTGATATTCATGCCCATATTCCTTCGCTTTGTCAGAGGCTGTCTTAAGAGTATGCACTTGTCTGTTTGAGAAATGGATATTCAAGCTTGATGAATTGCTATACCAACACTTATCTTGCTCCTTCTTTTGACAAATTCTCTTGGACATGGATTCTACACTCCTGTGCCAGGGGATTGTGCCAGTGATTGCATTGTGCACTTGCGGCAAATAGGACAGCGATGCAGTTTTGCCGTGATCTCCTCTTCCCATCCCATCTCAACAGTTATCCATAGGGTCGAAGTCTGGGGACTGTGTAGACCACTGAAGCAGTGAAAACTTGCTGTCATGTTTTTGGAACCATTCGGTGATGATATGTGCCTGGTGACATGGTGCATTATCATGCTGGATGTGTTTATCCGAGTGTGGAAAAACTGGAACCAGGGGAGCCATGAACTTGGCCAGCAATGATGTTCAGAAACGCTGTGCAGTTCAGTAGTGCTTCTGTGGGTATCAGGGGTCTTAAAGCATGTCAGCAAAACCTTCTTCACACCATCACACTGCCACCATCAGTCTCTTTGTGTTTGCATCAAGTACACTGGCTTTATGGACTTTGGATGTTTAATCCAGTTTAGGTTCTCCCATGCCTGCTGGAGATGCACTTTTCTCATTCTTTGCTGACAATCTCGGCAGCCCACATGGTCTCAAATGAGTTGAATTCCAAGTGCAATAAGTGGGGTGTGTTCTAAGATGATATTTTGCACAGCATTGGAATTCAAATGGGATTATCCTTTATTTCCCACTGTAGTTCCCCTTTGACTCCTTTGATACATCTGCAGCATTAGGCATCTTTAGTAGTGTGCTTTTTGCACTGTTTCCACTAACCCCTTGAAATGTCATGTGTGAAAAGCCCTTTTGCACAAAGCTGCTTGAATGAACTGCAAGCCTGGTGTATTTCAACACTCCATTGAACACTAATTCCATACTACCACATTGTAACCCTGCATTTGTACCACAATCGTGTGATGTATGACAACATCTAAAGACTAATAAACTGGGACATTCATTAATTGTTCTTGGAAGAAAAAAAAAGCTTCATCCTGGTCCGAGGCTCCAGAGCCTATTTGCAGATTGTGGGAGGACATCAGTGTGTGGAGAGAGTCTGAAATTCCACACAGAGAGCAGCCTGAGCTCAGGGATAAACTAAGGATTTCAGGAGCTGTGATTTGGCAACTGTTTATTTACACACTTTTTCATTGCGTGGCCCCTTCATGCACCTGCTCGATAATTTCCTAGAAGATCATAGGTGACTAAAAAAGAACTAGTTGTAAATTGCCTCAAGCATCTCAGCTTTTCTAGGCAAGGGAGTTTTTTTTTATATTGAATTGTTGAAGCTAAAAACTATTTTGAGGAAAGAAAAGATTTCTTCTTTTGTCATCGTTTTTCATCATCATCATAACCAATCAGGGGTTCGGAATGTAATATGCAGCTCAGTCGCCTGACTTGGACTGCAGAGCCGAAGTATTTCATCTTTTTTTGATTTATTTAACTGCTTTTAGGTCTTTGTTGTATCTTTCAGTCCAGTCTTTGAGGCAGTTGTGTCTCATTTTAAAAGTGTGTATGATGTGTTTCGACGCATTTATAATAGCACTCAATTCACACCATGATTGTGTTACTACGTTCATTCCACCAGCACATAATTGGTAACTGATCTTGAAACGAGAGCTATTTGATCAAATTTACATCTGCTGTCAGTCCTTTCATTTCCATGTGTTCAGTCATGAGTGATAATGTTTGCACTTTGAATTATAATGCATTAATTATAATGCTATTTTCTTCATAAGGAATTATTTTTAGGCAGATCTGGACAATGTGCTCTGAATAAGGAATGAATTTCCTATTCAGCTATTCTTTTGCTATATGAATTGTACTATATATCCCAAATAAGTCGGATTTTTCCTGTCTGTCTGTGTGTGTGTGTGTGTGTGTGTGTGTGTGTATGTGTGTGTGTGTGTGTGTATGTATATGTGTGTGTATATATATATATATATACAGTGCCCTCCACGATTATTGGCACCCCTGTTTAAGATGTGGTCGTGGACCTCTAAAAATTCTCCTTTTTCTTAAAACAACATAGAACCCAAATGCAAAAAAAGAGAAAAATCCAACCTTTTATTTAAGTACATTACTTTGGTGGTAAAAAAATCACACATTTAGAAGAAAAAAAAAAACCTTGAAATCATGTGTGCCACGATTATTGGCACCCCTAACAATTCCTCTGAAAAATTTTATTGTTTTTTTTTTTAAATATATTTTTCTGTAGTTGCTAAGGTTGGTCAGGGTATCTAAGGACTTTTAATTAGTAATTCATGATTTCCTGTTTCCCTGGGGTATAAATATGACGTGACACAGAGGCCTAATTCTCTTACCCATTTGTCAACATGGCAAAGACAAGAGAACACACCATTCAAGTAAGGCAGATGTGTGTCGACCTTCATAAGTCAGGCAATGGCTACAAGAAAATAGCCACTCGCCTTAACTTGCCGCTATCTAAAGTCAGAGGAATCATTAAGAAGTTTAAAACAACTGGAACAGTGACAAACAAGGCTGGAAGAGGTCCCAAGTTTATCTTGCCACAACGCACAGTGAGGAGGATGGTAAGAGAAGTAAAAAAATTTCCCAAGCTCACCGTCACAGAATTGCATCAAAGAGTGGCATCTTGGGGTCACAGAGTCTCAAAACAACCATCAGACGCTCTCTACATGCCAACAAGCTGTTTGGGAGGCATGCAAGGAAAAAGCCTTTTCTCACTAACACTCACAAACGTAAACGTCTGGAGTTTGCTAAGCGGTACTGGGACTTCAACTGGGATCGTGTGCTTTGGTCAGATGAGACTAAGATTGAGCTTTTTGGCAACAAACACTCTAAGTGGGTCTGGCGTAAAACAAAAGATGAGTATGCCGAAAAGCACCTCATGCCCACCGTGAAGTATGGTGGAGGATCTGTGATGCTGTGGGCCTGTTTCTCTTCCAAAGGCCCTGGGAACCTTGTTAGGGTGCATGGCATTATGAACACTTTGAAGTACCAGGATATTTTAAATAAAAACCTGATGGCCTCTGCCAGAAAGCTGAAGATGGGTCGTCATTGGGTCTTTCAGCAGGATAATGATCCAAAACGTGGCAAAATCTGCACAAAAGTGGTTCAGCAGTCACAAACTCAAGGTCCTCCCATGGCCATCTCAGTCCCCAGACCTCAACCTAATCGAAAACCTGTGGGGCGAGCTAAAGAGAAGAGTGCATAAGAGAGGACCCAGGACTCTGGATGATCTAGAAAGATTGTGCAAAGAAGAATGGTCAAAAATCCCTCTCTTTGTGTTCTCCAATTTGGTGAAATGTTATAGGAGGAGATTAAGTGCTGTCTTGTTGGCAAAAGGAGGTTGTACAAAGTATTAACATCAGGGGTGCCAATAATTGTGGCACACATGATTTCAAGGTTTTTTTTTTCTAAATGTGTGATTTTTTTACCACCAAAGTAATGTACTTAAATAAAGGTTGGATTTTCTCTTTTTGCATTTGGGTTCTATGTTGTTTTAAGAAAAGGAGAATTTTAGAGGTCCACGACCACATCTTAAACAGGGTGCCAATAATCGTGGAGGGCACTGTATATATATATATATATATATATATATATATATATATATACACAGTACAGACACACTGAAGGCATCAAAACTATGAATTAACACATGTGGAATTATATACATAACAAAAAGTGAACTGAAAATATGTCATATTGTAGGTTCTTCAAAGTAGGCATCAAGAGAATGCCAAGAGTGTGCAAAGCAGTAATCTAAGCAAAGGTGGCTACTTTGGAGAACCTACAATATGACATATTTTCAGTTGTTTCACACTTTTTGTTATGTATATAATTCCACATGTTAATTCATAGTTTTGATGCCTTCAGTGTGAATCTACAATTTTCATAGTCATGAAAATGAAGAAAACTCTTTGAATGAGAAGGTGTGTCCAAACTTTTGGTCTGTACTGTGTGTATGTTTGTATGTATGTATGTATATATATATATATATATATATATATATATATATATATATATATATATATATATATATATATATATATATATATATATATATATACACACACACACACACACACACACACACACACACACACACACGTGTAAATGTGTGTATATAATATATATAAATTTCTTTTTTCTTTCAGAAACTCAAACAGAAGAACCAACAACTGAAGCAGATAATGGACCAGCTCAGAAACCTTATCTGGGAGATTAACTCCATGCTAGCTGTAAGGAGCTAAAACACACATTCTTACTCGTGCACACACACACACACACACACACACACACACACACACACACACACACACACACACTCGCAAGACATTATTGTCTACACACATTGCATTAATGAGATGTGTTTTCACTGAGCGTGAAGTGGAAAGATAGCAGAGACAGAAGAAGGGTACTGAGGTGAAAAATTGCATGAGGAACGACAGAGTGAAATGTGGTGAATTTTGCTGCTTGTTCGTGCTACATGGTTGAGCAAGGATTCATTCGATTTGCCTTGAATTCAATTTCCAGAAAGAACATTTAAAAGACGGAGTGGATCTCTTATTTGTTGTGATAAATGTAATTTTTAAACGTGTTCCAAATATTTGTAAATCCGAAAATAATTTGGAACGTTTCTTTTTTTTAATCGAAATATTTCATGACATAAAATGTAGCAAGAATATGTTACAGTATTTATGTAATGTATATTGAAGTGTTTTTCATTTGATGCATAATACCAGAAATTCTGGCAGCTTTATAATGCAAAATTATTAAACACTATATAAATAGTGCTTTAGAAAGGTCCTGTTTTTTAGTATTTATGATCTACTGATGTTTTTGCAATATAAAAAAGTGTACCAAATGTTAATGTGTCAAATTTAGACCCAAACACTTCCAACACATGCAATACACTGTTTTAAAACCTGGTTTATAATTACGACGGCGTATTAGGGCCAAAATGGGATTAAAAAAAAAAAAAGTAAGTCAAATCTTACAAATCTGCAAAAAACCCAACTTTACTTTTCCTTTGGATTTAGCAACAAGGAAATTTGTTATTTTAGTCCAGAATCACCAGATCATCATACTGGAAATATTCAAGTTTTACACTTTAAAATTTCTATTTTCTTCTTGTAACTTTTTCAGTTTTAAACTAGAAAATTTAAACAAGCATTTCCTTGTGGATAAATTCAATGGAAAAGTAAAGTTTGATTAGATCTTCCACTCCAAGCAAAATGCAAAACAAGTGACATCTGCTCAACCTTGCAAAGTGTATACCGTATTTTTTGGACTATAAGCCGCTACTTTTTCCCCATGCTTTGAACCCCGCGGTTCAAACAACGAAGCGGCTAATATATGGATTTTTCCTTCAAAGCCAAAAAACTGAGCCCATAACATTAGACCAATGAAATTGTGGAACGGGTTCAGGTGAACCAATGAAACTCTTTATGTTAAATCAGATGCGCTCCCACTGAATCAGACCGCACCACATCATAAATATGGATGAGGTTCCTCTGACGTTTGAGCTGCCGCTCACTCACTAACTCCAGTTGCAACAGAAATCTTATAAGCACAGACAGGTTTCCAAAACTCGTGCTTTTTTATTTTTCTTGGCAACAGCGTTACGGGTTAGTCAAAGAAACTTAGGAATGAGCATCAGAAAATACTAAGCGACGGCGACGGCAGCCTATTCCCAAAATGCCACTCTGCTCTTAAAGGAGCCACAACATATTTCACCCGTTACACCGTGTAACAGACACTGTCTTTCATTAAAGCCTGTGTAAAGTTCATTCGTTTCAGTGTAGCGGCTTATATATGGGTGCGCTTTATAGCCTGGAAATTACGGTAAGAGGTTTTCTTCCTTGATAGAACCCCCCCCTCCGCCCCCCCACCTAACCGTGGCAAATTTCCTGCCCCTACCCTTCCAATTTTTTTTTATTTAATCCAATATTGGCCCTAATACTACGTCATACATATTTCATCAGAAAACTTTTATAAAAGTATTTGTTTATGCATTAAAAACAGGAGGGTGATCTCAGGTGTCAAATAATGCGGTGAAGGCGTACATTAACTGTGTAACAGTGTCAATTCAAACCAAATAGTGGATAATTGACCGATAAATACAATTTAATTGTCATTGCATAGTACAGGTACACAGCAACGACATGCAGTTTAGCATCTACCAGAAGTGCAAAAAGTAGCCATGGCTGCTCATCAGGGATAAATACACACTATTCACTTTCACTTTTGAAACTAAAGCTGCTTTGAGACAATGTCTGTTGTAAAAAGCGCTATAGAAATAAACTTGACTTGAAACTTGTTTTTATACACTGACCTAATGGTGTAGTGTAAAGTTCAGTAGGGTGATGGTGGATGGAAAAAAGCTGGCCCTGAACCTGCTGGTTCTGGTGCACATGTTCCTGTATCTCCTTCTTAAAGGAAGGAGGTTAAACAGTTTATGACTGGGATGTGAGGAGTCCATGATAATGTTGTGAGCTCTGCACAGACATCTGCTGTGGTGAAGGTGCTCAGTGCCAGTGGTGGTCTAAGGTGTCAGTGATGCGTTAAGTGATATTGACCACACTTTGCAGGGCTTTACGTTCACACACATCGAACCTCCGCACCATACAGTGATGGAGTTGGTCAGGATGCTCTCGATGATGCAGAGGTAAAAACTTGTTAAACTACCCAGGGAACAGATGGGCTTTCCTGAGACGTCTCAAGAATTACAGGCGTTGTTGTGCTTTCGTAACCAGAGCTAAAGTGATCTGATGCCAGGACAGATCCTCAGAGATTTGAACTCCCAAGAAATTAAAGCTAGAGACTCCATCTCAGTTCCATTGATGTAGACTGGGAAATGTCTCCTGCTGTTAGATTTCTGAAAGTCCACGATCAGCTCTTTAGTCTGCGTGGCGTTGAGGGTCCGGTCGTTGATGGGAATGTTAGTGTTTTTGTGGTGGCAAACTTTGACGAAGATGATGCAGAATAATTTCCTATAATTAAAATTTGTGATTTTTTTTTGAGAACTTAAGTTTAGTGTAATGCATTTTTTTATCTTTACAGTTTGTCCCTTATTCTAAATAAAAATGGATGACCATCATTTTAAAATGTAGCTAAACACCGACTCTGCTGAAGCACTCGTCTCTCTGCTACAGTCAATAAAATAGATTTGGGACCATTTAGGTGGTGATTTAAATGGAAACTTTCACCTCACTGTGATCTAAATGCAGTAAAACTAATAGATTTTTTAGGACCTACAGCTTGTGAGGAGCGTTTGGAGAGAAGGTGTGCGTCATACCACTTGGATTCTGTTTTTGTTCGTGTGTCTCCACCAGGCACTGCTCCTGAATTACTGCCTTTTCAACGTGGCAAATGAATCACTTAAATGTTAACGCAATGCAACTGCCAAGCTCCGAAAAAAGAAGAATGAAAAAAAGTCAACCATCTACCACCAAATATGCCTTTTATTCATTTTCTTATAAATCATTCATACAAAATTGGCATTATTCTATTTTCTTTATTATCTCTATAAAAATTCTTTTGTTAATTACAGGAGAAAGGAGGATGGACAGGAGGGTGCAAAGTCATAATGTTGGAAAAAAAAAAAGCACAAATAAAAAAGAAGCAGTTCTCAGATGCGTTTGAGTAAGTAGTCTAAAGTGGTCATGCAAGTTTGCAGATGTTCGAGAGCTCGCTGAGAGACTCCAAGTGAATGTGAAGCTGCTTATGTAGCAGGTTACATCTTAACATAATTTTTCTTTCTTCATTAATGTAAATAAATTCAGAGCCCGAATCTAATCAAAAGGCACAATCGGGCACAGATCAGTGCTCATGCCCTGCCATGACTCTAAGTGCTGTAACGCCAGTTTCCTTATTGCTAGTCAAAGTTATGCAGGAGATAAAGGAAAAAAATATAAATGTCCTGTTCATGTGATGCTAGTTACAGCTTTATAAAGGAAGAACAGCAGAATTCTCTAAACCAAGCCTAATGACAAAAAAAAAATTAAGTATGAAATGTTAAAAGAACACACATTAGCTGGAGAACATCTTTACCCTTATGGCTGCTGCCTACCACAAGTCTTTGGAAAGGGTTTATGCAGCAGCGGCAGCAGCCTGAGCCTTAAAAAAATAAATAAAAAAAATAATAAAAATAAAAAAGGGCCAGTGAACGACGAAAGTGTCCGAACAAATGGTTACCACTGTGTGAAATCACATAATCATCGTCTGATTGCGCATTTATACTCCACATTAAAGTTAGAGGCCAACGGCACATTACAACAAGCTGCATATACTTTTGTCAGTTTGGGTTATAAGGAGAAGGGGAGGAAAAATAAAAGAGAACGTCTTGCACAAAATGATCTTTTTTTCGATGCTGTACAAATGTCAGAACATTCTGTCCATTTTGTGCGAGTGTGTGAATACTGTACATATTTGAAAGAAAATACAGTTTATGTACAGCAAGGCTGCATTCATCAAACGGCGGTTTTCATCAGTGTACAAGGCTGAAAATGAGAAATGTCAATCGAGATGGTTACAACAATTTCACATTCATAGACCCCGGCTTGATATGAAATTAATTTCAGAGGATTTACTGATCTTAGCAGTTCACCAGATGTGCACCAGTGTTTTCGAGCTATTACTTTTTAATTACCATCATCAGTCATGTTTAAAGAAAGACGGAGAAATTAAAACACGGCTAAAACCTTCTGCAAAATTGCCTTTACTCTGCATTCATAACACATGGTGCTGCAAATCAAAGCTGCATCTCTGTAATAATGGATTCTAACAAAAATCCTACATCGAGATGGTTAAGACAAAATAAAACACTGCAGTCACAAAAAGCAGACGGAACCAGACTCGGATTCGCTTTGGGGCGTTTCATTTCTTGCTCAATTACCTAAAACTCTCTCATCTCTCGCTCCGGATTGGATCGACAATACAAGTGTAATCGGTAAACGCAAACAGCCTGGAAAAGTTAGAAAACAAAGAAAAATCCTTAGAAAAAAAAAACGACACAACATTACCCCTCGTGTTCACAGAGCTTGGCTATTAAAAAAAAAAAAAAGATTATGGAAATATTTGAAATTCGACTGTGTGCTGAATACAATATAGTAATGTAGTGTTTGAATGAGTGAATGTTATCAGATGTTTGAATATGATTATCAGGTGTTTGTGCTGTAATGCCCACTATGATGATGGACCAAAAAAAAAAAAAGGATAAAAGGATGAAAAAAAAAAAGGAACTTTGGCTCACAGCTGGCTTACTTTAAATCCAGTCAACTTAACAAAACTAAAATACAAAAAAAATCTAATTAAATTAAAAGAAAAAAAAGAAAAGAAAAGAAAAAAAGGCCACTAAAGTATGCTGTTCCTTCAAGCCAAGGACTTGTTTGAGACCGGTGAAGAGCTTTACTCCGACACAAACACTTAATACTACGGCACTGCAGAGAAGTACAGAGGTTTGATCATAATCAAATGGCATTCCTATGATACAAAAAAATTAATCGATACCGTAGATGCGTAGATTTAAAACAGAGAAACATGGACAGACCGTGTGCACAAATGAGAAGTGGATTTACATGTATTGTACATGGATGCACATCACACAACAAATCCTGTCCTAATCAGCAGCGAGAGCTTCATGAGCGCTTCACTGGAACTTCAGTGGCCCAGTTAATTAAACCAGATGCCTTGATTCTCCAACATTTTGGCTTGTTACAGACAATGTACATTTCAGAACGGGTGAAAGAAAATCCAATGCATAGAAGTCTTTAATTGCAGCAAAAGGCAATAAGCAATCTTGGCACTAAAGGAATACAGAGGAAAAGAAAATAAACCTTATGATAAATGAGCTTCCTTGTAAACTTCCTTTTACTGGCAATGAAAAGAATTCTTGTTAAAACAGTGAATTCTGATCATGTGATTTCTTCCTGTATAATTTGTTTACTGCTAGTTTATAGTACGCCAATGATCAGGAGAGTCGAATAAGACGATTAGAAACTGTGATAAGATATGTAGTGTCCACACAATCGATTCTCCGGGTCTTCAAATGTATGATGTGAAGACGAGACGGACGTATGGAAAATGTTCCTGAAACTGGGAGTCGAGGATGAATTGTGGAGCAGGTCCTGATGAACCTCGATGTAGATGTGTGTGAAAGACACATTGATGCATCCCTCCTGCCTTCTCTCATATTCTCTCATGTGCTGGCAAGAATCGTCTGTCTGTTACAGCATTCATTTAAAAAAAATTAAACAAAAACATTCTTTCAAATAGTCTTGTGGTCTAAAGTGTGCTCTGGGTGTGTAAGTATGAAAGAGCCCAGAGAGTGCTCACATTCTGCCAGACTAGTCACTAACAGGTCACTAAGTGGAATAAAGTGGAGGAGAAACACCAGCAGACTCCTGTGCATCGGTCCTCCTGCTCTCCACCGAGTATCCCAGTGCCCCCTGCTGCACGCTCAGTAGGGGGCGCTCGTCTGGTCAGAGGCGCTCGATTTCCCTGTATTTCTTCCGGAGGATGGAGACCTGGTCTTTAAACAGTACCGGATCCAGTCTCATTTGCGAATGGACCAAAGGCATAGAGCCAAACCAGCTGGCGAATTTGTTCATGCAGGTCTGGCGCTGAGCGAAGTGGTCTGGATCTGCCCAGCGAGACGCCCGGGATGACTGCAGAGGGAAAACAATGAACCAAAGTCAGAGAAACGTTCAGGAACGAAACAAGATTTACATACACCATATAAATAGTCCAATAGTATGTGGACACCTGACTGCCACACCAGCATTTGTTTTATCCCGTTCCAGATTTATTCCCCGATTGCAGTTTAGAATAACTTCAGCTCTGTGTTCATTCAGTCACAAGAGCATTAATATGATCGGGTACTGATGTTGAGTAAGGTGGTCTGGTCTGGGGGTCTCACTCAGTTCAACCATAAATGGTGGCTGAGGTCAGTATTGTGCCTCTTAGTTCTAGTAAAACAGAAATTGTACTGCAACAGTACACAATGTGTAACTATATATATATATATATATATATATATATATATATATATATATATATATATATATATATATATATATGTGCACCCAACCACATATGGGTGTGATGTTCAGGTGTCCACAAACTTTTTTTCTATATATATATTCTATAAGATACATTTATAGACCTATAGACCTTCTGATTAGTAACACAGAGCCTTAACCACTGGGCTACAACTCCCTAAAGGTACCCTAAATTAATACTTTTCAAGTGTTTAATACTGTAATAAACATGGGCACGGACAAATATGGATTCTTTATGCAAATGTATGTTTATTATAAGTGAAACCTTTAACCTCAACATAGAGCATGAAGACAAAATATTCTTGTCAATGTTGAAAAGTAATTATGGTGTTTTAAATTAGGTACATCATCAGGACACCAAATGGAACTTTTGCAATGTTTCCACACGGACGGTTTTAATTGCCGGCTTGTGTGCATTGTGCGGATAATAGTTTTATTTTTTTTATATCTAAATAAAAAAAGGACGTTACGAATAAATGTTGGTTGTGTTGAAGGTTTTAATTTCGTTTTTTTTTGTTTATTTATTGATATTTTTACTAATGTCCAATAACAAGAAGTAACTGGTAAACTGTAACCAGTGCGTTTTGCTTTTTTCCTGTGAGACATTCATGTCTATCAAAGACTTGGTGAAAGAGTTTGTAAATCTGAGGTGTATTTGTGAATCTGAACCTGTAATGATGGAATTCAGCAACAGACTTTAAGGCATCATTATTGGGATTTGGGTAAATAAACTTTGTTCTTTTTTCAGTGCAGGAAAACGGGTAAAATGTATTATCTCCGATAATCATATATACAGATGTAGATTAAGTTTTTTTTTTTAACCCACAAAGTAATCAAAAATTGTGTTAAAAATCAGAAACTGAAACGAAACCTGAAAATAAGAAAAGTGTTAAGTAAATTCTTTAGAGACTGTGGAAAGCTCTTGAATATCTCCATACCTGCCCCATCATGGTCTCTTTGTACTGCTTCTTCTGGGTCACTTTGATAGGTGGCAGCTTTGTGACGGCCGACACCAAGAAGTTCATCAGGATGTCCTCACAGTTAGCCAGCTGGTCCACCATGTTCTTTAGGCTGCTGGGCAGGTAGTGGATGTATAGGTAGTGGTAATACCTGGACAATAAACGCAAACTGAGGTTAAGCATTTCCCTAAGCACCACTGTCGTCACAGCACGGAATTAAAGTGAACCGGAAACGTGAAAAATATTTTTTTATAGATAAAGTTAGGCCATAAACATTAGCTCAAACATCACGTAACACGTTTACATTTAATCTACACAGTGTACAACACAACCTAAAAAGAGAATTGTGTTTAAAAGCCAGCTAACTAACAACATTTTGCCCCTAATATTTATTTTTTTATTAAAAATGAAATTATCGGCCTCTGCGATAAAATGTGCTAATTGACATTTTCTAATTAGATGAATTAGAAAACAGGTGATAAAGATGCTGGTTGGCTAAAGTTTTCAAGATATTTCACAATAAAGAATTATAATTATCTATACGCAGGTGAGTAAAGTTGCCTACAAAGGGAGGGTGTGTGTGAGATGAACAGGATTAACAAGTGGTATGAAAATGGTACAACATAAAAACTGGTACCACAAAAGTTTACAAACTTATCTTCACTTTGAGATTAAAGTTTATCACCTAACTGTAATGTATTGGTCTTTTATTGTATAACTTCTTACACTCGCATTTACACTATTTCCCTTTAAACTGTGGGGCAGTGAGCGATGAGCATGGGGAGAGATTAAACCAGGAGATCACAAGCATAGAGAAAAGATACCAAGGGAAATGGAGTCCATCCATGCCTGCCAATTACTGCTGGAATCTCTCCTTAAATGATCCTACTGCAGTTCACAAGAGACAAGCCGAAAAAGCAGCGTTTGGATACCGAATAAAGATCCCAATAAAGAACCTTGTAGTTTAATCTTATGAGCACGTATTCTGTAATTATCTCATTCATTTCAGATTATTTTGTAAAATTTAAAACTGTTGAATTTTTGAGGTTGTATTGTAATAGTCTGGGATGCTACACAGCAATGGGACCAACCCTTTCCCAATTCGGTCAGTTTTTCATGGGGGGGGGAAAAAAAAGCATGAAAACGTTACCTCCTGAACGAGTGCTCATACCATGAATTAGTTTGTGAGTTGTTACTGTGTTCGTTATTGACTGCGCATATCTCCTAAAGATGTAAGAGCTATCGAATACTAGCAAATAAACAATAAAATATACTAAATCAAAATACTGTTTACAATATTTTGTATTAAATAATAAAAATATATATACAAATTAATATAAAAAAATTAATTCGCCCTGGTTCAATGTGCACTTGTTAGGGTCGACGACTAGATCGCGGCTCTCCTTCGTTTAGAATTTTTTCTAATCCGAACATATTTGACTTTGAGGACAGCTTTGTTCACATTCGCGAAAGTTCCTAAAGTGAATGTTTGTAAGGTGTGGAGCATCTGTATATGAAAAAATAAAATTATAAATTAACTATTGGTATAAAAAAAAAAAAAAGATACATTTATAATAATTGGTGTGGCACCATTCCTGGTGGTCTAGTGGTTAGGATTCGGTGCTCTCACCGCCACAGCCCGGGTTCGATTCCCGGTCAGGGAACCGACCCCAGCCATTAGGGTTGCACAAGCCAGTGCACTCTTAGTGCCGGTCCCAAACACGGATAAATGGGAAGGGTTGCGTTAGAAAGGGAATCCAGGGTAAAACGTGCCAAATCAAACATGCGGATCATGTATACGGATGATTCGCTGTGGCGACCCCTAATGGGAGAATCCGAAAGAAAGTTTTGGTGTGGCACCATTCTCACTGCTGTACCACACACCGTGCAGAAAAGCCATGGAGCATTATTGTAATTTAGAATTATTTCGCAAATTTGGCTTTGAAGCCGTATCTTGGAAACCAGAGCCATTCAGGACTTAATCTTTCTTTATTAGTGACCCAATTCTGGTAAAAATTTAGCTAATGTGATTTCTGAGGCTTTCTACTTGTAGACCAGTGCATTTAAGAGCACAGCAATAATAAAATAATAAAAAACACATGGTGAGTAATTTCACTTCAGTTTGCTAAAAGAGAATTGAGCAAGTGAGAAGATGATCAGCGTTGATTGCTGATGTTATATGATAGGAGGTTTCTATTCAGCAAAAGTCTCCAGGTAAATGTGGCACTGAGGAGAGTACCTGTGGTAAATGGCGGCTCCGGTCAGAACCATGGAGTAATCATTGGTCCATTTGGATGTGTAGCCCCAGCGCTCCTTATTACTGTCCCAGAAATGACTGCGTGCAGGGTATCCCACAATCCTCTCTGGGAAACTTTGCCACACGGTGAAGGCAAAATCCACCTGCAGAAAAAAAAAAAAAAAAAAAAAGAAAGAAAGCAGCATAAGCAGCAATTCAGCACTCCTACGACATCTGCATTTTACAACAAAAAAATAAAGCGGCTAATATCTGGCCCAGACCTGTGAGCAGGTGAAAATTAGCCTGGTGGCATAAACAGACCTCAAGAAAGTTAGCCAGAGAAAAGAGAGAAACACACCACACGCTTTCAAAGGCACTGCTGTTAGATGCCCTCCTCTTTTTCTCAGATCAAAGCTTTTAAACAAATAATTACTGAAAGACATCAAAAGCGTCAGAGCCTGAACCCTGGCTGGATATAAAAACACTGAATTAACGAACAGCCTTATAACACACACACACACACACACACACACACACACACACACACACACACACACACACACACACACACACACACACACACTTCACAGAGAGTTAATGAGACTATAACCTAAAGCCTAACAACACAGACAGCTGCATTCACAAACAGAGCTTAATATCACACACATTCAGACAGAATCACGATAAGAAAGGACTGATGCAAACGTAGAGAAGAATGACTACAGGAATTCTACATACAGTTGAAAAACAATAGACAATTTGACACCGCTGGGTAACAGAAGTGACCAGTCTTTACACTGGACTGGAGGAACTTCTAAAGAAACGTACAGTAGTTTCCAAAATGTACTTATTTCTCAATGTATAATTAATCGTTCAATACTTTCAGGTACATGCAGTACCAACATGTGCATGCAAAGACCTGAAGTACAGCCTTATCCCAGACAGACACTAGAGCAGGGAAATACACAGATATAACAATGAAAATTCTGATGATATGGGATACAGACTGAGAAATCACAGATATACAGTGGGGGAAATAATTATTTGAGCCCCTGCTAATTTTGTACATTTACCCCCTTGTGAAGAAATTAACAGTCTAGAATGTATAAAGTAGGTTGATTTTAACAGAAAGAGAAAGAATATCAAATAAATGAATATTATATAGAAATCATTTTGTATTTGATTGAGTGAAATAAGTATTTGATCCCCATCAACCAGCAGGAGTTCTGACTCCCACACACCCAAATCAACCCAAAAATGTGTTTTTTCCCATTAGAATTTAATAGAATAATAAAATTTCTAGTTTGTATGCTGTTAGTAATTTTGAAATTCAGACTTTCAGCAACACTGCTGTTTTGACAGCAGGTTAACAAGAATATATCTCACAATGCATATTGTTCATGGCTTAGGAATTATTCCTGGTGAGTGAACACACAAGCACTCATGCTGAATTGTTTCTAAAGATCATGCAGAAGGCAGGACTTGTATGTTAGCAGAAAGCCATGTCCTAAATGCAGGAGTGTGTGCGCATGTGTGTGTGTGTGTGTGTGTGTGTGTGTGTGTGTGTGTGTGTGAGAGAGAGAAAGATTTATATGTGGAGAAAAGGAGAAGTGGGAGCTGAGAGAGACAGAAGATTCAGCTCGTTTTGCTGACACAGCTCAACACAACAGCAGCACATCCTTCCTCAGATACCCACACGCATGCAAGCACACACAAAAACAAAAAACACATACTGTCACAGACACATGAATAAGTGGTGGGGGAAAAAACTGAAAAGAAAAAAACCCCGCACCTCTGTGGTCGAGAGCACCGTGTCCTCATCCAGACTCAGCACAGCATCAGTGAGGATGCTTTCATAAGGTAGAAAGCGACTGCTCATCACCTGCACAGCATGAGGGAGAAAAAAACAATTATTTATCTGGATACAGGTCTGTCCTCTTCACACACACACACAC
Source organism: Silurus meridionalis (assembly GCF_014805685.1). Lineage (NCBI taxonomy): Eukaryota > Metazoa > Chordata > Actinopteri > Siluriformes > Siluridae > Silurus > Silurus meridionalis. Next base: position 9,731,165 of record NC_060905.1, on the reverse strand, counting down.
ACACACACACACACACACACACACACACACACACACACACACACACACACCTTCAGCCCTAAGTATAGTCACCCGCAAAATCCTCAGAACTGAAAAACAGTATAGTATCCTTAATGCTGACCCTGACTTTAAACTTGTGTCTATTATCTTTTGTCTTTCCTACAAGCTTTTTCAGAAATTCGGTATTTGTTAAAATAATTCAGAATTCCAGAAAAGTGTTGTGTCCTACTCCGGTTCCTAAAGGGGTGTATTTACATTTACTCATATTACACACTTACACAATAATGTAAACCTCTACATAATCCATTTACAGTCAAATACATTGTGAATAGTTACTGTAATTTTATATACTGTTTATGCTGGTATAAAATTTAGGGAAGCTTTAATGGGACAGCATCCTCTCAATATTAATGCCATTAACTAAAAAGCAAGCTAAAATTGATCTATAAATTATAAACAGACCAATCACATAGTTATTGTGAAGAACACCGCTGTATTTAAGGTTGACACTTTAATATAGTTAGCACTAAGTAAACGATAAGCCACTGGTCTGGTTTGTCTCAGGATGTAACATGTCATATTCCCCCTAGTGTTCTGTGTTTACATTTACATTTATGGCATTTGGCAGAAGCCCTTTATCCAGAGCGACCTACATTTATCTTAATTTACAACAGTAGTTTTAGGTCAAGGGCCTTGTCTAACCACCACACAGTGGCAGTTAATTTGAGCTGGGATTTGAACTCACAACCTTCAGATCAGAAGATCAACATCTTATTCACTGAACATGGCATTAGAGAGGGTGCAATGGATTTCTGGAGAGTCTTAGAGACACTTAGTTTTGAACAGAATTCATACAAAAACAGCAGTATATTTCCGTGTGTGTGTGTGTGTGTGTGTGTGTGTAACCATTTTTTCACCTCTTCTAATTTATTTTTCCCATAATCTGACCTTGGTCTTTTAGATGCTGTTCTGCTGTAAAATAAATTAGTAGTAATATTTTATATTTGCTTAGACATGAATCAAAGCTTCGCTTTTTCTCTCTCTTGAATGCAGTTGCATTACATTTTCTCTTGACTTGAACTAGAAGACCCGAACCTCTTCCAGCATGACAGTGTTCTTGTGCACAAAGCCGGCTTCATGAACATATATTTTACATGAGCTGCAGTGGAAGATCTTGAGTGGTCTTCTATAGAGTTCTGACCTCAACTCTATTGAACACATTTGGGATGATTTGGAACACTGACAGCACTCCAGGCCTCCTCACCCTACATCAGTACCCGACTTTACTAAAATCCATGTTTATATAGTATCCAGTGTATTATAAACAATGCAGAATATGATGACTGCTTAAAATGCTATAAATATTTAAAAGTGCCCTCTAAACACATAGGGTGGAATATTAAACCAAGAACAAATGAATGTGTGTGTTCCTACACCGAGTTGCTTCAGGCTGCAATCCCACACACACACACACACACACACACACACACACACACACACACACACACCTCAGTAAACAATACAGCCACAAGCAAAGCAAACCACAGGCTGACTGGCACACTCCTCTCCTATCCATAAAGCCAACGGAAAGCTTATCCCACTTCCCTGTGTGCTGACCATGTGTGTGAGTGTGTGTGAGTGTGTGAGTAGGAGAGAGAAAGAAGTGCAAAGTGCATACTGACTCAAGAGAGGCAGTTAGACGTTTTTCCACATCGCTCGCTTCTAAAACAAATGCTGATGCATATAAATAGCACAATATTTACCTACTATATTGGATTTAATAATAGAATTTAGTTTTGAGATTTACACTAATTAAAGCAACTAAACAAAACTCACTCAGACCCCTGGGGTTTAAACGGACATCTGAGGGAGTGACTAAGAACGAGAAAATGTGTGTGAGAGAGTGTAAGAGAGATTGCGAGAGCGAGTTAGAGTATGTGAGCGTATGAGTGACAGAGTGTGTGATAAAATATTTTCAGAAGCCTTACTTTGTTCTCTCCTTCGATGACTATGACTGGCACGGAGGTGGCAGGCCATCGATGCTTGGCAGGTAAAGGCTTGTCGCAATTCCACAATACAATAATCTGAGAAATTAGGGGGAGAAAAAAAATAATAGGATGGAGGAGGAGGAGAGATAAAGAAAAAAAAAAAAGAAAGAAAAAAAACATATGACTATGAAAATGAAATACAGGTATTATTTGAATACAGTTGGGGAAACAATTATTTGGTCTTGTAGTCCATTCCAGCTTTGTGCAGGTCTACAATCTTGTCCCTGACATACTTTGACAGCTCTCTGGTCTTTCCCATGGTGCTGAAGAGGTTTGAATGGAAGAGGTTGATGCTGTGACTGGTGTCTTTTATACACGAGTTGATATTAGGAGTTCTTTCTTAATGGGACAGGACTAATTTGGGTGTGTGGGAGTCAGAATTCTTGCTGGTTGGTGGAAATCAAATATTTTTCACTTGATCAAATACAAATTAATTTATAAGCGTTCTTTAATGTTTTTCTTTATATTCTGTGTCTCTCTGTTAAAATAAACCTACCATAAATATACTAGACTGTTCATTTCTTTGTAAGGGGGTAAATGTACAAAATCAGCAGGGGATCAAATCATTATTTCCCCCACTGTATTGGTAACTCCCCCCAATTAAGCTTGAAACTGTAGCGATAGTAATGTAGGTATTTTAACTGCACAGAGAGTGGTTTTGGTGGGATTTGGCTGGGATTTCTTTAGAGCAGCACATACAACACGTTATTTTGTTACGAGTTCTGAACGTCCGTGCGATAAGGAAAGCTTGCTGTATTAATAAGCAACATGAACGACAAGTAGACATGCCTCCCTGCTCTTATTGGCTGGTGCTACGTGATCTTTTTTCTCGCAGAGGCTGGGATGAATTGTTTCCCCTATGAGCAGATTTGTTTCCAATGCAAAGTGAAGAAAGAGCAATTCCAAGTTTTATAGGAGCTTGAAATAGTGATTAATAATTTCAGTTAGTCACAGTGCAGGGAAAAATAAAACTGAAAGCTGCGGAGAAATACGACGTTTGTTCAAAGCACACAATCGCGGCTCCTAATTAATTTATGTTTCGTCACCTTGAATTTTCTAAATACACAAACTCGGGCAATTGCCTTTGCCTCCACCTCTATCAAATCTCATAAATGTTAAATGTTGAAGGCCTTGCCCAGCAGAGTGTCTGATCTATGCAAGAACAAACAACCTTCAGCTAAAAAACCCCTGAAGCTCCAAACACAGCAAAGCTTTTGCTGCAAGCCTTTAACTCATCTTACTCTCAGGGAAGCATTGAAATAAAAATAGATTGTTCGGTTTAAAAAGCACTTTGATTACAGCATTTTACCAAATTCAGACTGTAAATAGTGTTTAAAAAAAAAAAAGAGCAGGTTGTGTGATTAAGAATGCTGCGAGGCACTGCACAGGCAGTTACCGAGGTGTATTTTTAACACTGATTAGCTGCTCCTTCCTCTGACGCTAATTGGAGAAGCTGAAAGGCAGATGGTATCTCTATCAGCTTCCCCTTGTTCTGGGAGTGGAAGTATGTGTGTGACTGCTTTGCTCTTTCTCACACACACATCCACACGCTCGCCCTCACACAAACAGGAACGGCAGCTCGCAGCGGGACACCAGCGCGAGCTCGCTTGCCAGAACCGACCGGGGAAACAACTCTCGCCTTCTCCTTCTCTCTCCCTTGTTTATTTATATCTCCCCTTCCTGCAGTTCCGCTTCCCAGAGCGAAGGAAAGCCTCGGCCTGATTAAGGGAAGCAAAGGGTGCTCGCATAATTACTCCTCTCGTCTCTCCACTTCACTCGACGAGAGCACGTTCCATTGAGAGAAAATAAAATCGGAGCCCTTCAGCTGAGAGAGAAACGAGAAGCAACACATCACACTTCATACAGTCAGAGAGGATGTGGTGTATTTAATTAATCTGTCCCGCTCTCTAGATTTCTGTTCCCCTTTTTTTTTTTTTTATCTCCTTCCATCTTCTCCCCCCCTCCGACTCTGTCTTACTCTCTCAGAAAGGAATCAATACATTTTTCATTCCCAGGGCAGTCAGCTTTCACAGTCCTGATGGATACCATGGAAACACAGCAGCGATCGAGGGGACTGAGTCCTTATTTATTCACAGAGGATCAAACTGGGTTTATGCAGTCAGGGTGGCAATACCAGTCATCTACATGGACAAAGACTCCTACTTTTAACCACTTCTAAAGGTTATTGTTCTCAGGGGGGGTTATGAAACAACTTGTGAGGAATCTCAGCTTATGAATCATACAGCAAAAGTGCTGCACTGGATATGCTGCGTGTCACAAGTCTAAAGCCAAACCGTGTTGTGGAACATATGATTTAAGACAACATCCTTCCTGTACTAATGCATCCAAAACCACTTCCTTCTGCAATGAAAGCTAGTGATTTGTACCTGAGCACAGTACTGAGACTTGGCCACGGCCATCAGGAGCTTGAGAATGGGCTGAGACTGGGACACTAGTGGGGTGACAGCATGGATGACTGCAGTGAACTTGGGGGTTGTTTTAATTCCTGGGGAAAAAAAAAAAAAAAAAGACAGGAAGATATGTTACTACATTACACCAACCTCCTGGAAAATGCAGCTTGATTTACCTTTTGTGAATCGTTATTAACTCTTTGTAAAACAGTTGATTGTCGAACCATTTTCATGCATTGTGTTCTTTCATGTGTGCTTAAGGACATTTACTTTGATCCATCCACAGCTCTTTATTGATCACACTGACAAATATTGCAGATTGAGATAAAGTCACGCGTGGGCAGCTTCATGGATGCATTAGCAACAGCAGTGATGCATGACTCAAGCTTGTGCACACGCATTCAATCATCCAATTACACTGGGCAATTTAATGATCTATCAGCGTACAGCAGGTCAGCGCTTAGCTACTGTTCTCATTTTGGAAATCTAGAAATGGACTAATGCCAGTGCCTCGTCCTTACTGCTAATTAAAAGTTTAAGTTTAAAAATAACATTGTATGTGTCAGATAATGAAAAATAAGGGAAGAAGAGACTTTAGAATAATAATAATAACGAAAAGATAAGAGACGACATCATAAAATCCACACACTACTGACACATAAGGAAAAAAAGCTATTTTCATAATATCTTACTCTAATTATAAAGCCTGTAAAGAAATCACCTCGATTTTAAAATAATGCTCTTTAGGTCACAATTAACTTGCATTTTAATCCGAATAAATGATGTCGTCATGATACGCTGTTATTAAATTGTCATTATAGTAACGTTTTAGTGCTCAGGAGGAAATATTTAAGTGTCCTAGAAAAAGCTCTACACCTCCTGAAAAAATGGGTGTTTTTTTGTTGTTGTAAATAAAATTTCAAAACCATATTCTCAGTACATCCAGAATATATATCAGGCTAGTTACTAGCTATAACACAAGGTTTCTGGAGATCATGGCATATAGTTTTCTACTCATTTGCATAATGTCCAATTCAGTACTGTGCTGAGATAGCTTGCGTTTTAAAATGATAGGTCTTCCATTTAAAGATGGTGTTTTCTAAAATGCACACTGAGACTTACCTAGGCCGGCATAGAAGAAGGGGAAGTCCCCTAGATAGGAGGAATAGTGGGGCAGGGTAAAGAGACCTCCTGGGTGAGCGTTCCACATCACACTACTGCGTGCTGTGTGCTGGAGAACCCGGTCCTGAATGATCTGCATGTGCGCGCACACACACACACAGACACACACAAACAGACACACACACAAACACACACCATTGATGGTGGTTAACTGCCACTATTCTGAGACTGTCTATACAAAAAGGACAGAAGTTGTATAACTATGTAAACTTCCAGAGTCTTTGTTCCAACACTTTTTATTGAAACATCAAATGCAGCCCAGTCCTGTTCCAGAGACAAAAGCAAGCTGACTCTTTGGAGATCCAGACTCGGAGATAGCTCCTTTAGCCTTGAAGAGTCAATAGCCCCTTTCATAAAAGACGCATTGAAGCAATAGTTTTTGCCATTTATATCGTGCCCTTCGGTGTGTTCACGGCCTGTCAGGGTGACAGCATAATTGCTGGCAACCCTGGAATTGCAGCTGATAGGAGGCTGGACGACTCAGCAACAGTGAACTTGTAGCCAATTCCGAATGCTACGCCTGAGGCACTTTGTAACACAACTGACAAAAATAGGGGGCATAAAATTTCTTGGTAGCATTTAGTGGCAAAAGCTCATTTCAGTGTTTCCCATCCTGTTTTCTCCACCCCCTTCTCCCCAAGGGCAGTCAATAACCATTTGACTCCAGTGAAAAGATTAACTCTCCCTCCCTGTGCCCTCGCAATAAGAGCACTTGTCATCTTAAATGTGGAATCACAGGAAGGACTGAAAGGCTGTTTCTCTTTCCGGGCTAGAACGCCGATGCCTACAGGTCTGTCTGGTCCTGAAGGAATGTGATTGACGATTCAATTTCCCCATGGAACAGTTACAATATTCTGACTAGAACATGATAAATAAAAACAAGGGCCCAAATACCTGCAGTTATTACTGCGCCAGTGTGCCTGTGAAGTATACAACGTCCCTGTTCTTGCTCATTCTGGAACTCTTATGATTAGTTATACTGATATGATCGTACTTGTGGGCACAGGAGGACCAAAACATCGATTAAACATACACTGTAACTGAGCATTTATATATGCAAATGCAATTATGCAAAAAAAATGAGAGCATTTCTTATCTGACTTCTTAAGTCAGGGAAAAAAAAAAAAAAGGGCTTTGAAGGGCCTTCAAACACAACAGTATGATTTCAACTAGTCTCAACATGACCTGCTGTGGCTGTGTTAAATGATTATCAAATTAATAATTAAATGTGTTCATCATTTGCTTTATTCCATTCTTGCCGTTCTCACTGTTTAAGATGAAAATATAATTCCTTACACAATCACAATTGTACAATTGGAAAATTATATCCTGGGTTTCTGCTCCATTTAGGATTAATCAGCAGCCTAAGCAAGTTGGAACATCAATATTATAATATACAAAGAAAAAATAAATGTAGCCCAAGCTGAAAGCCTAGTATGAACCCATTAACTCTCATTCCCTGGAGTCTATCAGAACCAATTACATGTTGGTTGTTTTACTAATGATAATATTCTGTGTATCAACAGACTCCATGGTGCGAACTGTAACAGAGTACTAGCAGCATGATTGGCAGCCAGGCTGCCTTAAGAGAAACGTTGGCAATTTGGAATCAGTTATGTTTCTATTTAACCTGCAAGTTCAACTAAATTGATATTACAGAGATGGGCATGCAGTGAGAAAGGACACATTATTAGCATTATTTGGATCTCTTTTATCACAGAGCTCAAATAGTAACATCAATTACTTCAAGGCATGTCACGAATTCTGTGAAGTCCATAGAATTGAGCAGATCAGCAGCCCTTTGCCTGTTTATCATCAAACTACATGATGAAATCAAATCACATCTTAACTCACTGTTCACTGTACAGTCTACATAAACTGTTCCTCTGATGAATTTTAAAATATTGACCAGGTTTCAACAAGTAACTTGAAAGATGCCTTTATTCTCGCAGTGTAACACTGGTTGAATACAATAAACCAATCTCTTTAAATATAAGTGAAAACATGAGCAGCGATGGCCGTCAGGTCTTTAAGGCTAGTTTAGTGCTACGAAACGGTGTTTAGTGCTAGTTTAGTGCTACTAATGGTGTTTAGTGCTAGTTTGGTGCTACGAAACGGTGTTTAGTGCTACTAATGGTCTTTAGTGCTAGTTAACCGAGCTATTTAGGCTTCAAATATCGAGATAAAACTTTTGCTTTGGAAAAATGGACATCCCTGAGAAAACCCAAAATGACAATATATGAAACTTTTAATAGTCCTAACAACAAATAATTTTGCAGAAAATAAGCAAGAATTAAAGAAATGCACTATGAGTTCCCATTCGCTTATTTCCTTTTGCTGCAGTAAAGTGTTTAGTGATATTTCCCTGTTTCTAGCTTTTCATCCAATCTTTACCTTTGCACACAATTCACCTTTGTAAACTAAGGTAAAGTCCTAATATTTTAAATGTTTGATGTGATATTTAAACCAACAGATGGGTAGATTCCCCAAATTTTCTAAAAATATCTTGTTTTTCCCCAAGATGTCATGATAAATCTTTTTCTGCCACACCTGATAAACTTATCTACAGTATTCGTGCTAATTTCCTGACAAATTATTCGTCGCTAATTCTATTCAAGACTATTTACTTAGCATTTATTTTATTTAAAAGTGCACATCTGTTATGTTGAACTACAGATACACTGAAAAAAAAAACAAACAAATATAATATTCTGACAAAATAGTGGCCCCCCCATGATAGAGCGCTATAAGGTAGTGAATTTAGACCGGTCTCTAGAACAAGGGCTTGGCAAGTCATATTACTTTCCTGATCTACGGAGTTGTATTATTGATCAATCATTCATACACAGATGTGAAGCAGCAGATGTTGAGGCTGATTAGAGCGTTGTTTTTTTGATAGTCCGGAGTCCCCTTGTGATTTAAACACTGCTGATGTGGCTTTCTTGCAGTGGGGTGTTTTGCATGGAATTTGTTGCTAACTGTAATAGCGAAAAAAAAAAAGGCAGGCTGAGCAGACATCACTCACTTCTAGGGTGGTAAGTACAATCTTCTCCACTGATGAGAAGTAGGCCTCCCACAGGAACTGAGTCTGCTGCCTCAGAGCCAAGATCTTATCCTGATGGATGGAGCGCACTGTGGAGGGGATCTGGAGGACGAGCAGAAGAGGAGAATTAAAAAAAAAGAAGAGAAAGAGCAGAGAAAAGGTGATGAGAAGATTTAATCACTATGGCTCTTTTGAGAATACAGAGGGAAGGAAAGACAGGGTTAATGCTTATGTACTTCTAGCTATTGAGATACATGCGATATAGGAAGAAGTATATGAATTATACAGTACAGGGAGTTTGACTAGAATTAACAAACGGTCACTCTAAAGTTACATTTGTTCTATGAATTTAACTTGGATTCTCAGAAACATGAGCATGTGTGTTCACCCCCTAGTGAGACACACTGCTACAGTATTCTCGACTGTCAGCGCTAAACAAAAAGAAAAAAAGAAAACAGCAGGAAGAAAGCAGTGCAATAAGGCCAACAACCTCCACTCCCACGTGTGAATGATAGTGAGAAATATAGCTCTATATATACACAGCAGAGGTGGAACTGTTAGGTCAAAAAGCAAAAAACAGCAATTACAGAGAGGGCAGAGAAAGATGGTGAGATCGAATAAAACAGAGCAACAGATTTCTGACCTGCAGCAGGAGCCTCTCGTCTCCGATCACAGCGCCCGCGTTCCAGTTGATGACCTCAGAGAAGGGAAGCTCCCAACCATTACTTAGCATGACGGGCACACAGGCTGCCTGCGTACACAAACAAAAAGGGCACAGCAATGTGTCATTCATAGTGCGCCTTCATTAGACAGCTATACAAATTGGCGAGTGCCTGCATGTACTACAATAAACAGAAAGCATTGGAGCGCCATGACTAAACAGCAACCATTTAAATGAACTGATTCTAGCAGGTCTTGGGACCAGACAAGATCAGACACTGAGCACTTTCCGAATGCTGGTGACTAATCTAAAACCATTTTTCAAAAAGCAAACATTCAAGTTCTCGGCAGAATCAGTGTAGCTCAAGATGAAACTAGAACCCGGTGATATAAACGTACAGAGAGAGCATTATTACCCATGAACCTTTGGGGGATGAATGTTATTGAAGAGAAGCTGAGGCATTACTGGCCTGAAAACTGGAAGCTAAAGTGCTGAAAACGATACTAACAAATGCAAGACTCAAACTTTACAAATAAAGCGCTGAAGGAAATAAAACCATCTTTCTTCTGTCTTAACTGTCTATGAAACCTTGGTGCTGTGTAGAGTTATTCATTCTAACTAAAGAACCCTGAGGTAAATCTTGTGGTCACACTGGCAGGAAGTTTTTGCTTTGCGCTGCTCAAATCTCTGTGTTGCTATATTTAGTTGTTTCTTTGGTATCTGTGGTTGTTTCACATGTATGTATGTACAAATGCATCAGTGCAGTGCATCCCAATCTACTGGTTAATGTTTGACCTTAAAAAAAAAAAAAAAACCTGTCGCTCCTCACAACACCTACTTGACAGGTAAATCTGTGTGATGTTCTGAAATAGAATGGTGAAAATACAAGCACTTCAATTTTTCCTGTAAAATGAGTATCTGTGTGGAAATCGCCAGCTCTCATTGAAAATATACGACTTCTGCTTGTGTCAGGATTAATGTAAGGGTAAAGATGCAACTTCAGAGGCTTAGAACTACTCCCAGACACTCAAATTGTTAAACCACTGACTCACACACTGACGTATGTGGAAAAGATGAACAGTGGCCAAATAAGCGCTTCAATTCCTGAACTGAGAATACAAAGTCCATGCCAGAAGGCTCAGCTCGTGAACACAAAACAATCAGCAAAGGTGTGTGTGTGTGTGTGTGTGTGTGTGTGTGTGTGTGTGTGTGTGTGTGTGTGTGTGTGTGTGTCTTAGAGCCAGCTCACCTGCAGCGCTTCCAGGAAGCGAAAGGAGCCCAATCGTCGTCCTCGTGGCACCAGACAGAAGGTGGAGTTGTGAAGCATTTCACGGTAGTCGTATCTGTAGTAATAGTGCACGCACACACACACACACACACACACACACGCACGCACACGTTAAGCTTTTGTCCATCTCAATTCTTTTCATCTACCATCTTCATTAATCTCTTGGCCCATAGTGCACCTCCTTCCGTTCACCCTTCTCTCTCTGTCTCCGTCTCCCTCTGTCCCTCTCTCTTTTTTTCTACCTCCTCCCCTGTGAAGTGTCATCTGGCTACCCAAACACAATGATTTGGCTTCTTTTGGGTAATGAGCTATGAGTGACACCAGCTTGCATAAGCCAAGCACATTTGCCAGGAGTGTGTCTGGAGACAGGATTTATCCATCTCGTACACGCACACACACACACACACACACACACACACACACACACACACACACACACACACACACACACACGGTTCACACTTTACTCAGTCCCACATCTCAGTCCCACACAGCACAGATGCCTTGAGAAGATATATAGGTGTTTTCCATATCAAAGAGACAGAAAGTCATTTCTCTGCCACTGAGCTCAGGGGAGCAGCCGTGCCACAGATGGGTCCCTCTCACTTACAGACACAGAGAAATGGCAGGAAATGTGAAGCCATATAGAGGCTAAAGGGTACGAGAGAGACAGCCAGTCGTCAGGTAGAAAACATTTCGGGTAAAGGTTAAGTCACAACAATTACACAGCAGGCATGCACTTACACTGGCACCTATATGATTTTACCCCATAAAATAGTCTGGATGTAACAACACCTACAGGTGTAACAATTTTGTATGCGCTGGGAGATTCTCACATCCAGGAACACCCACACTGTCCACTTCTCACACCGATCCCGAACAACCAGACTGTACATGTCCTACACTAACCTTCTTGTTAATTATTTTAGAGGCAAAACCATTTAGTCAGTTTTAAATAAACTTTCCCCAATTCCAAGCCAAAAAAACAAAACCAATGTCCAGAGAAGAGTCAAATTTATATGTCTGGATTTGATTAACATATTAATAACGCCTGCATGAGTTATTTCTGGGTGGATATCACTGACAAATGACCTGATATGCCAACTTTACCTTGTTTATCTTCGATCATAAAAAAAAAAACGATCTGTCACAAAGATCTTATTGTTTTAGTAAATTAGAGCTGAAATCAATGGAATTACATTACAAATCTGCTTCCTCAAACACAACAGAAAATAACGCAAAGGGAACTCTGTTTACTGTTAAGTGTGCGCCGCCATATTGTTGTGATGTCAAGGTGAATGGAAATCTAACTCTTCGGCTGCACTTGAACATGTCAGAGGTCAGGTTTTCCTGGGTTTTTAGTACAATAGAGAGCAAAATAATTCTTCTTCCTGTTATGATTAAAATGTTGATTCATTTTTCGTGACTACCAGTCCATCCCACTAACTGTACAATACAGGTCTAGTTCTTGGAAACAGACTGTAATAACTTGCTTAGTAAACACTTATTGTGATTTAAATATTACTACTGTTTTGAAAAATATGATCAGTGGGCCTATAAAATGTCTGCCATTTAAAACATGCAACCCTCAGACCAGAATAACTGACCTGGGCACTTGTGAGGTAACAAAAGAATGAAACCGCCATCAGAAGGAGAGGAAGTGTGTGTGTGTGTGTGTGTGTGTGTGTGTGGGAGAAATAGAATTTAAGTGAGGAACAAAGCGATGTTTTCTTCAACATTGTAAAACGTGCGCTTAATCAATCCAATTAACCCGACAAAAAATCTAAAAGCTTCATATCTGACCATCGGCTCGTACCCGTATAAGACTGAACCCTTTGCTCCCATTGAATTTTTCTCAAGTCTTCTGGCATCTCAGTTCTGATTCATACCTCTAGCTTCAGTCTGTCAGGCAAGCTCTAAATATTCATGCGCTCTCATATTTCCTGCACTTCCCAGCTGTAGCATGACCGACATAGATAACATTTCCCTTGCCTACAGCAATGCTGCTTATAAACACAGACTGATCAACTGAACTGATTTGTTGAATGAAATATCTGCTGGCTATTGTCCACCATGGGTTCACATTCAGGCACTATTATTCAATGACTCCACTGTAAGTAAACACAGGATTTTCCAGCTGCAAAATGCAACTAATACATAGCAATTCAGGGCAATATCAGTTTCTTGTTGGCCATGATATACGGGTATAATCTGAATGCACTTTCAGGAACCTTAGACTACAGTGCACTCTTGAAAAAGGATCGGAATTTCTTAACGTAACCACTGTGTATTTTTAGAATTTCGGCTAGGTTATATTGTGGTTTGGGAGGCAGGATGGTTTCATCTTGCAACCACTGCTCTAGAAATGCAGCTCTGACTGTGTGCTGGGAGATTCTGCAGGTAACTGGCTTTGCAGTCAGTCAGCTAAATGAACCACATTTTTTAATATATTATTAAAGAGAATATTTATTTTAGTAAAAAAAAAAAAACGAGGTTTAATGCATGTGAATAAAAATGGAACACTGATTTTTTGTTAAATCAGTACCAAGCATACCAAGCTGAGAACATGTCTTATTAAGGAAGTCTGCAGAATTTTTAAATAAAATAATTTGCAATATAAATTGATGTGAAATAGTAACATTTTGTGAGAGTGCGAGTACTGAGTGACAGAATCTAACTTTTTTTATGTAACTAAGTAGGTTCTTGTTATTTTAGTTATTTCTCCCACCCCTCATACCTATTTATATTTTAGAGCTGTAGGAAGCTTGGTGCAGGTAATCACCTAAAAAAAAGCAGAAGGAACCTGGAATATTGCCTAAAACACTTGCGTAACTAAAAGGAAACAAACAATCATTCAACAAATGTATATACAGTGGAACCCGGTTATGTCGATGTCCTAGGGGGTCGCCAAAAAGCATCAAGATGACCGATGATCGAGATAAACGAAAATCAATATGGCGGCAATATATTAACGTGCTTGAAATTTCTTTATGTACATGATGTGTGTTAATAAATGAGAATGTGCATGCACGTGTTTTTGGAGGGGTTTTTACACAACAGCGTTGCTGCGATTTGTTTGATGAAGGCATGCTATAAAAATGTACATACAGTACATGTTTGTTAACTGTCAGGAATCCACCTGCCACGCCCCCTTCGGCAGGTGCTTTCTCGGCCGCTTTCTCTGGAACTCCCGGCTTCAATCGCGCACATATGGTGCTCGTTTAGCATCATCACCAGCTCCTATTTAAACTTCCACACTCTCACCGTCCGTTATTGTTGGTATATGTTGGTTCACGGCGGTCGTCGTTATCGCTCATGCGTATCCTGGTACGTGCCTTCCCACCGGCACTCCTACCAAGCGCGGCTTTCGCCTCCCGTTCATCGCATAACATTTAACAACAAAAGGCATATGTGCACTAACTAACAGCAGAGATTCATCAGTGTAGCATCTGTAAGGCTTTATTTTTCCGCCACTTTCGCGATTTCTTCTGCGGCTGCACAGTGCCGATCGAGATAACTGACGGTAAATGGCAAATTTTTCCCCCCTTGTGCTCGAGATATCAGGGTTTGGCGACATAAAAAAGTCGACATAACCGATAAAAAAATGCTAAGACAAAGTGAGTATTTGGCGGTTCCACTTCAAAAACGTCGACTTAATAGGGTTGTCGAGTTAACCGAGGTCGAGATAAGTGGGTTCCACTGTATATATGAAATGATACATATATATTTCATACAAGAATATCTGTGAAAACTAAACCATTTAGTGCACTTAGTTGCCATGTTACATAAAAATGCAAATACAAATGTATAAATAAAAAAAATCATAAAAAATTATAAACATCTATTTCAAATTACTAAAAAAAAATAAAAAAATTTTTTCAAGCACTCAATGTAGTGTTTTCTGTATGTTTTGAGTTTTCTGTGTTTACCTGTCCAAAGCACGCCAGAGTTTAGCAGTTGGTGCGTCAGTAATAATGGTCCGTGGGAAAACACAATGCGCTGTTTGTAGTTAAATAGGTTACTAAATGCAATTTTTGAAGCCCCAGCATTCTGAATAATCCAGTTGTGTTTTTTGGCCACAATTTGCCACTAGCCAATGGCAGACGTGCAAGATTCTGGATTCTATCTTGGCATCTCAGACCAACTTTGAGCCTCACAAGAAAATGGACTGGCATCTAATAATATGAGAAAAAGCAAAAACATAATCTCCGCTCCTCCAGCCCACAGCCAAAAACTGTTCCAGACCATGTCAAATGCTCATCATTAAAGGGAGACGCTTCTTGGCGCTGTACGAGTTGAATGTGAAATGTGTTTTTTTTTTTTTTTCTCCCCGAAAAGGAGGGAATGCAAAATGTGCTGTACACTGGAGATTTCATCCGTCTTACACACACCAGCCAGCAAAAGAGGGTTTCAAAGTGCTGGTGAGATTAGCAGTGACTAGAGGGAATAAGCATCATGCTTCAGAGTGACTGAGTGAGTGACTGGAACATTAGCGACTTGGAGTTCATTAGCCAGCTTATGTTAGCACAAATGAGAGTCCTCAGGCCCTACACTGTAATACACTACAATGTATTACAAAATATCTATGATGTCAATGTGGGTGACTTATAGCTATCCTAATGGGATTCTCTAAACAGGATCCCCCCCATAACCTTCTCCCTGGGCACCTGATGGTGAGTCTCACTGTGTCTGTAACCCAAAAATTTGTGCTATTAATCAATAAGTATTACAAAAGATTTGTTCTTCTTGCATTTAGTCAAACAATACTTTTAGAAGAAAGGGTGAGGGGACACAGTGACAAAGTGTGCACACCTTTAAGACATGTTAACACTCTATGAATCAGGGTGGGGTGGGGGGGAGGGGGGTGTCTGTGTGAGCCAAAGGGAAATTCCAGCATTATGGATGTGACATCTGAACTCATATTGACCTGAACAGTGCCTCACTGCCTGCACAAGCCTAGCATCTCTGGTCATGTCACCTTGAAAAAAGAAGCCTCTGATTTATTTGTACAGATCTGTACAAATTTACATAAAGTGTCAAACACAGACAGCAATTTTTCAAATCTTTCATACTAAATACTGCAAATGACTGAGTACTGTTTTTTGTGTAAGCATTTCTGAGGGAAATCAGACCTTCTAGGTGTATGATGTGTTGGAAAGCAATCACGTCTGACTTGCTATTTGTATGAATGATTAAAATAGGAACTCATGTTGCATTTGAGGTGATGCTGAAACTTGTAATTCCACGTCTATGATCATTAAAAGCAACCGAAAACCCCTCAGCTTGCCATCTTCTGTGTTTACTGAGTGACATCAAAACAAACATGGCTGCTCACACTGTAAACAGTGCAAAGTGCACATTCTCTACAATTACAAGAGTTTATGTGACTGTTTACTTTGAAAGGTTTCATAAACAGGCACAGTACTTGGTTGAATTTACAACACTGACAATAATAAACACTATTTTCAGAACTTAACCGTCAGCATTAGCGTTCTCTCTAATAATAGCCGACTGGTTTGTCGCTAACACTACTCGCGTTTGGTCCAGTGGCAAGTTAGTAGCGGAGTTACTCTTCAAAATAGCAGCACAGCAACAGCTGCAGTATTTAGTCTCAAATGTTGTGAATGTTTGAAGTTCACTTAGACAGAACAGCACCAAGTCACTCAGGCCTGTGAAAAAGACCCATTAATGTAGTTTTTATGAGCTTGATGTGTTCTGACAAAGTAAAGACACGCTTTTGTGGAGGCATCCATGTTTTTGGGGGGGTTTATTTTTGCACTCATAACAGCCCTGAGGTGGGAAAAGACTATTACAACTTGCAAATTACAACTACCAAGGTAGCATGAACACAGCATAGGAATAACCTACAAATGAATTGAGAAAAACAGATGTCTCCATCCACTGTGCTAAAACTCATCGCTGACAACAGATTTATTATTTTTTTTAAATAGAGAGGGGGGGGGAGAAAGTAGTAAAGACTTTATGGGACAAGGTTAACAGACACAGTGGGAAATTGTGCAATTCTGCTTGCTGTCAGATAGATCACATCATTGTGAAGAGCAGCAGAATGGTCAGAATGCTTGGACTTGCATTTTATTTACTTAGACATGTTTCAAAATGCATGATAATTCCAAATGATTAGCACATAGTGCCACAGTAGAATGTGTGTGTGTGTGTGTGTGTGTGTGTGTGTGTGTGTGTGTGTGTGTGTGGTGAAGAAGTCAGTGTAATTTGGAACATGACAGCACATGTCTCACTGAGGTGGATGTGTGAGTGAGGAACGTGCACGGGCATTTCAGTCACTTTCATCCGAGATCACACATTTCCACAGGCGAGATGTTAATGAAAGGTCAAAACACACACACACACACACACACACACACACACACACACACACACACACACACACACACACACACACACACACACACTGCAGTTCAAGAGTCATCACCCTTAGATTCTAAAGAAAACTAGAAAAGAAATGTCTTAAAAGCATTCCATTCTGAATCCAGCTCTAAGTGCACGAGGGACATGCTAATCCCAGTTACACAAATACACACCCAGGTAATGTAAACACTTTGCTACACTGCACTCCCACGTGTACAACACAACTGCCTTAAAAAGTGTAGGTGTTTTGGATACACACATCAGAAAAACTGCAGATAGTCTACAGTCTACATGGCATGTATATATAGATGTATGTAAAATGTACACTATACGGGCAGGAGTGTGTCATCATAACTGACTTGGTCATAAGCTGTATAAGCAGTGTACAGATGAAGCTTAATACCCACACACACACAGCTATATTCATACTAGTGGCATGCATGGTCTCAAGTACAAGCAGCTGCCCATGCATCATATCATATATCTCAGTCTTACACACAACACCAACACATACTGCTTTATTCGAACCATTCAGCTGACTGTAGCATATAATGTGCTCTGCACCAGAAGCATCCACGCTCTTATAACAACATTTCCACAGTTAATCAGCGGTGTCAGAGATGATGGTAACTCTCCAGAGAATTTACTATAGGTTTACTAAAAACCCTTTTAATTAAAACACTTATCAAACCATTCTAGAGCAATGCATCAGATTTGAATTAATTTAAGCAATAGCCAAGAAGAGAGTCTGAAAATGGCAAAGATTCAGTTACATGAAGATGCTGCTGGAATTGTATGTACATGTATTGGATTGATCACCACAAAACGTTCAACCCCCGATGACCACGAGTCAATTAAAAGACAAGCAAATCATAATTGTTTTTAAGACAAAGTCAAAATAAAATCGTTTCCTGCTGAAACGCCACACTTCTGGTACGCCACATTTAGCAGCAATGTCTGAGACAGGGGGAAACACATGAGCATCTTTGCTCTAATTTATCAGAAATCTTTATTGTTTGAAAAGAAACAGCATGATTATGCTAATTACAACAGCTCAACATATTTAGGCACCAGAGTGAGCTAGACTAGATAGCTGAATCTTTTTTAACACTATGAAAATCAGTATTAGACTTAAGATGTCACTTTAATATTTGAATACGCAAAGTAAGGAGTGGCTTTACTGGACAGCTAGAAACAGACTAGCTAGAAATGTAAATGAATTATCACGAGCTAGCGATGGTTTATTTACAGTTGATTGTCGAGGTGATATTCATGTCAGCACGACTTACTCGGATAATTAAAATAACTGTTCATGAATGTATTACACTTTCTCTATACAGAACATTTTCTAAAGCATTTCAAGCGCTGAGGCCAAAATTCCACATGAAACGAATAGCACAGTACAGGATTCAGATATTATATTATCATATAAGAAGCAGACTTGAAATACAAGGTACAAGCAGAAAGGAGATGAATCAAAAGCTGTCTAGCAGGACTTGAATTGCAACTATAAATGCACACAACTCTCTACAATACCACTGGAAGCATAATGGTGTACCTGGATTTTATTTTTTTTTTGGAGTGAAATCTATTCCATTTTTTTTCTATTTCACTTCTATTTTGTTCTGAAATATGTATCTGGGTCCAACACACCAGATCCGACCGTTCAGGTAATGAGTTTATACAAGTGTATTAAATCACCACACATAGCAAGGAGGCTGGGTTTGGAAAGCTCTAGGCTGTTTGACAGACTAATGAGATCACAATCCAGCTAAATGCATGCTGGTCTAAAACCCTGTATGTTCCCTGGGGTTCTAGGAGACAACCCGTGCACTCCAGCGGTGGTGGGAGCCTTTGCAGTGGCACAGAAAGCAGGTTAAAGCACCATCTGTTCCTGAGAGAACCCCGAAAGGTGAGCAAACGCTCTTAATTAACTAATTTACTTGCAAACGCATTCTAATTTATTCCATCTAAAGTGTAAACGCACAATAAGTCCATGCCATATGTGCCTCTGACATAGTGCGGTGTGAGGGTGAGAGAGTGCCTGCTCCTGAAATTAGATAAATGAATGAATCAATCTCGGCTGATGTCGGCAGAAGGGGGCTCGAGAAACAGCAAGGGTCAGAATCAAAACCTCGCTCACTATCACAGCGGGGTGCCTCAAAGTCAGAAAAGGAATCGATTCACAGCCTAGCTCTTCTGCATGAGGCGAAAACAACACAACCATCACACATAAGCAAGGCAAAAATGAAAACGCGAAGAAAGAAAAACATATTTCAATCGTTTTTCTTGCTGCAGAAAATATAAATATCAGTGTCATGAACTGGGGTGAGCCGGGGCAAGCTTGCGTCCCTAATGGCACCACTAGAAAGGGCCTTTTGAGGGATCAGGCTACATGATCCAGGTGTGGCTCTCAGAACTGGCTCACATGACACACCTGGAAGAGACACACAGAAAACAAAATAGGGAAGGAGTGAGAAATTCAGAGCACACCATAATCCTCCAGAACAAAAGGCTTTTTAAAGGCGTGGCTTCTCCTGCCACCTGCTTCGTCACACAGCCCTTCAAGGAGAGCTTTGATGGAACAGCCAAGATTTTCTGTAATCATGACACGTCATTTTTGGCAAGTTATTTCGCAAAATTCTGCTTGAAACCACTCGCCAAGACTAAATCTACTCAGCAATCTTCTCTCTCTTTACCTTCTTGAGTTCTCCCTGAATTTATACATGACTCCAGCTTTATCTACAGAATATATTTATATTACGTTATGCGTCCAGAACAATATATTACCAGGGGAACTAGGCAGAGATGACCAAGTTAGGTTTCTCCTATATTGAGGTTGGAAAGACTAATTAGGATGTAAGAATATAAAACGTATTAATACAAATAATAAAATAAAATAAATTAAAAAAAAGATGAGAAACAGATTGTAAATACTCTCCAGCCTGGAGCACATGCAAAAACATTTTTAACACTAAGAAAATTAAATAAAACTTGTGGGCACAAATCTCATCAAATTTCACACCTACTCTTTTAAAAAAAAAAAAAAAAAAAAGAGAGAGAGAAATAATAATAATAATAATAATAATAATAATAATAAAATAAAAAAAACGAACTGAAAGATATTACATTTCATGGAAAATTTTAATAAAAGTCCACAACAAATTAAGCTTCTGTAAGCAGGGACACTTTTAGTTGAGCACTCCAGCAATAAAAGTTATTCATTTATTCAACTACAATTAACCATTTATCCTGGTCAAGGTCATGGTGGATTCCAGAGTCCATATCAGAAAAACCGTGCATGAATAGAACATGGAGACCAGTACATACATACACATATATATCTACATACATACACCGATTTATCTTCCGTGCACAGCAACCCGGCATTTTAGACTTCAAATTAACCTATTTTATTTATAACAGCACTACAATTTAATTTACCAGCATTCATTCTACATGACTAACGGAGATGTTATGAATCTGGAGCTGGTCCACACTGAGTTGAAGCTGAAACCTTAATTTGCTAAACCTACTGTATAAACCCTACACACATTTTCTATTCCCTCCTGCACCAAGCACAGTCCAATTACACTTATTGTGATGCTTCCTTCTTCTCCCTTGTGTACATGTGGGAATAAGATACTTTGTAAGCAGATGGATCGTGTTGCAGAGGAATCGTGATATCAGAGTAAATGAAGCTTTTCTTCTCTACCTCATACTATAACCACTACTATGACTGCCAGCACACTGTGACCAAAAAAAGTCCCATTCCCAATTATATGTATTAGCAAATCTACAGTGTTGTGTCTTTGTTTCTCCATAACGAGTTATTTTGCTCTTCAGTTTCTTCAATTCTTTCAGTGAGACTAAAATGGCCATACTATATCTGAGCATGTACCTCTCCTAGCAAAATTACAGGAGAATTGAAAGTACCAGCACTTTTATTACCAATTCAGTCTCAGGGCCACACTGCATCCTTAAATGAATATACCAATATACTTAATAATAATTGCCACTTCATCCTTTCTTTTCTGTGCGGCAGCATAATCCTAAAACATACCTCCCACTCCACAAGAAAAAACCCACACCCAAGAAACAGAGTGCTGTAAAATTGTTTTAGATAATAAATTCATGAAGTTCTCTCTCGCTCCATTTTCCCACGTGGTAGAAGACATCATGGCATAATACTCCTTATTTCACTTTCCCAATAATGTTTAAACAGAGCGAGAAAGTCATCAAATCATTGCTCTATAAAACCGTCAATAATAAAAAAAAGAAAAGAAAAAATGAAAATAACAAAAAAATTAAAAAAAAGCTACAGTTTCGACTGTAGAGTTTGGCCTCATCTCTAGCAATAAGAGTACAAAAAGACTCAATGAAACATTTATGGCCAGGTCCACCTGCCCCACGCTATCCACAGTTAGGTTAAATGTGTTAAATAGAGCACAGAACCTCAGCTTCTTGCTCCTTTTCCTCTAACTAATGAAAGCTTGCAGACATCCATCCATCGTTTCACCACCGTCATCCCTCACTCTCTTTTCTTACAGTCATGCATTTTATAGAAGCGACATTACCCGCCCCGACAGGATCCGCGTAACAGAACAGAACAAAACATCAGTCCCTTTATAGAAGGTTTTTTCAATGCCCTTGTGAGCTTCATTTTCTGCTCCAGACACAAGAGCTAGCTTTGGACACAGCAAATAAAGGCAAACAAAAGGATTAGAGTAGCTCACAGGAAAGAAAGAAAGAGAAAAAAAAAAAAGCAGAACGTCACACCAAATGGCACATCTGTGTTATGCAGTTTGGAATCAAACAGTCCTACTTCCACCTGCGAGTGTCAATGGCGGAGAGGAAGCGTCTCTCGCAGAGACACCAATCAGTGTGTCAGGCAAGCAGAAGCAAACAAAAACAGCAAAGCACTAAAGTGACTCTTCCATCTTGCAGCCAATTTCACAAAAACACCAGTTCCCAACATATAATTCAAGCGTCTCAGTGTTGACAATGGCACAATGGACTTGGCTAATGTGAATGACTGATTCTGTTTCAGTGCTGGACAGACTTGCAAAAAAAAAATTTAAAAAAGGATCCGATTTAATAACGATAACAGCCAAGTTACAGATGACACTCTTTGCATGTAGACAGAAACGTCTATCAATTAAGTTACAATTTATTTATAGAAATTATATAAATATATATAAAAGAAATAACCAACCCAGTGAGTTATTTCGTCTCAGAAGCACAGACTAGTGATTTCTCCATGGTAACTAAGGGGGAAGTCATTACTGCATGAACTGCTTAATATTTGTTACGCTACATGCTATGGTGATAACTCATTAGATTTATTACCAATTGGATCAAATTCTGCCCCCCCATTTAAAATCCGATCCGGTGTTCTACTGACATCAGCCTGATACAATCATATTTTAAATGCAATTTCTTTATTTAAAAAAAAAAAAAATGCAAATCTGTTTTATTTCCCATCTGGAGAATATTGTAAAAGGTCACATCCATTAATAAGACAATCCAGGAGGTATAATAATGAAACAGTAAATGGAAAAAGTTAAATTTAATGTTTCCATAA
The DNA here is from genome assembly GCF_014805685.1 of Silurus meridionalis. Classification (NCBI taxonomy): domain Eukaryota; kingdom Metazoa; phylum Chordata; class Actinopteri; order Siluriformes; family Siluridae; genus Silurus; species Silurus meridionalis. The sequence continues at coordinate 9,708,561 of NC_060905.1, read as the reverse complement.
CTTTTTCCCCCACAATAAGAATGACCTCAGTTTTCTTTAGAACCCAATTTCGTTTTGCCATGTAACCAATATAGGGCAGTTATTTACTTTAACCTCCTGTGTAAATCTAACACTACATTTAACCACTGTACCATGAAACCTGAAATAAATCACTTCAACCAGTGTGCATTCAATGTTCAACACTGTGGATGTGTTTTAAAAAAGTAACTAGCTCACTATGAGAAGTGATGCACATTGACCTCCTCAACACAGTGAACCGAACAGTCAGTGTTATCAAATAAATAAGCTAATAAACTTGTATGTTCAATGATCTAACTCACTTCATGCTAAAAGCAGCCATGTTAAATTGCTGTGACTTTCTGACATTGGGGTTGAATAGAAGTTTTTTGAATCTGAAGTCCCTGATCGGGAATTCAGAATTGAGGGTCTGTTTTATTTGGTTCGAATTCACGCTTTGCCCTTTAAATCAAATGAGGCTAAACACAATACAGCGCAAGGTAACCATTGTTGTAAATAATGCCCTCTACAGGATGTCATTTCAATCGTATTTCTAACTCAGCTTGATCTCTGATCCAGGTGTTCCTGAAGGCCCTGGCTGACTGGTTCAGGTCATATTAGCACACTTTAACTCCCTGTGCTCACTATAATCAAGGGTTCTCAAATGTTCTGCAGGATGTACACAGCTGTAACAAAGTTAATAAAAGAAATCACTGACCACCTGGCTATGCTTAATGGACCCCACTGTGAGACCCGCTGCTCCATATTACTGGTCCAGAGATACCTGCTGTACCAGCTGGAAGGGAAGTGTTATTCACTTCAGAGAGCTATTGTATTTAGGCAGAAACCATGCTGTTGGCAAATAGTCTGGCTGAGACAGGAGTCATGTGCTCTTACTGGTTCACCGAACGAACTGTTGTGCTTTTTTTTTTTTTTTTTTTTACCCCAAAAAGAGAGGACCCTTTCTTTCACTATATGCCCCTATAAAGCTTTTGTGCAAGCTTTTATGCCTAGGTAATTTGACTGCTAGCCTACAAATGAGCCACTGCAGGTAAGAAGGCAGACCTGTGAGAGCCTGAGTGTGTGTAAGTGTAAGCTCTTGTGCATTTGTCTAAACTCCGTGGTCTGGAAGTGAACAATGGCTCCAGTCAGACTTTACCAGACATGCATTCTTCATCATGCTGATCCATGAATTTATGTATTTTGACAATAACAATTTTATTTAGTGCTAAACAATGACTTTTTATGTCCCTGACATCAGATCGCAACTCAGAAGAATGAAAGGCCCTCAAAGCCTTAGTTTATTCGCTTAAAAACTCTCATCCTTTGTGTGCGTGTTGTATGGGTCAGTATAGCTTTTCACAGGGCCCTAAAATCATTTCACATCTTTTGGACAAATCTTTGCCTAAAAGAGGGGTTTTCGTATTAAAAAATATATAAATGTGCACAGTGTGTTTTGTACGCTAAGAACAAAAGGTTCTATTAAACCCAAAAAGAGCTCCAGAAATGTAGGTCATACCTGCCATTATTCTTTTTTTTTACCGCATCAAAAGCATGCCTTCAGGCAAATGTATAAACTACCATTCATGACAGGTAACCAATTATGTCCTTCAATAGTGGTCAAAAACTAAAAGAAAATTTAATAAAATTAAATAAATAAATGCAGGTCTCTACAATCTTTGGGAAATGATTGAAGACTTTGTTGGACAGACCAAGGCGATCCGAGCTCCCAGACAGAAGAAATAGTTCGATTGTGACAGATAAACACAAACCGACTTTCTAAATGTCAAAGCAGCAAAAGAGCATGGTGAGCAATAGTCGTCTCAGCTTGCTCAGTGGCCTGTAACAACTGCATCGGTCATGTTGATTGGAGCACAGCAGTGATTGGACAGAAGCAGGGGTCTAACCAAGTAAGATGGCTTGAGGATCTGACAGCAGTCGAGCTGGGCTTTATGAAGCATGGACGGTTTAGAGGTCAGGGAGTATGTGTCACTGAAAATTCATCAATCCACAGCTGCTGCCTGTTCTTGAAGTCATGCCTTTATTGCAGAAAAGCTAGTTTGAATGAACTAGACTGGGCTGGATCTCCTGCTGAGATACAGGGCAGTGAGAAGGCTTGTGCTCAAGCAAAAAAATTTTAATGAATAAACAAATATGAGGATGACAGCATCATGCTCCTGGCCATGACCAAAAAAACCCCCAACAACAATAGCTGAGAAAATTCATCATCGAACAATGCTTTCTACCAAAGATTGAACTGATCTCTATAGTGAATGAACAAAGATTTTTCAGGTCTTGCCACAATTATTACGTCCTTAATAGGAACCGCTCTGATGGGCAAGCTGAAGCCATGTATAAAAATTATTCGTCTGAAATCATATTTAATCAGTTAATGCACCAAGCAGCTGGCAATGTTTACATGGGCTGTCTGAGTGTTCGCTTCAGCGCTTGCTGATTTGAAGGAATCTACAATGCCACAATATCCAAGAATAAATATCATATTTGTACGTTTACCAATTTTGGGTAAAAGCTGCTCATTTGAAAAAGAGTACTAGTTAATATAAATATAAAATGATTTGTAGGGTTTTGAAATTTTCCAATTTAACAGATATACCTATAAAGCCCCACCCCTTTCTCCATCTCATATGCAAAGGTGACTGATGAATGTTTTGAGCACTTTGGGGGGCATTAATGGAAAAGTTTAGCCTTGTGGACATTAGACAAAAACAATTATTAAAAGATTACACTGAAAACTTGGTGCTTAGTGTGCATTAGCTGGAAATGGGGGGAGGGGGGGGGGGGGGTTGAGTTTTCATGATTAGCCCTGCTGACTGCACAGCTGGAAATGCTATTACGCCCCACCCTCACTCTCCTTAAAGTGGAAACAGTTGAAATGTGTTCTTTCCTGTCTTTTCAGGCTATTGGTTCTGGGTGATTGAATAGTTTATCGGGTTTGTTTTAAATGCTAAATCCCAAGAAAGGGAGCCAAAAAAAAAACCCCACAAAACAAATCAATATCATGCAAGCCTAAAGATTGTTGTTCATTAATATTGAACTTAAGTTTTAAATCATTTAGATTTCTTTCGCTCTTTCACAAATAAAACCACAAGAATGAACAGTTATACAAATAAACTATACACTGTAGTTTTAAAAGGCAAATGCATTTTCAAGACAGTTGTTTGTCAGAAGTGTCTAGAATAACAGAATCCTGTGATAGAATGCTGAGCTCATCGAGCTGGTACATGGGAACAGGATGCTAACAACATTGAGTCAGGTTCTCCAAAAAGCGTGACACATTTGCCTCTTTGCTTGAATGATGACTTTTAAGAGCTCCTGGTAATAGCCTGTCCCGCCGATTCGGGAGGCCATAAATCTTCCGCCAAGAAAAAAATGAGAAAGCAATCAGGTGGGGAAATCGGGTCTGCGCAAATGTGTGACGCGTATTTCGGCAAGTCTTTCCACCCACCACTTAAAATGATTAAAGACTCAGATGCAGAACAAAACAGTCTTCCTGTACATAACCCAATCAAGCTGTTAACAGATATCAGCCTGAGAGGGATTTTCTATTTACTTTTGCACTTCTGGATGCAGTAATAGGGGTCAGAGAGTGCAGCTGGGACCCGAGGTGAGGCGCAGACACGTTGCAACAAATCCCAGTCCTGGGGGTCTTAGGGTGATGGGAGGATTTCTGTTTCTGACTCTCTCACTTGAAGAAGTCTGACTAATAGATACTTTGCATGTTCCTGCATTTGGATATGAGAAAAAATATCCAGTGATTGACTGGTTTAGCTTTTAAACTTTGTGTCTTCCTAAAAATCAACATATCACAGTTAAGATTTGAGGCTTGTCTGACAACACGTAATTCAGGACACCTTTCTGTGCTCAAGTGGCTCTTCATTCACTTTCATGCCAATTATCTCTATTACTAATTGCCTTAAATTGCTCTTACCCTTAGTCCATTTTCTTTCTTTTTCCCTGTCAGCCCTGAAGGACACATTTCTACCTACACAGTTCATTTATATTCCATTCAAATGAGCAAAAAACGATAGAGTATGAATGTACCAAGATGAGTCAAACCATGCAACCAATTAAAAGGCTACTGCTGCATTACTGAGGGCTGAACTCATCTGTATGTTTTTAGATAAAATTGATAATAATCGATAATGAAACTGGCTGATTAGTTGGGTTGCTCAAATTATGGTTTAGCATGACGGTAAAATAATACAGCTGGCCGCGAAAAACTGGCGGACAGAACAGGGTCAACCGGCAGCAGGAAAAATAGATAGAATAGAATAGCCTTTGTCACATTTACATTACAGCAGAGTGAAATTTGTTCTTTGCATATACCAGCTTGCTCATAATCTGGGGTCAGAGCACAGGGTCAGCGGCAGGTGATACGGCGCCCCTGGAGCACGGAGGGTTAAGGGCCATGCTCAAGGGCCCAAGAGTGGCAGCTTGGCGATACCGGGGCTTGAACCCCCAACCTTCCGATCAGTAACCCAGCGCCTTAACCACTGAGCTACCACTCCCCTGAAAAAGTGTGCGTCCCAAGTCATCCAAGGAATGTGAGCATTTTATATTAAACGCAACAAAGAAAACTGTACCTGCAAGTTATTACAAGGCGGAGCTTTCGTGGTATGGAGGTACCACAGTAATGAACGAGAAAAGCAAACAGACTGGAGTCATGGATGAAGGTGAAACATCAGCACAGTAAGCAGAAATCGTAGAATCTTCATCATGTGAAAATGGTGTAGTTTAATGAAGTGCTATAGTGTAAACTTTGCGTTTGTAACTTCAGGACAGTCGCACTGGATCTGTTGTGCATCAGGTTGCACAATCAGCTCGCTCATGACATCATGATGGATTCAGCAGCATTAACCGATTACATTTTAGTCACTTATGTGGTTTTCAGTGAATGCGCATGCATTTGTACACAATGCATATTTATTTATTTATTTTAGTCAAGCCTGTTAGCTTGCCGAGTTCCTCCATTCCATTCTCTTTTTATAGCATTTGTCTACTACAAAAGTAAACTGACTTGTTTTAAACTGTGATTTACTGCTTGTTTTAATGTTTGTATATTTAATTTATGCATTTATTATCTTATTATTATACAAGATAAAATTATATATTCTAAATGCTAATATCCTTACAACTGAACAGTGTGTATTTTTTTTAAACAAATTGTCAAAATAATAATGTATTATATTTTTATAGATTTGTTTAAGCAGTTGTCAACTTGCCATCTGCAAAATACAATACAAATGTTGATTTACACAAATTGCTTCACCTTGCATACTCAAATGCTGTTTTTTTTTTTTTTTTACAGAAAGAAACAACTCAGCATGAGTGAATTATTTCAAGGAGGAAACCCCCCATGTGCAGCTCGAAAAGCAGCCACTATAAATTTCAAAATGTCTTAATTAAAGATGGATATGTGGCTTTTGCATTTTTAAAGTACACTTTTATACTAGATATCGTGAATTAGGGTTTTATATAGTTATAATAAGCAAAACATCTCATTTTGAAAATATATTGTTTTTTATCTGATTAATCATTTAATCAAAAGAAAATAATAATAATAATAATAATAGTCTGAACATTTGATTACCAAAATAACTTAGTTGCAGCCCTAACAATAATCCCCCGTTTATTGTGGCGGTTACGTTCCAAAACCGCAATAAGAGAAAAAAAACGTGATAAACAGACGCCACCCCAAAAATTCTATTTTATGTATACAGTACAGTACTGTATTAACCTTTTACTTTATTTTATAATTAATAAGTATATTTTTAGTAATAAATTGTATTATTTCAACATAAAACTCCATAAAAACAATTCCCTATACGTTTTTTGCTCTATCGTGTTATCCGCGAGAAACCGGGAAAATCAGGCAAACAAATTAGTTATGTGGCAAATGCAATTCCGCTATAAACCAGGGCGTGAGATTTGAACCGCGGTAAAACTGGGGATTACTGTACATCCTCATGCTGTCACTAGAAGTGCTTCCAATGTCAAAACCCAGTTGGGGAGGTTGGTATAGAATGTAAAAACATCATGTCACGTCAACATACAATTTATGCCAACATAAATACCCAATAAAGATGGTGTTCTTTAATCATTCCTTCCTTCATTTTAATTCCTTCCTTGTTACCTTAAGAGAAGGTACTCATCACTCCCTGTACTTCACACTCTCTTCGATCCTCAAGCATTGCTCAATTGCTCCCACCAAAAGGTAGGTGGGTGCTGGTTCATTTTTGGATATGCAGGCAGGCATCAGTGTTTTAAATCTAATGCAGACAGCTACAGGAAGCCAGTGGAGGAAGCAGAGCAAAGAGGTGGTGGTGTGGGAGAACTTTGGATCAGTTGCAGAGGTTGAGGAGTGCTCAGAGGCAATCCTGCAAGATGCGAGGTGCAGAATACAGGCTCAAAGTGACTTAACAAGCACTTGGCGATTTCAATGGAGAAACTAAGATTAATGTAACAGATTAGAGGAGAGATGAGATGTGAAAGAACGTTGATTAGTGACAGGAGACAAACCCTCCCCCCCCTCTCGAAACACAGCAGACAGAAATAAACATCAGGTAAGGAACAATGAGAGACAGATCGAGAAGAAGGCAAACTAAGCCAGATGAGGGAAGCAAAAAAACAGGTGAGGCACAAGAAGCCCTTTTCCCCCCTATGTACCCAGCAACATCATACCTTTTTAATGAGCGTATCCAACTAACATACAAACAACACACTTAGCAATCATGGAGTGTGGATGAGGATGATTTTACCAGCTGTACTGAACCCTGCACTATGATCAAGCTCACATGGATGATGCCTGTGCTGTACTATGAGTAACAGATGCTCTGCAGCACAAGGAAAGTTGAACCCGCTTCAACATTCTCTTAATAAACGTCATTGGATTTATCAACGTAAACATACTGAATTCTTTGTGCGTGTGGAATAATTCCTTAATGATTCACTGGGAAAGAATGAGAAGAATTCTCAGCACATTAGGGAGATATATTTGATTTATATACACGACTGTCGATCTCATCTCCCTTTTCAGCTGAAGGGAGATCGTCCCAATGTACTTCAGTAGGAGAGAAAAAGGAATAAAGTGAGCTTTATCTGAAGTGACTGAATAGAGCTTCTTAAGAGGCGTGACTGCGTGGCGTGGCAGCAGTGGTGGTCCAGAGCATGTTGTGTGCGAGGTAATCAGACATGCACCCGAGATTCATCGTTCTCACGCTCCCTCTCTCATACAATCTATTTTCACATAATGCTGTTTACTGTTGCTAATGCAGGCCTGGGAGAAGGTTTAACATCCTTCTGGCCTATAAACATCCTCTTGTTCATGCCAGAATATTAAAGGCGGTAATAAGCAAGCTGAACTTACTTGGTAAATAATAAATAAACTCATGTTAATTTTTAGGATTTCTTGCAGGAATGGCACAGTGTCGGATCACATGCAGTATTTTAATAGGATTGAGGTCAGGAGGTTTCGAAACAGCATTTCATCTGGTTCATCTGTTGGTAAATCGCTGCTGTACTGGCGCATCATCATGTGGCCTGACTAAACCTCTTGCGTTTTTGTGTCACAACCACATGACCCGATGTTCTGCTACAGAACGCACTGGAATTGATTGACGGGGTTTCGAAGTTTGCGCAAAAAATTTGAGTTTTCTCCAACCGTGATGTCTACATTTTACCATGACCTCCTATTCCTCTTCAATCACTTTACGAAACATTGTTCTATGACTGGGGCCATTCAACTACGATTTGTGAAGGTCCAGTTACATAGAAAGATCTGAAAAGGCAACAAACGCAGTCTGAATTTCAACAACGGCTATAAATGCACCATATTGCAACAGAATTCTGTTGAGTTTGAGTCACCAAAATTATGACTGGTAAGATTTTTTTTAGCAAGAACTGGTCAAACTTGCAGCTCAAGTGATTGCAAAATCGGACCACATCCATGTCTGCTGTAGTAATGAGTCATTTAAAGAATTTAATCCATATCCTTGTGCTAACTTCTGATTGCTGAAACCCGTCCTGTAATTATGTGCCTAATATAAAAACAGTGGGGACTGTAAACCCAGACTACCGAATTAAGAGATATTCATCAAGAATATCAATATGAAGGGATCTAAAATGTACATTGGTAAATCTCACAGCTCTACTTTTAGCACTGGACTTCTGAACAAGTCAATGAAGAAGGAATTATCTTACCTTTGTGGTGGGAACACGGCATCCACAGAGGAAGATCGTATTCATAAGAAAAGAAAAAAAAAAGAATAAATATTGATTAGTGTTATATTCTGATAAAGGTCTCAAAATCAATGCTGAAAAACAAGTCTAAATCTCAGACCTCTGGGAAATAATTCTGAAAATGACATTTATTATGGGTGCATCTATTGACCTTTACAGCTGCAGCTGGAGTGCGCAATTTAAATCATATTCTTATCCTTGAGGCTGCTGAAATCTATATATTCCTACATTATTATGCTAAAGAACACAAGTCCCACAATTAAACCACACCAAAAAAACCCCAAAAACAACACCAAATACAAAAATACAAACAAAACATTTTCAAGGTAGGCAGTCACTTCGTCAGTTTTCCTCTAGACAGTGTTCAGAGACTTCCTAAAGGATGCTGGGAAATACCCTAATTAAGCAGAAAAAACAGCAGGTAGGACTGCTAGCTGGAAGACTCTGTCCCATTAGGAGTCTGCGTCCAACCTCGTCACGACAAGAGGTCAAACATAAAACCTGTGGCAAAGCAGGGGTTGAGGGACAGAACGAGCGAGAGAGGGAGTGAGGGAGGCTTAATGAGAAAGACAAAATGGAAAGAAATGAAGAAAACAGAAGGGATGAAACAGAAATAGAAAAAAGGCACAGTGTTGTGCTGTGTTTCCCCTTAGCGTGGCCTGAAAGAGAGAGAGAGAGAGAGAGAGAGAGAGAGAGAGAGAGAGAGAGAGAGAGAGAGAGAGAGAGAGAGAGAGAGAGAGAGAGAACATGATGTATTCACAGAGCCTGCCTGCCACATTAGCAGTCTGCCAGGATAGTACTTGGGTGCTGATGTGACAGGGTGCATGAGCTGCTAATGCTGCCAGCTTTTGTGTGTGTGTGTGTGTGTGTGTGTGTGTGTGTGTGTGTGTGTGTGTGCATGCGTGCCCACGATTGATACGTTTGTAGCCAAGACGGAGTGAGCAAAACAAGTCTGAGCTGCAATTTAGTACATATTTTTGTGATTCTGTCTCAAATCAGTTCCTCAAAGAATACAAGTCATTTAATATTTGGTTAGATTTGTTTCCCATTTGTTTCAAAGAAATCTAATTTAAAATAAACAATATTCATCATAAGGCAAAATCTAGTAGTTTGTTTTAGTGAGGTGTATTTGCTTGTTAAGCATTAAGTCACATAATGTGTCCCAACCACAGATATTCTGGAGATGTTTTACACTGGGTTATTTATTTCCCAGCGTTTAGATGGGTTTTCTGCGAGTTCTTAGGTTTTCTCCCATCAACCAAAAAAATAATTTCAGTATTGTCACAAACAATTTTCCTGAGATTGGTTATAGTAGAATTAAGTAAAAAAAAATTGTCTTTTTTATAGGCCTTTGTGGCCTTTTTTTTAATAAACTGTCCCATTATTTTAAACCCACGTAAGGAAAACACAAAACAACTAAAGCCAAGCACTTGAAATAATGGTGAACAGAATAAATATCTAATAAGCACTAAACAGAACATTAAGCTACAAAATGACGAACAGGCTACTATGTGTGTTGATATATGAACACCTACCTAAACTGCAATATTTAATTTTTTTTTTTGCACTAATGTGTAAAGAATTAATTTTATATCTCTATGCCTCTATAGGTCATCCGTAATACAATCTCCACCATGTTTCCTGACCAAATCCAACCCATATCCAAATATTCTATATATGAAATATCAAGTCAAATGAAGTTGCATCATCTACATTATCGAGGAGAGGAAAATCGGGTTCTCTAATTTTCTTGCGATATGGGCTGACTGGAAGCGCATGAGATTCCTGTATTAAAGATTACTTTTGTTTTTTTGTTTTTTTTTTACAACATCGTTAGTATCCCCATGCCACTAGCATGGACTCTGGGTGAAAACATAAGGTTTATTTACTAATTCTATGCTAAAAATCTCAACCTTGTTAAGTGTACATAGTAGCCATTGTTACCAAAGAATCCTGGTAGAGAAAAAAAAAAAAAAAAAAACAGAGAGAGAGAGAGAGAGAGAGAGAGAGAGAGAGAGAGAGAGAGAGAGAGAGAGAGAGAGAGAGAGAGAGATTACTGACTAAGAAGGATTAAGACATTTTTCCAATGGTAAAAGTTAGACAAGCTAAATGTCAACCCGCTCTTGGAATCACTCTACAGGGCAGATCTTGGCTTAAAGGCATGGCAGTCAAACAGAAGAGTCTGCACACTGGATGCCTCTGTGCATTTAGCTGCTTTAAGGACGTGTCGTCTGCTTGTGAGTCAAAGGTCTGCCGTTCTGTCTGCCACCTGCTGTGGAACCATGAAAGCAGAACAAGACAGAGACGGAAAAGGACGGGCCGGTCAAGCCAAAGAGAAAACCTTATAGTCTGAGGTATTCTCTGAGCTCTGAGCCAAACCCTCGGCGCTGACTATCAAAGGCCAGAAAGCGAGCCGGGTGAGCTCAGGCTGCCCGCGTCCACCCCCCACCTCCTCTCGCATCTCTCTTGTCCTTTTCTGGCGAGCGAGAGGGGTGGAAAGAGCACGAGCAGGGCTAAATATTTCCACAGTGAGAAAAGTCCTTGTGGTTGCTCGCTGCTGCTTTGCTCAGCTGGAGTTGACTGCAAACAATGAAGGCCAGTGTTACAGTCCTGACCCAGCCTCGGCCCACTGCTCACCAGCCTACAGCAACATGACAAGCAGGAGATTCACAATTTATGACAATTCATCCTGAACGGATGCTTTACTGTATACAGACAGATATATGGTGTATAGGGTGCACACAGTAACTGGATCCAGCAGACAGGGGGAAGCTAAAAGCATGTAAAACATGGACACTAAAACCTGGAATGAGCAAACTGAGAATGTAGGCTGCAGTGATAACTGGAAAAAGAATTGCTTACATGTAGAGGGAAAACTGTAGGGCTTTTGATTCTAATCTCTTCCATACACAGCTGTAGTGTCTGCGGCATTCATAATTTTGTCATGTCAATACAAAGAAAAATCTGAACAGTATATATAATATAATACAAGGGTCCGGCCTTGTGTAGACAGCATGACTCAAAGAATGTCTGCTGCAGACGTGCCCAGGCCTCAGGCATTCTGACATTTCAAAAAAACTGAACACTTCAGCTAGTGAAATGTGCTCCCAAATGACAAAACTGCTCACCTCACAGTCACCTGTATGTTTGCAGTCCCAAAACTACAATGAAAACCTGTTCTGGGTTTAAAACATAAATCGTCTTGCCCTTTTCACTGGTATTTGTAAAATGTTCAATTTCAGCATTAAAAGTACACATGGACAAAACGGTTCGGTGACTGTAGTCTCAACGCACAGCTTCAGAATAATGCAACACACAATCACAGTCTTACAAACAAGTTTGCTACAAGGCAACTGAGAAGACGAGCGGATGATTGTAACTGGCGAACGTGTGTGTGTGTGTGTGTGTACAGCAGCTCAAAAACCACAGCTTCCGTGTGGGAATATTTTGCTCACCACAGAAAAGGAAGTGACAGAGTGAAGTCTGCATGCGTCCTTCCTCTTGTCAATCCACTCCTCTACTGCTACACACACACACACACACACACACACACACACACACACACACACACACACACACACACACTTATATCCTAACAACTTAGTACCTGTAATTGATAGCAGTAAAGCAGCAGCCAAATGGGACACATTGCTGCGAGACGGTAAAAGCCAGCAGGGGTGAAAACAGCAGCGCTGTGAAACACTAAGCCACTGTGGTAAGGATGCGAGTATGTGTGGTTGGCTGGGAGAAGATTTCTGGATTAGGGGAATCGGTGGTGACATAACAGATTGGAAACAACTTGGAAACAGACAAATGGTTAGATGGAAAAAGCTCCAGGGAAAAAAGCCAACAGGAAGGATCTGAATCATTTTCACCTTTTTTTCCCTCCGAACAAACGCAATGGATTCTTCTCATAACCTCAATACTATGCCCTTTAAACCCCTGACCTAATATTTGACCAAAAGTTCAACATCAATAGAGACACATCAGTTCTTCAAATGTGCTTGAAATAAACAATTGGATTAAATGTATCCTGCTTTTACTTGAAAGAGATAGATTAATTGCTATTCTCATAGAAGATGAGAGACGAACTATAAGTATATTATATTCTGGAAAAAACTTCACTTTGTCTTGTAAAACTAAAAATGGATGCTTTCTTTAAGCAATGGGGACTTTTTTTTTTTTTTTTGCAACTTTCCACCTGGAAACCACCCCTCGCTGTGGAAACCCCCACCCGCAACTGGAAGTGTTTTGGGTTTTATCATGCGTGTTGCCTGGCATGTTATTACATCTTAACAGTACACTGAAATAGATGAGTGCATTGCACAATAAAATGTTCCTCTTTATTCATTCCTAGAAAGATAACCTAATCATTTTTGACTGACAAAACCCCCCCACAGTGCTCATTTGTTAGTCTCGTATTCAAATTGACCATTCCGTATTCTAGTTTTTGCTCAAAAAGCACAACTTTGATATCGTGGCATTACTGGAATTTGGGACCAATCTTCTCCTGATCACTAACCAACAGCTTTAACCACTGAACCACATTTTCAACCCACTTTTTTTGGGATATATTCATCAAACTGGCCAAACCTTTTATCACAAAGCAAAAAAGAATTATTAGGATGTCTTTAGATGCAGTTTCATTACATTATCTTTGTATTTATACTAGGAGACCCAAACCTGCTCCAGCATGACAATACCCCTTTGTACAAAACCAACTTAATAAAGAAATAATTTACATGTTTTTGGGGAGGAAGATCTTGTTATACCTGGTATACAGTTCTGACCTGAACCCCAATGAACGCCTTTTGGATAAATTGGAACGCTGACTGCAGCCGCCTCACTGTACATCAGTTTCTGACTTCACTAATGCTGAATGAAAACAAGTCACAAGCACACTCCAAAATCTAGTGAAACATCTTCCCAGAAGAGTGGAGGTTACTGTAACAGAAAATAGGGAGTAAAAGTGCAGTGGGATGTTTAAAAAGCACATTCCAATCTTATGGCCAAATGTCCACAAACTTATATTCATATAGTGTACCTCAAGCTCACAAGTGAACTACAAACAACCTTTATTCTTATTACAAACCATTAGTGATCAATATATCCGTTAATATACATAGCAAATCCTATAATTGTTCATTCAATAGCCATATGCCTATGGGGTCATTTCTGCCTCCGAGGCATTAGAGAAACATTTCTGTATACAAATATACAGATCACTTAGCAGAGTGCATACTTGAAATACATATAAAGAAAGCGTGTGCTTACGCATGTGTGTAAGCCGCTCATTAGCGCTGCCTTTTTTCACCGTTAATGAAGCTTGTCAGCTGGGTGCTGTAGCAGTGTACCACTCCCTTCCAATAAACATCGACCATGATTAATTACAACCTAGATGGCCTTCCACTACTCCCACCCCCACTCCCATGGTGCACTGCTCAGGGAGGAAAAAACAGCTTAGTATCCCTGGAGACTGGTGTGTGTGTTTGTGGGGGGTTACAGAGCGACTAGATGTGATTATAAAGTGTCGAATGTTTAATCTTTCTGCATCCTACTAAATAAAAGACAGTCAGACAGTCCGAGAAATTCTGCTCAATTCTTAATAGAACCCTGATGAATGAAGAAGAAAAAAAAACTAAACAAAAGAGCTACAGACACGTAATTTCATCCGATTCATTTGTTTAAATGTGTTACCGTGTATGAAGCGGCAGAAACGCAATGTGAACAAACCCCATTTGCACAGTGTATATTAACTGTCTGGCAATACTGCCTTCATCCATCTTGATTTCCCCACAGAGCAAAGGGAGAGAGCTAAAAAGGGAAGGACACACAACAAGAAAGGAAACGGTGTGTACTTTATATTACCTTTCACTGAAAGCAGTCCCACAATGTACTGCGCTCTGAAACCATACACAGATTGAAAAGTAATTAAGCCGTTGTCATGTGCGTGCACACACACCAAGTAATTCTGCATTCTATTTACCTGAAAAGCAGGAAGTCAAAAAATCTGATGCTTGCTATATTTGACATCCCTGTATTCAAGTTACAAAGTGTGGGGAATTAACATGGATGCCTGTGTGCTCTTCTCATATTTGCCGGATAACTATACTGAGTGAATTTTTTACTCATATCGATTTGTAGAATCAATATTATAGATTTTACAAACCAATATGTCTGTATGTTGCTATGTTTTTGCAGGATGAAGTGATGTCACATTATTGCTGAACTCAAAGAACATGCAAACAACCAGATCAGGTCAGAGAAACCACACCACAGTTTAAAGCCATTCTCCTAACCAAACTGTGAAACCACCACACAGGGCAGGGTGAAAGTGGAGGTGGGGAGATGTGCACTGACTTCTCACATATACGCTGTGTGCTCAACTTAATCCTACACTTTATAACACAGATGTTTTTATTACTTTGTCAAAATCTGATCTCAACCAGGTTTTTATTCCACGTGGAATCCACTGAGCGAGGAGTAAAATCATTACAGTTACAAAGATGCCAGCATCGCAAAGACTATCAGACAGAGAAAAACAAACAAATACATCAAAGTACATTCATTTTAGTCTCTACATTTATGGTATTTCATTGATGCCCTGACTACTAATTACTTACTGAATCAATAAATAGATCCTCAAACTGGTTCAGGATATTACAGACCTAGAGTACTATATTAAGCTAAAAAGTATCCAGACAACACATTTACCTGCAAATTTAAGCACTACATAAAAGAGGTACGCCATTAATCATCATTTGTAGACAGCCAGTGACTTAGCTGTTCAGACATCCAGGAGAAGTTCATTTTACCACATACTGTAGATACCTAAAGAGAAAGGTTCATTAATACATGCCCTCCTTGAGGGATGGTGGAACCAGAGGATCAGAAGGAGAATGATGCAGTATGAGGTGTCTTGTACTTCAAGGTAGAATAGTGCTGGTTCATTCAGGTTAAAATCTAATAACAGCTACAGGAAGCCAGTGGAGGAAGCGGAGCAATGAGGTAGTGGTGTGGGCGAACTTTGGAAAGTCGAGCAGCTGCACTTTGGATCAGTTGCTGAAGTTAAACAGCACACTGAAGAAAACCTGCAAGAAGTGAGATGCAGATGCAGGTCCAGTGTCTAGATGATAAGAACTTTTTACCAATTTGTAGTT
This sequence comes from Silurus meridionalis, assembly GCF_014805685.1. Taxonomy (NCBI): domain Eukaryota; kingdom Metazoa; phylum Chordata; class Actinopteri; order Siluriformes; family Siluridae; genus Silurus; species Silurus meridionalis. Next base: position 9,693,145 of record NC_060905.1, on the reverse strand, counting down.
ATAATATCTTCCACTGTTCACACAAGAACATTCGTAAAGCTGAATACTGAGGCAGGGTGAGCAGGGCTGGGGTGCAGTCAGCCTTCCAATTTACCCTAATTGTGTAGTTCTTGGAGTTAAACAGTTTGGAAAAGAACCACATATAGCTGGAAAAGTTTAAAATGCTTTCTTTATGATGCTTAGATTTCAGATGGTGGTTAAAAAAGGCTAAAACTTAATATTTTTACTAAATAGTTTTTCTGAGCATTTTGGGAAATAATCTAGGGGCACTGTATTCGAGTAGACTCGGTTAAGTATGCATAGTAGAGTAGACTATAGAGGTACTATAGCACTTTATTTCTGAAAGATATGAATCCACCCTGTTGTGCTGGCATACTGGATAGTTTCTAGATCCTCAGCTCTAAATTGCTTTAAGTACATGTTAAAACCGTATAAGGTAAAACTTATTTTTAAGGTAGTATATGACGCGCCACCTGCTTTGTTTCTCCGTCCTGCTCTACTGGAATAACTTCATATGCAAATAATATATTGTTGTACTGGAGCTTATACATCATCAACAAAAGAAACCTACATATGTGCGCTCACACACACTTTACCATGAATTCCTGTCCTATACACTCTCCTGCAGAACAGCACGCACTCTGCCTGGCTGTCTGTAGATAAGCAAGCTGGACTTGTTCTCTCTCCCACACAAAACACACACCACTCTCTAAAGAACAGCTTCACCTGACCAACCACTTCCACTGGAAATCACATGTTTCTGACACCAAACCACAAACATTTATTCCAAGGAAAACTAAAAAACCCTGCCTGCATTTCCAAAATCCATGGCAAGAAAATTCAGATTATTTAACTGCACCAAAAAAAAAAAAAAAAAAAAAGAGAGGCAAGTCTGAGCTTTCAACACTCTTTCGATTGCTGATAATGGCTTTCACGGCTCAAGAGGCTAATTGCGGCACAATAAACAGGCTGTATAATAGGCTGTAAACTATAGGTGCAATGTCTAGATTTATACACCAAGCCTGAATCTAAGCACTCGCTTAAACAATGAACAGATCATTGCAAGATTAGTTACCAGAGAGTTAGCAGAGAGTTAATTATGCAGATCATTGATTAAGCAAGGCTTGAGATATTGCTTTTTCCCCTGCCCTGCATGTCATTTAAAATATCAATATATGTGATGTAATCATTCAGAATTATCCAGCATGCAAACAAGAAAAGACAAGGAAAAAAAATTTACTTACATTTATAGCATTTGGCATATGCCCTTGTCCAGAGCAATGCTTTTATTTATTTATTTATTTTACAACTGTGCCGTTAATGGTTAAGGGCCTTGCTCAATGGCCCAACAGTTCCAGCTTGGAAGTATTGGGATGAGTTCAAAATCATATGTTCAACGTCTTAATCACCGAACTTCTGTTTTCTTCACTTCCCTGCCAGTTTAGGTATAAAGAGAGTAATAATATACTACACCGCCAAAGTATGTGGACCCTGTACATCACACCCATATGTGGTTTTATTATCAAACTCTTATAAGCAGAATCTCTGAATGTTTTAGCATTAGAATTTCCCTTCTGTGGAACCGAGGCCCAAACCTGCAGCTTTGGTGAGTTTATGTGCAATAATTTAAAATTGCTACGTATTCTATTTAATTGCTTAAGCATCCTACACAAAATTCACAGCAGGTGTATTAATATAACATAACGTATTGATATAATAAATAAAACTGGGGGAAAAAAACATTACTGTTTATCGTGAGTAATAATGTGTAGAGATGTGATTAAAATCGCACAAACCTACATTCAACTAAATGCTTTTAACACAGAACGCTGTCCTGTTAAGTTTTTTAAAAATGCAGATATTTATCCACACACACACACACACACACACACACGCGCTGCATTAATAACAGCATCACTGTCTCCAAAATCTCTGATACGGCCTACAGAGGAATGCTGTCTTTTGACAGACGTCATTCCACCCCAAGAATAACATTTGGCTTCTGGTCAGGGTGACCTTTAAAAAGCTAAACTGAGCCAGTAACACCTGCTCTAGTGTGATCCTCAGCAACATATAGCAAAACACACACTATACTGTGAATTGAGCTCCTTAAATTAATATATAACTGTTTGGTTGAGCAAATCATAAATCTCTTCCTGCTCCAGAATGCTGCCCAGTCCTATGTTATGTTTGCTCAGAGGCCAAATTAACCAAGCTTAACCAAGCAGGATACCAGTTTAACCGAGACGTATGAGAAGAATAATGTTCAAGGATACAGTTAGTAAATGAATTTGAATCTCTACGAGATACATGATGTATATCTGGTCTTTATTCTATACATTCCATATATAAAGCATCATGTTTGTGTCTTCACATTTGTCACTGTTTCCACACGCTGGGAATATTGTCTAGCATCTGGTAATTAATATACCTAGTAATAAATAGCTCCTACAAACCAGACCTGGCCCCCTGAGTCATGTGGTTCATGGAAACAGCAGGTGGTGGGATTTGGAAGTAAAAAAAAATAAAAAAAAAGTAATAAAATTAAGCATGTGGCAGTGGTAGTGGGGGAGGAAAAAAAAACACTACTGGCAGAGAATCAGAAATAAAAAAACGTATAACTTGGATATATCAATCAGTGTCTCTGGATAGACTGAGTTTCAGGTCACTTCAACTGATTAAGAGTTTAGATTGTGCATGGGGGACAAGTCCACTTTCATCCATAAGCTGCAGTCACGTACATGCGTTGCGATGCATCCGTAACATCAATCCTACTCAATAGGTTTAAATGTTAAATTGCCAGCCGATGCCATTACTGATGTTCTGATCGTCCTAGCAAAAGTGGAACCGGCCTGAACACTTGCCCAAACTCGCCTGAACACACTGAACACTGATACACACATTTGCATTTATTTATTTTTTTTACTTCTGCACATCTGCTCCACTGGTAAATTTCTACATGTGTCTTTTGTCGTTGTTTTTACATTACACCAAATTTACCTCGTTCTCTCTGGAACAGTAGCTACAAAAGCCAGGAGGGTCAGGATCATCACGTGCGTCCTCAGAGACGTGTGCAGCTGTCATGGCATCTTTAGTCAAACACGCAAAAAAACGCTAACTGTAGTCTTCTGTATACAGAACTCGCAGACGACTAGTGAGTGGTATTCTGATCAGAAGAGAAGAGAATGGCACCAATCCCTCCATAACTCTCTTGGCTGTGCTTCTCTGTGCAACAAGGTCAACGTTTTCTCTTGTGCCATTCGAGCATCATCTTTCAGCAAAACTCGGTTTTCCAGTTTTCTTTTACAAATTCAAACATGCCAGTCTCAGTTTGGTATTCCAGAACTGGAAATAAAACACTACAGTTGCAACCTGAAGATAAATATGGCATTGTTTCCCCATTTACAGCATTACGTCATGCAGGAGGCACACGTTCTATAGGAAATATGTGGAATGTGGTAAAAATAACCAGAAAGTCGAACCAGGATGACTAACCGACGGAGACTGTAGAGTAGGAAGCAGCTCGCTGCCTAACTTGCAATCTCTGTAATAGGATCGCTCACAGAATTGTGGTTCAGCTGTGCTAATAAAACTCTGTGGAGTCTTGAGAAACAGAGATATGTAGTGTGTTTGTGTGTGCTGTGGAGTAGAGTGTTCTTTCATGTGCTGAGATTTCAACACTCAGCTCCAAGCACCAAAACTTCTCAGAAGAAAAGACGGAGGCCAACCAAAATAGCGCGTCAACATTTCCCACGTCAATAAAACTGCCATCTGGGGGGGGCATCGAGAACCAGGGCCTGCTTGTCTTCCACATAAACCACACAAATCCGTATTAAACAAGATTTTTCTACAGCCCGTGGAATACAAGTGCACACCGACGTCTGCAAAAACATGCCGAGTTCGAATCCACGTTTCTGCATCCTAAGAGCAATCCACATCCAGGGCACATCCCCCTCCAAATGGTAGTAACTCAAGGCTATTGAACAGAAAGGCGGAGTGGGACGTCTGCCAGATATTCAACACCAGGAGTGACAAATGTTCAGCCATTCACAAGTCACTCGGTCGCTGGGGGATGGAAAGCAGCCATTTGCATATCTAACAGATCTCGCTGATTCGCATCAGGCTCATGCAGGGTCGCAACATCAAAGCCAGTCTCTAATGATGTGATGAAAGGTGGACAGAAGAGGTTTGGAACCGGATTGAATTGATAATTTGAACGATTAAACAGTCACAAGTCACCCGAGTGAAGAAGGTAGGCTTTGGTCATGATGAAATTGAGCAGGCTGGTGAGTGTAATAAAGAACGCCTTCATTAATGTGACCTGCTACCGGAATGTTTTTCAGCCAGAACAGGATGCTTTTTACAATCGAGGCCTGATTTATATAATCAGTAATGCTTTTTTTCTGATCTAAATCCAAACACACAATACAGAGGCAGCATTAACACTCCTGAACCTAAAGCCGATTCAGACATTAATGCTCAGATCAACCAGGGGAAATCACAGACTAATCAATACACGAGTGAAAAGACTAAAATAAAAAAAAAGGGTCCAATTATAACAATGGCTTTCTGTTGAGTTGAAGCAGCGATGTGTGAGACAAGAGAAAACTCTGAACATGAGACCAAAGGAGTGGAAGCACTGTAATTCAGAAGTTTTCACAGACCTGGGATTCATCCAGACTTATAAAATAACTAAATGGACTTTCAGCTAACTCTGTCAGTGAAATACGGCTTATAGAAGATATTTGAACCAAGATACTAACACATACACATACATACACACACACACACACACAAAATATATTATATATATATATATAATAATTTTTTTTTTAATGAATAATTATACATAATTTTTTTTTTTCTTTCTTTTTTTTCTTCTAGCTTTTCTATTACCATTCACAGGCTACAGTTTTAGTTCAATGCTTTTTTTCAGGCTACAACGTTAACGATAGAAATAAACAAATCACTGCAGTAAATGTGTAAAATAATGTCTCCATAATATTACAGTTACAGAACATAAAACCCCCATTTAAAAATAATTAACAAGTCTTTTCCAGGATAGTAATTACCAGTGAAATTGGCCTCTATGTTTAAATCCAGCCTCAGCAGTATGGGATTGGCTAGCAATGTGCAACCTGCATCTCGAAGAGCACAGCTCTGCTCACGATGGTGTTCATTATGCCCAAAAGGTCTGAGGAATGTATTGCTAAAAGCATGAAATAAATAATGGCAAGAGTGGATGATTAGTCAGAACTGCTTCGGGAAGGAGGTAGCACTTATAATAATGAGAATGTTCATTCTAATGTAACTTTATGAAAATAGTACAAAAAAAAAGATTTCCCAAGAATTCAGAAATTCCCAGTAGAATTGGCTAATTGGACATTAATAAAAGAAAATCAAACACACACACACAAAAAAAGTAAATAAAAATATGGTTAAAAAAAAGCGATAAGGCTACGGTTTTAATCCAGTCATATATCATGGGGTATACAGCTGAGCTGTCTGCATGGAGGTGATGGGGTGTGTGTACTGATGGAGTGGAAGTGATGGTGTGTGTACTGATGGAGTTTTTTTGCTGACCTGCTTGACATGTAGGGCTGGTGTAGAGAAGCAAAAAACATACAGCAGGACGGACTGCACGGCAGGGAATTTCCCACCGAGCCAACAAGACAGTTGATCAGAGAGTTGGTGCAAAGTACAACAAAGCACCTGGCTTTCCTCCATCCGCACACAGCCACAGGAGAGAAGACAGCGAAGGAGAGAGGAGGTAAAAGACAAGAAAAAATGTGGATGAATGTGGAGGAAAACCTTGCATGTGAATTCTACAACAGAATTTGAATGGAGCTTGAAAGTGTGGTCCAAACAAAAACACACATCTAAAACCAGAATGAATGGATAAACACCAGCGGTGTGACATTGGCCCTTTTACCAGCCTACACACTCTAATGCGACTAATCATGATAGGCTCCGGCTGCAGGGTCAGCAGCCGACAAGAACGCAGCACTTGCAGTTCAACAGCTTATTGATTCAGCACGCTCGGTCTGAATATGTATTCGGACGAGCTGAATGCTGAAGAGAGGGTTACAATGCGGCTCGATAGCAAACCTCCAGCTTTTTATGTGCCCTTTAATACAAGAGGTCAGTGGCTTTTAAAGAGTTTGTCAACTAGGAATAAAAAAAAAAAAAAGGAGTCACAACATTACCAGGGACTGTACCACTTAGAAATCATGAAGTTGGCCTTGGACTGCAAATGCTAAACAGATTTCCAACGACAGCTTCAGGACTACAATTGGTATGATAGATTTATTGTGGCAATGCCCCTGAATAGCACTCAAGTCTTCATCAGTTGATAACCAACAAAATAGACTTCATTTTAAAACTAATAAAAATCTCCTGCTTACAAAATTGTACTATTAGACTATATAGTGCCTAGTTGTAGAAAAGCATTCACTCATATCACGTCAAAGGTTTTCCTTGCCATCATGGTCTCTGGCATGCTCATCAGATATACATTATTAATATAAAGGCTATAATAACATACAATACTGTAAAGCTGTTCAACCTGCTGCATTGACATTTATGTTCATGAAGCAGAAATCGATACAAATTAATTTGATAGTAGCATTAGAGTGCTTTTACACCTTTTAATCCAATTGCTAAATTTCAATCACTGTGAAATTGGGCGTGGCTTAGATGAACTTATACTGGAGATAAATCATGAAACTGAAAAAGTGTGCAGAGATAAAATAGTACTAATAAAACTTTAATTTATGGGTCAGAGATGTATGCATACAACTAGTAGATATAATAGATGTAGATCCACTACATGGACAAAAAACTGTGGACCCCTGATCATAAGATTTGGTTGTAATTATTGAACATTCCATTTGGATTAATAACCTCCACTCTTCTGGAAGGATGTTCCACTTGATTTTAAAGTGTAGTTGTAGAGATTTGTGCTCATTCAGTTCCAAGGGTGTTAGCAAAGCCAGGTCAAGAGCTGAGACCTGAGGGTGCAGTCAGGGTTCCTAATCATCTCGTAGGTGTTCAGAAGATGTTGAGATTAGAGCTCTAGAGCGGACCATTTAAGATCTTCCACTCCAACCAACGTAAACTGTTTCCTTGGAGCTCACTTTGTGCACGGGGGCAGTGTCATGCTGAAACAGGTTTGGGTCAACATTCTACACCATTTTCCAACTTTGTGGTAACATTTTGGGGAAGAACCACATATGGGTGAAAATACTTTCCTACTAGTGTACAACTAAATATACTGATATAACTAATAAATAATGCTTAAACACTTTGTGTAACATCACCCCACTTTATTCTATATGTTGTAGTACAGCTCTATCCTGTATCTCAGTACGTGTCCCACAGTTCAGTTTAACTGTTTACATCTAGAAATCAGTTGCACCATGTCATGGCTTAGAGTCGAAACGCAAATAATTTATGTAGATTGAGTCACCTGGAATCGCTCAGGTGCTGTCGGCTCTAAAGTCTTATTCAACCAATTCCACTATGTGAAAGTTTTGTTAAAATCCTGAGTGAAACCTGATACTGACATCTTCACATTGTTTTATGTTTTCAAGGTGTTGTCAAGTCAGTGGATCAGGTTTTACCATGTAAAACCTTAGGCAATACATTTTTTCTGTTCCAGGCCAGTATCAGCAAATACAAACATCCCTAATACAAATGAAGTTTTCAAGTAAGTGAGGATCCCTAAGCCTTCAGCCAGAGAATCACCTTGATACACTTGTAGTTGTGTAATTTAGCAGACAAGCAACCACAAAGACAAGAACGCCATGCCAGAAAATCAGGAACACTCATTGTTATTGTAACATATTCTGAAAGTAGTGTAGAAAATTACACGTTACCTTCATATCTCTGGATTTTATAAGGTAGGCTGTAATTTGCTCTTGTCAAACGGGACATTTTAAGCAGGTAACCAGGAGCGAGCAAATCAATCACTTGAGTTAATGCACTATGCCTCCTGCCACGAAGGCTGAGAAGCAAACTGAACTGATAAGCACCCTGCCAACTGTTTTTCAAAATGTTCATAAAGGCTGCCTGGTGTTGGCAAAGAAGATGGGGACTGAATTGCTTGATTGAACATGACCAAAACGCATCTGATCGATGAAAAGTTGTAGTGTTTTTGTGCAGAACATAAATAGAAAAAAATCCTATGACCCTTAACTTACATAATGTCTTGTTTCTCACATTTTCCCCAATGACTTGTGAGGGAAAAAATAAATAAAAATACAAAATACAAAAAAGTGGTTAGATTAAATAGTTATATTTAGTGTGCAAGTAAGACTTCACATTTAGTGCATATAATTCAAGAATATTCCTCTCATCAGCATTCACTTTCACTTCCTGTACAATTGAAACCTTTAAGTAATAATTTACATGAACATGTAGAAAGGAAGTCTGGCAGGGTGCTTTGTATGCAGTTTTGCTTTACTAATTGCTAAAATATATTTGCGGCGACTGTGTACACTAATCGTAACCGTTATCACGCACACTGATGCATGACATACTTTCCACACATGTAGCTACATGGCCATGATTACAAATATGTATTTGATGAAAAATTCAAGACACACTCACAGCCACTGTATCTTTTTTTTTTTACATTTTAGCTACACACCTTGGGATTTCTGTTCCCAAGACAACTAATTTTTTTCTTCTTCTTTGCAGTCAATGAGGTCACCTGAAGTACTACATAGTGCAAAGGTTGAAAGTATGTTATATAATTAGGCAGAGTGTAGAACATTGCATATACAAAAAAAAAAATACTTACAGCATCTAAACTGCATGAATCTATTTTTCTTCAAATGTACATTTCACAAGCACAATAAAAAAATCCTCCATGAAAGACTTGAGAACATCATAAAAAAATTCACAAAGATGAAATGTAAAAATACACAGATATGAACTAAATAAAAGGATAAAATGTGTGTGTGCGTATATATATATATTACACACACATATATACACACACACACACACACACACACACACTATACAGTGTATATATTATACAGTGTGTGTGTATGTATGTATGTATGTATAATGTATATTTATACATTTGTGTGTATGTATAAAAACCCAATCATTCCTATTTTTCCCTGTGGTAGTGTTGGCACGTCAAATCCTATAATAGTTCATAACAGCATCTCCCAGGCAACGCAATCAACTCGAAGTGTTAGTTTTAGAAATGTGTGTAGGAATGATGGGAGATGGTCCTAAGATGGTGCTTTTATTTTTACACACAAGCAATGAATGCTGCATGGCCCAAAAAAACAATTCAGCCAACAGTGTGTTTTTTGTGCAGTCTCAAGCTCCTTATGCTTCCAGCTTGGATGCCGGTACACTGAGCAGAGCGCGACACTGCCATGTTCACAACAGGCATGCATATCATGTGTGATTTAATAACAGATTCAAATGAGCTTTACTGTGTTAGTTTTTTTTGGTGATGCCAGATGGCCCATTTTGTATTTCTGGAAGGATTTTATTTAATTTATTAATTTTTTTTACACGTGAAAAACAAAAACATGCTAAATAAAAATACAGCTTGTCTATGTTTAAGTACTAGATGCAAATCATGCTTAGTTGATAATACAAGTTTACATGAACTAAATAGTCTTTCTTTTGCTTTCAGTGCTATTTACTACAGGAACAATAACAATAAGAGGTTATACATTAAAATATGTATTTTTTATTGCCTCCTATACTGACTTTAGTGTTACATAAATACATTAGTGTACACTGAAAACTGAAATGTGACAGCAAATCAAAAAGAGAGTAAATGTAGACCAGTACTAACCACTTGATAATTCAAGTCAAACTTAACCTAGACCTAGATTCAGTTCTAGACTGAATAAATCAAAATGTGTTGTAGAAGAAAGAGACTGCAGCATTCCCAGAGGACAGACAGAATTAGGAAGAGCTATACCCCCCTTACTGGCACTGGTCTAAGCTATACGCTACAGCTGCGGCGCCAACCCGGTGACACGACTTTCATTTCCTGTCACAGTGGATAGATTTTCCAGCAGAGTGACGGACAGGACGGCTTTCTCAAAATCAGTTGATGGTGCCATTGGTGGCCACTCTAAAAAGGTTGGATTAACAGAAGGAGGTGGGGAAAAAAAAGACAAGGGAAAAAGCTAGACTTTTCATCCCTCCCACAATCTCAGCAATGAGGCAAGAGCCTGCCAAGCGCTCTTCAGAGCACAATGTAACAAATAAAGTGCATAGGGGCTAAGAAAGGCCTTCACCGTGGCTCCCCCCCCCTTTTTTTTCCTATAGCTAGACAGCTTTTGTGCTGCAATCCGGTAGGAGGGCATAATGGCAGTGGCTTGGCATGGAAAATCTGTTTCAGAGCCATGATGGATGCCATTGTGCTGTAGCGTTCCCTCGCTGTACCCGATGCTCCGGCACAATAACCGCGCCAGCTCGCCTGCCTGAGCCTTTCGTTTCCTTTCATTAAAGCCCCCGGTCTGAGCTGCTAATGAAGCCAGTGTGTAATTACACAGCCACTTGCCCACAGCTACACAGAAAAATCGCGAGACTAATTCCCGTTCGCGAGCATCTTGGCATTGAACGATTTCACCTACCAGCTCATCTTAGCTTTGCAGTTAAAGTGAGCTAAAGGAACATTACCTCATAGCTAAAAAGTCTTTAATGACACATTTCGAAGAGCAGGGGATTGGGAGCAATTTGGCAACCACGGTGCTGGCTACCTCCCAAGGTTTCTGAGCTGAGGGAGGAGAGGCGAGAGCAATTTGCACAGATGACATGCAGATGGGTTTTTCTGGAGGCCCTGGTCAAAAAAGTTACATGATCTGAAGAGCATGTGAGAGAAAGGGAACCGAAGTGAGCTGTATGCCTTGACATAAAAGTCTGTACACTCGACTGAGTTTGGGACAGCTGCTTCTCTCGCCAACTACTGCTCCATTGCCTATTTATTTTGGGAGCAGATTCCCTTTTCTTCGTTTTTGCTGACTCACATGTTTCCACTGACAAGATCCACTCGATAAATGCAATACCCAATGGGTCCCTGAGGAACTGTCCAGTCACACATATCCCACGCCACACAGCTTTACATCCGCTAGGTCTGAAGTAGAAATCAGCGAAAGCTGTTCGAGAGCCAGCAGTCTGAAAACGCCAGCAGTCAGTCAGCAAGTAATTCACATACGTGCTAAATTACAGCATCGAATGGTGTTCTTCAAGTCCAGTGCTTGACAATTTCATCTCACATTCAGCCTTTCACTGGGAGCAGCAGGTCCTTTCTGCTACATAATCTCATTCACAGGCACAGCCTCCACAGTGAAAGGGACATTTTAAAGAAAACTAGTGCAAGACAGCAAGACGATGACAGAACAAGTGTTGAGCTTGTCAATGTCATTAGAGGACAGGGTGTTGAACTCCTGAACTCCAGCCAGTCCCTTTTGCTTCCTATAATGAAGGTCTGCAGGTCACCGAGTACATTCCCTTGGCTCACGGTGCAGCTCATAATTAAGTGCTTCTTCTTCAGGGAACAGAATCCCTGTCTAATCCCTGTCTCAGGTGTGTGGACTCAATGGAAAGTGACATGCTGGCATGTGGTCAAGATAGTCTCTCTTTAGTGCTGATTAACTGCTTTATATTGAGATTCAGCCTGGACAAAGCAGGAAATAAAAATTTTAATAGTAGTCACAAAAAATATTAAGTGAGATTATAAGGCTTTGCTTGAGCCATAACAACCAACCCAACCACATCACCTGACTCATAGATTAGATAACTAAATAGCCAACTTGGCACTCTTCCCTAAAGTCTTTGCAGTTTTGCTGACCATTACTATATGTGGGTTATTCCACAAACTGTTTTCTAAAGGTTGGAAAAACATCAATGGTATTGAATATCTCTGAATGCTGTAGCATTAGAATTTCCCTTCAGTGGAACTGAAACCTGTTCCATCATTAGCGTAAGGAATGCAAATCCTGTGTAGCACTGGACTGAGATGATCGCATTGTAAGAATTTAAGTGTCCTTACACAGAGCTCTGACCTCAACTCCACTGAACACCTTTTGGATGAACTGGAACACCGAGTGCGCACCAAACTTTCCTGAATGACATCAGTGCTTGATCCTGCTAACGCTCCTAAGTACTGTACACTGTACGGTGTTTAATGATTTCGTTTCAAATGTTCCCAAACTTTGTCATTTTATTTGGTCTGAAATGTTCTCCTTTTTTTTTCTGCAGGGTATTCTGTCTTTACCCGTCCAGAGCAGGCCAGAGTTTGGGTGGTGCGTCAGTAATAATGGTCGGTGGGGAAACAAAATATTTGCCTCAATGATTTTTTTGTATTCGAATTACTCGAGGAATCGTTTTCAGCCCTACTCTCGAGTCTGAATCATCTCATGTTCCCACAGCCATGTTCCAAAGTCTAGTAGAAGGCCCTTCAAGAAAAACAACGAAATAAACCTGTGATGTTCAAATATATAACTATCAGGTGTCCACATACTTTTAGCCATATAGTCTGTTAAAAAAAGATAAGTACAATGGCAAACATGTTTTAACCCCTTAGCCTTCAGTGCCAATTCCTGACCATCTTAAGCATTTGTTTTTTGGTGGTCTAGTGGTTAGGATGCGGCGCTCTCACCGCTGCGGCCCAGGTTCGATCCCCAGTTAGGGAACCAACCCCAGCCACTCTTAGTGCCGGTCCCAAGCCCGGATAAATGGGGAGGGTTGCATTAGGAAGGGCATCCAGCGTAAAAACGTGCCAAATCAAACATGCGGATGATCTGCTGTGGCGACCCCTGATGGAAGAAGCTGAAAGAAAGTTTAGGCATTTGTTTTCTAATAGGTTTATACATGTAGAATACATTCCGCAGCTTGAGGTAGCATGCAAATCATTTAAAAGGTACTTCAGACCCTTTGTGTTCTGGTCCTGCTCATAATTGCACTAACTGACTTGCAGGAAGGTAGAAGGTCTAGCACCATTCTTCTTTAAAGCATAATTCACCCCAATAGGTCTGTAACCTGAATCTTTAATATACCACCATCAGCAATCAAGAGGATCCTTTTGCGAGGCAGATAAGCCGAGGCACAAATTACTATGGAAGAGAATGCCAGCTTGATTAAGATGGAGTGTTTCCTATTCTCCTGCTGTTCGTTCCCCTCGTACAGATCACAATCTGCAAGTGGTAAATTACACCCTTTAAGATTGAGATGACTCTGTATCGCTGCACTTAAATCTGAACAGAACAATATCTTCAGGACATTTCACAATCTATATATCTATATATATCTATATATCTATATATCTATCTATATATCTATATATCTATATATCTATATATCTATATATATATATATATTTTTTTTTTACATCAGTTGTCTATTGATATTCAGGGTACAAAGCCGTGACTAGTTCCAGATCAGCATCTATAGCTGCTAACATCGTCAACAAGCTGTCGAGGTGACTGAACACACTTATGATAAGCACACATACGGCCTGTCAATCACTGGCAGACAGGAGACAGCTCCTGCAAAAGCAGCTACTAGATGGCTGTAAGTCATGCTTAAAAAAGCTTCAGAGATATGAAATATTAAAGAAATAAAGTCCAACACTCCAGGACAAGCTGCAAGTGATCTTCTATACCTTATTCTCATAGCGAATTACATTCACTACAGATCAGATATGGAATGAAACAATCTAAAAAAAAAAAAGGAAGCAGTGAGCAGATCAGGGGAACATTTTCCAAACTTTCCATCAAAAACTGGCCAAAGTTTCTAACATGCAAATGAGTCATGCTTCTCTCTAGTTTCTAAATGTACAGTAGAGAAGAACAGTGATCACATCTAGAGTTTCTTGTAAAGCAAGAAAGTTGTTGCCTTTTAAAAAAGAACCAGGTGATTCCCAGAGACAAAAACCCAAAACTTTATTACAAACAAATGTACAGTGGTGTGGAGAAGTGGCCATCATGAGAATCTGAGGCAATCACATCTGAACTATTAGTTTTAACTCACAGGACAAGCGGATTTAATAAACAAACACTACAGGATATACTGAAGGACCAAATATCCTTTCAGTTTGGTAAGCAGTTTAAATATAATTTACTTTACAAACATTAATTCAGTAACTATAGCGGGAGTCGCATCATTTGCGTCACTATACACATCCAACAAGACATGATCTATTCTATGCTAAAGATTTATCTTAGACTTAATATTTTTAGAACCATATTTCACCCCCATAATAATGCTTTTGAATAGCTACCATCATTTATTATATTCAAATTACTAGAATTTTTTTTTTTTTTTTTTTACATACATATCATACCTCAGTATCAATTTACTCATGAGATGTGTAGTAACCATTTACAACATAAAAGCATATTCATCGAAGTATTTTATGGAACGATTTAATGGAATTAAGACTTACTGTCATAAAACATGCAGGCAAATTTTACGAGCATTTTACATTCTTTATTCAGTTCATTTTCTCAAAGGATTTTTTTTAATTTGACATTGATACTACTTTATTTCCATGAAAACAGATGAGGCACCCTAATGGTATAAGTGCATGCACACCAACTTTTAGAACTAAAATGAATCATCTGCAATCATTCAAATAAAAATAGAGGTCTTGTTAAAACATTTGTCAAAGTAACCCAATAAGTAAAATATAAAGTTTGAGTTTTAACCAGATTTTGACAAATTCAATTACAACAGTAAAGAATTTTAACACTTGTAATATTAATGTGATAAAAATGTTTTCTTTTTTTAATCCTACTTACTGAACCAATTCATTTTTTACTGCTAGGTTTCCAGGCAACCAAAACAAGCAACTGGGTAAAAACAACAAAAGCTTAGATATTTTTGCCCAATGAACTAGTTAATGATTTTATAATTTGTTAAACTCAATGAGTTAAAAGCAATTAAGTAAAGCAGAGTGATACTGCAGTTACTGTATCTTTCAAGTAGAACAAACAGTATATCTAATAACGACGACATTGTTCTAAGTCAGTGATAGTGATATCACCTGGCAAATGTTTTCCTCAGATGATTAAACGTCAATCAGAAAGAGCCTAAACCAAAAAAATGAATACTTTTTTTTCTAAGAAGAAGCTATAATCATGGTTGGATTTGCAGACTCATTAGTGAACCTCTGCTTAATTAATCAGTAGCAGTTTCTCATTCCTAGTGGCAAACCACCTAATACAGCCAGTAAACCATTAAACAAGCTCAAAGACTTGCTTCAGCATTTGGGCCAACTTGGCCTATGATGGGGCACTGAGGAGGAGGGGAAAAGAAAAAAAAAAAAAAAAAAAAAAGGAAAGCTCTGCTCTAGGCTGGAGAAACTGCTGCTGGAAGAAATAATTACACATAACCATAACACTATCTTGAGCTTTCTGAGACTATACAAATGGAAACTCCTCATTAAGAGCAGTTGAATATTACATTTAAAGTATTATTGCAAGTCAGCTCAAGTCAAATATTTATGAGAAAATCTGACCCTTAAGACAAGTTTACAAATCGCGTGTTAAAGCCCAGCTGAAATTCAAACAATGAAGCCACAAAGCAGAAAACAAAAGCCAGAGTACCTGACTGTATGAGTGGACATGCTGTACAATATTGCAAGTCTAAATGAATAAAACACAGCTGTTGAATAATTCAGCTGCATTGCTGCCAGGGTTCCACATCACGGGCTACATTTAAAGTAGCTCGAACACTTGGCCAAACAAGAAGCACCAGGAAAAGCAAACTGCTGAAGCGCAACGGATTTCCATGGAGCGACGGGAGATGGAGTTTGACATGGAAACGCATCCAGGATATAATCACTTAGCAAACAAAGAACCAGGTCAATAACACAAAAAAACTAAAAGAGCTTTCGAAAATTCAAAATTCGACTAAAACATGTTCATACAGCAATTTATGCTGCGCTCATTGTACCTAGCAAAGAGGAATTAGCATTTTGATAACCATTTCAAACTTTGAGGTGCTCAATGTGCAAAGTGGGGGACAAAATATGGACACCTGTTCTACTGTAGTACCACAACAAGCATCAGGTAACTTAGCAACAAGCAAGCCATCTAAACTATTAACATTACATAGGAAAAAGCTAGAAATGTTGAGAATGACCTTTTCAAAACAGTTCTTGGTCAAATGAATTACACTGGTCATACTAACCACTAATCACATTGTTCACTGTGAGCAGCCATGTTGATTTGACATCACTCCATTAGGCAGGTAGTCAGAAGACAACCTCATGTTGACCATTTGAAGTTTCAGCTAACGTTGAGTTTTCTGTGGCTTTGACTAATTTTAAGCTAGGAAATACAAGTTGCAACTTCACCTCAAAAGCAACATGATTGCACAAGGTCAAGACACTGCATCTCTAGACAAATGTAACATAATATAAAACTGGATCATCAGTTCTTGGCAAGGCCACGAGTCTGCTTTGTGTGTTTGATAGCGAGGCAGAACATAACACTGACAGCCCTATATTCCCACATTCTGATGCCAAATGTTTATTTTGATGAAAACACAGGGACACTGACTGACCTGGAAACATCACTGAACCTCAGTCTCAGATATGCAGGGGTATTCATTACAGCAGGTGAAAAAATCTATAAGGTGTCAAAATCTAATAGATTTTAGTCAATAAAAGAGTGGCTTAAAAATTAAAGAAATCTATCAAGACACTGGTGACCCTAAAGTAGTGATGTTCGTTCAAGAAGAATGAGTATTAGGAAAGAAATCATATGACATTTTTTGTGAGCGAAAAATGAACGAGGTACTGAGCAAACCGGCATCTGACTGCGTGTTGGATCTAATTATTTGCTCAAAACAAAGAATCATAAAAATTCAAGCAGAGGTCAACATCAATCAGAAGGATTCAGGAGTCAGTAAAGACAAAACCACTCGGCAAATTCTTTTATGCTAAATATACCACAGTATTCACTCTAACAAATGAAAAGTTATATAGGTCATTAACCCTAGGTTAATTCTGAAAAAAAAAAAAAAAAAAGTAATCCCCTTAAAAATGTATATAAAAATGTCTTGTAACTTGTAAAAATGTAATAACCTCAACTGTATAGAAACATTCCTCCTTAGCAGAAAGAGAAAAAAGAATCATATCATTAGATGTTTGGAAATTTTCCAATAAGCAAATAAAAGTTTTTTTAAAGAGTGAATTCCTGCCAAGTAATGAATAAATACACAACCTAAGGAAACCGGCAATATTAGAAAAAAAATAATAATCTTGACTCACTTCCAACAATTGCAAAACTTTTGTTTACTGATATTTAACTTCTAAACACTTCTAAAACTTTGTGCATTTTTGGGGGGGGATAAGTTCTTTCACCAACATGCTGTCCATCAACCTAATCTCAGAAACCAGGTCCAGTTTAGAAACCTTTAGCCATTTTAAACCCACCTGTTGAACTCCATGTTCATCAATAATAATAATAATAGATTTCATGCTCTTCTGGCAAAGATGATTAACACCAAAGATTGAGGGGGAAAAAAATTACTTTGGGCCCACTATGCAAACCCCACCACCATACAGTCCCACCAAAAATCTTTCTACCCTTCTACCAACCATTGCTCAGACACTGAACCATTAAACGGAGCGGAATCTGAAAAATGAGGATCAGTGGAATTGCTGTCCAGGGCTCAAAAGCAAAACGAAATCAGAATTTAGTCTCTGACTGGGAGATAAGCAAAAGAAGCTCTGAAGGGTATGTGGGAAATTCAGGCAGGAGGGGAGGGCTGTAATAGCTTCTCTTTGAGCTTTGAAAGACGAGGTGGGTGCTGGGATTGAGAAACGAGGGGGGCATGGTGTCAACAAGGCACAGGCTCTAAAAGAATCTGAGCAAACTTTGGCACAAAGGAGGCCCTCGGTGCCTGGGGGGAAAAAGAGAGAAAGAAAAAAAAAAAAGAGAGAGAGAGAGAGAGAGAGAGAGAGGGACACATTTCTCAGAAGAGGAAGTCAAATCAAGTCATAAAATAGCACAAGCCACTTGATTAGCCAGGACTTGAACAAAACGCTCTTTATTTATTTATTTTTTATTTCTTTTAACACACACAGCCCCCTCCCCAGCTTACACAAATATACCCTCGCATTCTTCGGTCAATAATACTTTTAAAATGCACTGTATGCTCCAAAATGCTCCAGCAGTACACTGATTCTATTATTTTTGCAGTCTGCAAGTTGAGAAACTGACAGTAATGGACAGAGCTCCTAAAGGGTGATGAATTGTAGTGAAGCGGACGTTGAAAAACGGCCCTTTGGGCTGTTTACAATGCTCCCCACCTTCGCTTCACAGTAAGGCAGACGTGAAGTCTTGTCCCCGCTTGATTTGCTTCACAGAGTTCATGCAATAGAAGGCTATGTTGAGCCTGAGTTAAGTGACGTCTAAAAGCTGTGAGAAAAAAATACATGGCGGAAATAGGAACAGTGTGATGAGGCGTTCGGGCAACGCCTCGTTCGAATCCCAAAACCAACTCCAGCCAATCAACTAGCCAAACAAAAAAGCTAGCACACGTAAAGAGAGCAAATATGGAGCGCTGTTTACTTTCTACATCCTATATCCCTCAGCCCTCATAATCCCACAAAATCCATCAAACACTAAGCACCGCTTAAGTAAAGAAAATAACATGTACGGCTTCCTGACATCAGCAACGAGAAAGAGGCTTGTTTAAGTGAAACCTGGAATCCTTGTTTACAATTTGGAGAAAACCCGAACCGGCACAAAAAGATCGGTCAGGACCAAATAGAGGCCAGAATTCGACTACCTAATGTCACTGCAACACTGGTCGGATTCACACGATTCTTCTTCTTCTATTAAACTAAAACTATAAATAGGTTATTACTATTTTATTGAGTATTAAATGGATGTAAGGAGAAACATGCTCACTCTCATAAGGCTATGATTCATGATTCCCAAGCACAGCTAAATAAATAAACAAGCGCTCAGGAAATTAGACTGGTAAAATGGCTTTTGAAAGCATTATCTCTCCGAGGTGTAATGAAATATTGTGACAAGTTGCAGCGCAATACCCTTTATGATGAAAATTGTGATGTGCATTGTGGAAATATGCGACCCATTAAAATTAATAATGCATCAAATGCAAACTGCACTGTCTGAACACCAGACGTTCCAAACTGCAGAACCCATCAAGTTAAAATATATAAATGGCATGCTGGTCATGTGATCCCGTTCTCTCAGATTGAGGCTGCGAGATCTGCACTTGTGAAGTTATAACATAACAGAACAAAGACTCTTTAATAGGCAAAGACTGTCATTTTAACTGACTTTGGAGCTCCATTTCTGCTACTGGGCTCGTTAGGTTTCAATTATTTATTATGTCCCAATGTCGGACACTTTGTAAACAAATACACCAGAGAAATAATTCCGAATCGGATGTTATCAAACGTCATAATTAACAATGTTAAACCATCATTTGGAGCATTTTTGAGTATTTTGATTTGTACATGTATTGGATTGATTAAGAGAAGAAGCCTTTTCAAACATTGTTCAAGTAGAATTTAAAATATTTTAAAATCAAACTAGTTCTGTGCAGTCATCATCATAAAGCTCATCAAATCGTGACCGGAATGTAAATACCTCTTTCCTCCGTTTACTTGACTGGAGTATTTGACCAACAGTATTTTGGTGAGCCAGCGGTCCTCTTGACACATGCCTTTCAAGTAACATGGCACAAACAATTTCCACACAAATGTCCTTACGAGTCCTTTGATCTCAAAGACACAGCAAGGAAATTCTCCTCTCAGAAGAGTCCTCAATTGGGAGCTAATCAACAGTCTGGCATTGTAAAGGACTTTTCAAAGGGAAAAGCCAATTGCCTGCCTGCCACTTGTTTCAGAATGACTTTTACCACTTTATATTCCACATATGAGCATCAAGGGGTACGTGGCAGGCCACGAAAACGAAAAAAGGCACTTTAATAAAGTCTTCTAAACCTTGTAAACTTAACTGCTGCTCCTTATGGTGGACACTGTTTCAATACGCTAGCAGTCAGTCAAATCCAGCCATGCCTATAGGAGACAGAGGTCTGAATTTCGCTGGCTGCAGATAGTTATTTTTTTGTCATCTCAAAGAGTCATATTCAATAAGCAAAATGCAACATCCGGCTAACTTGGTAGAAACCTAGAAAGTGGAGAAACATGCATGCCAAGACACAGTGATGACTGCTTTTTCTAAAAAGAACACTTCAGGCTTTCCCTCAGACTCAAACAACCATTATGTGCTCACAAGATGCTTTTCTCACAGAGTCTTCAGCTTCATACTGAAAGCTATGCAGTGCATACCTGACATAGCTAGGATATAATTTTACATAATTTCCACATTCCACCGGGAAACGGGGGGAATAAAATGCGTGTTTTATAATAGCGACAATTAATGGTGAGGAATAATGAATACGTTCCAAAGCAGAGCAGTGAGATTCATGTATGACGTTACAATTTAGCATCTTGTGCAGTTCACATTCAGCACTGTGGTATATTAAAACACCAAAGTGGGTCATATTTCTAAAAAATTCTGAACTTGGTTCAAGGTGCGGTTACAGCGGTACCAATTAGCGGCAGAGAATCGGTTCAGTACCTCAACAAGTAGTTACCGGATAGGTTGGGTGGGATTAAGGAAATAAAACTGTGATCTTACAAATTATATTTCTGCAGACATCGAGCACTTTGAGTCAGGGATTTTGTCCTCATCATTTCTGCCTCAGGGGAATGTCAACAGGATAATCCCCTTGAATGTGGATGAGCACGAGACAGAACGCACACAAACATCACAACGAGGGCTAGTGCCAGCTATTCAAACACAAACGCGCAATATGATAAAGTATACAGAATGAGATCTTGTGTATGCCTCGATCTGTCTAGAGAAATCTATTGAAGTGATTTATAAATACTTATATCATTTATAGGACTAAAGTGAAGCTACACTTGTACATACTCTCTCTCTCTCTCTCTCTCTCTCTCTCTCTCTCTCTCTCTCACACACACAGACACAATTAAAAAAAGATACACTGATTAAGATAAAGCAGTCACACCACATTATACACAGAAATATATAATCAACCATCAGTAATTAAGCAAAACACTATTTGGGCTAATTAGCTCCACATTAGCATTTTACACACACACACACACACACACACACACACACACACACACACACACACACACACACACACACACACACTATTTATTAATGCAATAACCATGCAGAAACAAATAACAGAAGCAGTAGAGGACCGTGCCTCTGGTACACACTGAATTTTGACAATTCTTCACGAACATTCTTGTTAATCTCGGTACAATCAACACTGTCCTAAAAGCACAAGTAACCACAGAGTGCTTTTATTTTTATTCATGATCAAAAGACTGGCATAAAATGCGCTTGTAAAAGAATAATAAACACACACACCCATGGCTCCCTACACACAAAGGGAAAGATAGCAATTCTAAAACAAAGTGTGCAGAGTAGGGAATCGAGAACAGAGCACTCCACCAAATAATTCTTGCAAATTAACATCAAACATAGCCATGGGCAACTGATACTCAAACACTTTCTCTTCCTCTTCACAAGATGATCAGAAGGAATTTTAACTTGCCTTGTCAGAAGTGGTTGACATGACAAAGCGTGATCGAAATGCACCATTAGGTGGGGGTGGGGGTGAGGGGGCTAGCTTACCAGAGCTATACGATAGTCATACTCGACTGGCCGGAAGCACCACCACTGAACCATCAGAGGAGAACAACTATGGTTAACTTTAACCTAGTTAACTATTAAACAGCTTTTTCTGAGTTCCTTTTCTTGGACCTCTACACTACAAATATCAGTCCACGTCTGCACAACGATTCACTTTCCAGGAAACGTGATCTGTTGAGCTGAAGAAAATGGTTTCAAGAGAAAGATGGAACGAGCAGCCAGATTGAATATCCAGCATGGACGAAGGATTTATAATCATTTCCTCCATCTGTAGCTGCTCAATTTGACAACTTCCACAAATCACATTGAGATGGTTAGGATTTCGGTGCTTTTCTGAGCTTAGGAAGTGGCCAATGTGAGCCTTTGAATGATCTGAATGATTCCATTGTTTACTAATGCATGGCACTGGAGACCTATTGCAGCTTGGTAAATGGAGGGATTTGGCCTCCAGCACCAGATTTCTACAACATGTGTGGTAGACACACAGCTGGACCACCAATACATCAAAATAAGCAGGGCAGAGGTTGATCTGAATTGTAGCCTGCCTAGCGATAGTGCTATGCAAAAGATAATGGAGTTGAAGCATTGCTTAAAACCATTACAACTCTGGTCATGGAAAAAGTCTGAGATTGATCGCAATTCTCAGAAGGCCTAAGTGCCAGCGGTGCTTTGTGTTTTGGAAGAAGTACCAACTGGCAGCTACCCCATGCTGGATTCACCACTGAAACCACTGTGAGTGACATAATGCATGTAATACTCGAGGTTATTTGTAGTAGTGTGCAGCATACTGTTCGAAATGAGACACTGGGAAAACAGTCAGCTGGTCAAAATGTTGGGACAGTTCTCACTGTAGATGAGCCAACTCCGACTTTAGCCCTTCTACTAAGGTTGTGTGTGAAATTTTGTACCAGCTCCAAACACCTGAAACCACAAACCGAATAGATGAGGGGTTTAACGTTGGCAAGTGGATTTATATTGGGTTGAATGTGCAGCACATTAATTAAGAATACAGTCAAATGAAAGCATCGGGAGGATAAGAGTCAGAAATAATTCGCTAATTTCATCAACTCCACCAGTTCCCCTTCACCAGTTCTCCACAAAAATAAATAAATAAATAAAAAGCGGCAGTAAAAACATGCAAAACCATATCAGACGCTGCATTTCTGCTTGGATCAGCTTGCTCATGTTCCCACCAGCTGTTCCCTACACACATATGCAGACGCACACACACCAATTAACATCAGTGTGTCCTGCTGAGCAGCACCTCTGCAGTGCCATGGGAGGTAAGGTTTTGATGCCAAAAATATCCCTGCACATTAGTGCCATGGCTAAGCACAAGTGGGAGGACGAGCAGCAACCTAGCCCAGGTGCGATGACACACTCGGCATGAAGTGAGAGAACTCTGAAGCATGATTTCGGTGATGAATATGAACTATGAACTCGGTACGGATTTAATACATGTTCAGCATTCAATGGCTTTTAACAAACACCAGGTTTGTGAATAAAGCGGCTCAACACGCAGAAAGCACAAAAAAAAGAATATTTCCGGACCCTCACTCTGACAGCAGGCCACATTAAACCTGCTAAAAACAACACGTGCTTACATTCCTAACTGCAGCAAATGTTTATCAGAATAATGGCACAATTTGTTTCACAGTTATGAAGGCTTTATAAGTTTTTGGGTGCACTGTATTAAAAAAGAGAGAGTAAATACCAGTTCTCCCTCCATAAGATATTAACATTGCTCATTTCTCAAGTTAATGAAACATGTCCAAGCATATCCAACTTTAGTTGCCGCATCAGGAGCCGGGAGAAGAGAGTGAAATATGAGAAGAGAAATTCCTTCAGTCGAAAGACGTGAAAAAGTGGCCGGAGTGATTTAGCCAGAGGAATAAGTAAGAGACCAAGGGTCCTTAAAGGACCTACTCTAAGCATTCAAGGATTATTTCCCACCACGTCAATAGGCACTAAAAGTGAATTCGAATCCGTAGAAACGCTTGCACTTTTACAGCTCTGTTCGAATACTGCTCGCCTTGAGATTTTAAACAAGATGTAATGTGCAGTGTACCGTTGCTTTCACTTGCTAATGGATGTTTATTCAATAAGCTTTGGAAAGAACGTGTGATAAAATGGGTTCTACCAAACCACAGAATGTGTTAATTACAGAAACAGTTCCAGCTGTTTTGATCTGCAAGGTGTCCCTATAATTAACACTTTGGACAAAATGTTTCATACTCAGGTGATGGTATATTCAGATGCTGGGAAGAACGTATTGAACGCTTCTCATGGCTGAACCAGGAACCTTTTAAAAGGCTGCGATGGACATGCGATTACGTGCGTTAACTCCAGATGTGTTAATAACCAGATTGGAAGACGTGAAGAGGATGTATTGCAAATAAAGTGTGAATTGGAAAAAAAAGTGTTAATTTCCCCTATGTATTGAAACTTTTGAAACACCCTGAATTCCTAGTAGACCTTCAAAATAACTTAAATGTGTAATGTGTCAAAGGACGAAGATGAAACCCACCACCACCACCCCCTCAGGCCCTGGACTAAATTCTTAACATTTTCAGAAGCTTGCACAGGCCCACAGGAAAGCGATGGGAATGTGTAACCATCCCAGGGTTCCATCCTGCATTGGGACAAGTCACCATCCACCACTTACTTGTCATACTCTGCGTTGTCCCGATCACACCGGGCATCCTTGTGCTTCTGCCAGTCTTTTCCGTGTTTACATGTGGTCAGAAGAACCACATCTTCTGCATTATGAACATGATACAAAGCGTTCCGGGTGTCTGAGCCAATCCCAGTGAGATATCGCTTGCCCTTGAACACAAGCATGTACTTCCGAAAAGGTGGGATAGTGTTGTATTTGAGGAAGCCCCTCTCACCACCAGTTTTTGGGTGCTCCTTGGGGAAAAGCGGGATGGACACGTCAAAACGTGGCCGAAAGGTCTCAGTGCTGATGCTGGCCTTGGCTAACATGGCCTGGCCAATGTCAAACCCCAGGTCCTCCGTGTAGTCTGGCCAGGTGCCCGAATACAAGTTGAAGATCAGGTGGTTCCTGCCGTCGTTCCACAGCGGCAAACTCTGAACCTTG
The DNA here is from genome assembly GCF_014805685.1 of Silurus meridionalis. NCBI lineage: Eukaryota > Metazoa > Chordata > Actinopteri > Siluriformes > Siluridae > Silurus > Silurus meridionalis. The sequence goes on along the minus strand of NC_060905.1, from coordinate 9,668,311 downwards.
GCTCGGAGGTTGTGCACATAATGCGGGGAGAGCTGGTCCCGGTCCAAAGTGTCCAAGCTGAGCACGAAGACACACGCCTGCGCGGGGTCGGACGTGTAAAATCGGGACGTCTCGATCGTAGCCAAAATGTTCTGGTAGCTCTCGGAGATCTTCTCGCCTTTCTGCTGCGGGTACACGTAGACCTTGAAGCCGTTCCGGCGACACAGCGAGAAGTCGAAGCACGAGTCCATGCGGCAGCGTTTTCCTTTATACACGCTGGCGTGCACGTCCCGCTTCTGCCGGGGAGACGTGTGGATGTTGTACTCATCCGTGTCGCTTTGGTCCCGCGGGCTGAACGAGTTTAAAGGGTCGGAGAAGTGCGGCCACGGCTGCTCGGAGCGGCGGTGGTCGTGGCGGCTGCTGCGCTCATGCCGGCTCTTTCCACCCGGGGACACCGGGACTCCCGCGAAGTAGAAGAGCAGGAGCAGGAAGGCGCCGGTGAGCAGCGAAACCAGGTAGCGCTTTTTGGCCTGCATGGGTCCTGAGAGCCGGGGCCCTGCGAACGTCTGCGAACAAATCTCGAAGTTTGGCGGCTCTCACCGCCTGCAGCTACTGCCACGCCGCTCCGCCATCTTCCAGCCTCCCAGGATTCCCGAGCCGCCTGAGCTTCCCTCTGCTTCGGATACCGATCCCGTGCCGAGCCGCTGATCCAGCGCATGTGGGCGACTTTACCGGCTATTCCCGCACTCTCCCACAGCTGAGCAGAAGGAGCATTTCAGCGCGCCACATATCGGAGTGGGCTGTAAACAAACCTGCTGAGCGGTTTTACTTCTACCATCCAAAAAAAACCCACACCAGATTTACACGGACCTCAAGTCGCTATCTCTGAACTTCCATCAGAGGCTCGCAGCGCACTCGGTTACCTTTAATCCCAGAAGATGATGATCAGGATGATAATGGTGATAATGGTAAAGTCCACTCACACAGTAGAAGATAATTATTTTCCCACCTGGATGATCCCAGTTTAGCGCTCCGATCACTTATTAATTCCTTCACATACTGGGAAAACCGGAGGTCACTTCATTCTGAGCGCACGATTCTCTCATTCTACTCATTCCTCTCCTTTTCTTCAGACAATCAGGCGCAAGAAGTAAATCCTTTCATGAGATCTCCAGCACGGAGGCAGAGGGAAATACAATAAATAAATCAAAACACTTTGCGCCTTGTATCGCTGCCTGTTTTCTCTGTTTCTCGGGAAATATGCCGTGAAAACCCGAGCTGCTCAGTCCCGTGTTCATAATCACCATTTGCTCACTTGTTCCGATTGTTACTCTCTTACATTCCAATCCCGACACGACGGCGGCTTTACGTTACGTCCCATCGCGCTGCATGGTGCGCTCTCATTGGACCGTGTGACCACCGGAAGAGGCGGAGCTTTTGCGCACACCCATTCATTACCGGAGTATACATGTAATAGACGAGCTACGTAAAGTGCGTAAGGCGGATTAAACAGTTGACATGCCCTAAGCTTAATATAACAACAAAACTAGAGCTGAACAAGAATGTGGACGAAAACGAATTTTATTATTTTTTTTAAATAAATCACGTCATATTCATTCACTTTTTCACATCATATCTGAACGAGTCCCTAGAAGGTCATGAGTTCTAATCCCAGCACCAACCAGCTGACATTTGTTTGGCCCTTGTGCAAGGCTCTTAAGCCTCAACTGCTCAACTTGTATGAATGAGATAACCACAAGTCGCTCTGAATTAGAGTGTCTGCCAAATGCTGTAAATATAAATAGAACCCCAGGTTACCTCGCTTCACCCTGCTTTTGCTTTACGGAGGTATAACAATACATCGCGGTTATTCATAATTTGACCTTTCACACTACATTCCTGCGCTTTGGCTTAACATCCCGATTTGTCTGCACGTTTGTGGTGACACCAACCACCGCTAAATAAGTTCCTTGAGTGCCCGCTTTTTTTTGACTGTGCCAACCAGTTTGTGCTGACCACAGACTGATCTGATTGTAACTAAAAAATAATACTGTCTCCTCTTGATCTGTTTTCTATCAACATTCGACTGTTTTTTTCCCCCTTAAATTTTTCAACCACAATACGGCTGGTTTCTGTGACTGTACCAAGCAAATTATATGAAATACATGTCGTTAATTTTCTTAATTGTAGGTCTGTTGCTAATCATATGGTCATAACATTTGAACACCGCACAATGCGCACCAGAATGTTGGTGGTAAAATGAAAAAAGAGATGCTAACCCATCTTCAGAACTGGATCTCATCACCCTGAACAAAAATGTCATTTCTAAATTTGAAACATCCTACCCTGGGGTTAAAAGCAAGCATAAAAGCACAGTAACCCGAGGCTACATGCAGGTAAAAAGCCACAGGGTGTCGAAAAAGTCTTCCTACATACGATAATATTTTTATGTTTAGCAAAAATGTCTTTTTAGTGCTAAACCTTGTTGACAAAAAAAAAAGGATTGAAATCATTCTCACAGCTGGATTGGGAAAGTGTCGCTTGGTTGCAATAGACTATAATGGGGAATATGGCAAGCATGTCATGCATGACACTGCTGGAAAAATTCTTAATGAGTTCAAAAAGTCTGGAGGTGTTTTGGAACAAACAAAATGCGAACCTCCCCAAACATCCACTGATAAAGACACAACTGCCATGATGATTTCATACGTAGTCCCCTATGGACTACCTGAAGGAGACTTTGAGGATATTCTGTGCAGTATATATCACTTAACAGAAAGATAAAACATAAAAAACAGCGACCATGATACACGATATTGCTCAAACACTTTATCCTGTTTATTAACCTGGATTGGAAGTTCATCGCAGAACAACACGCACAGGTATTTACACCTAGGGGTGAATTAGCATCACTAAGCCACCTACATACATGTTTTTCGAGAGGATGTGAGAGGAAAACCGAGAAAAAAATCATGTGAATTTCACAGTAACTCAAACTCAGGATCAAACTGGAGACCCTGGAGCTGTGAGATGGCAACACTACCCGCTGTGCCATCTTGCCTTGTGCATTTAAATGATGTTTTCCGAAAATAAATGATTGTATTTCATCATTCACGGATAAGTGAACATTTCTTTTTAGAAAAGTTTAACAGTTGCTTGTGATGTTGGCCAACATTGGATTTGGTCAGTATGGAGAAAGTCCTGGCAATGCACACTGTATTAATTGAAATCGACTCGATACATAATTGAATAAAAACGTTTATTTCTTCATAAATAGTTCAGATGAGTTCTCTGCATCACTCCCTTACTAGCTGCTGCTCATTTACACCACAGCCACCCTGCTGGCTGGAGCTGGCCAATAAATGTCATTATAATGACTTAATAATGATCATTATCAATCATACCTAACCACAGCTTTCAATTTTTCTCAAGATTTCTTTATTTTTTTTAAGTGGTGGACAGTAACTGAATAAACCATAGCAGCTTGATGTTGTTAGAAAGGCGGATTACCTACAGAACTTGCTTTTGTTCCCTGTTGCAGATAAGCGTCCCTGTGCTAAAGCACTTCCTTTTCCACACACAGCGTCTCAACCAGCGATAAAAACCCTCAAATTCAGGCCGCTGTAAACAAATACTCTTGTCTGAAGGAGGTACATCATGGGTGCAGAGAGTTCTAAGATCAGTGAGAGACAAAACAACCTTTGAGAGTCCTCTAGCAGACCCTGATTCACAGCCTGATAAGGCCACATGAGATGATGTAACACATTGCATTCCCAGAGAATCCTGGGTGCAGTGATACGGAGCAGGTACAGGAGAGAACGCGGTGAGACAATCCCACAGCCTAAACACACCCTTATGGGAAAACCTCAACAAACGGATACATTAACAGAGGAATTCAACAGGAGAGGTTGTGGATTTATGGGTAGGGCTAAGGAGTAAGATCCTTTTTGAATTTTCTTTATAAATGAGTGTTTATTTTTAGATTTGTAGATTTTTATAAGCCAACTAAGAAATGAAAATGGAGTCAAGTGCAAAAGTTCTCCTTAGGAGAAAATGAAGACAAATCAATACTTAAAGCAATTGTTATGTTTTACAAATTCCTTCATTAAATTATATATATATATATATATATATATATATATATATATATATATATATATATATATATATATATACACACACACACACACACACACACACACACACACACACACACACACAGATATATACGTATATATACATGGCAGAAATTTTAAATTTGGGCTCCCCTGGCATCCAAAAATATTAGTTACTGTAAATAGTTATATTTGAATAAAAGATGATCTCCAAGCAAGTTTAGTGTAATATTTTTTTGTTATGTATAATTTTGGCAAAGGGGCACCATACAAATGCTTGGGCATCCCAAGACACTTTGATTAGTTTGTTAAAGCTACAACTAATTCACAGTCATCATTAGGAAATGCCCAGTGATGTAAAAGCTTTGCCTCCTCAAATATATCTAATAATCAGAAGCCACTGGCTCCTGTAAGCAGCTGCCTAGCAATCTGAAGATTTTAAATAATTATTGCCCACAAAGCAGGAGAACGTTATAAGAAGACAGCTAAGTGGTTTCAGGTAGCCGTTTTATCAGTTCATAATGTGATTAAGGAATGGCAGTTAAAAGGAACGGTGGAGGGCAAGTTAAGGTCTGGAAGATAGAGAGAGAGAACTGTTTTCTTGACATTTGTGACCTCTTGCCATTAGTTTTTTTTAATTTGTTAGAGAACATACACTCAAAGATCATGCTTTCTTCAAATCCAGTTTGTAGAGCTAGATTGTCATTTTAAGACATTACATGGTTTCCTAAGAATTACTCTGTCATCTTATGTCCTGGATTAAAGATTCAAGTAAATTTACACAGTGCCAGTGTAAAGTATTTGCTGCCTAATATATCCCACCCACTAACAGGTGCCATGCTGAAGAGAAAATCAGTGTTATTCACTCACCAGTCATAATGTTAAAATGTCATAATGTTATGCCTGGTCGGTGTATATGATCATTGTTATTTGTTGGATTATTTGTATTTTGGTCCTGGTATATATTAATATCTATATCACAAAGCATGCCTTTAAAACACTGTTATGATATCTTGAGACTACATAGAAGAATTTCATTTTTCCTTTTGTCCTCTGTTCAAGTTGGCGAATACTAATTTTTCTCATAACACTGTATCTATTTCCAGCTTCCAACAGATAAGATGTTCAGAGTCTGCTCACTCCAGAGAAGCGAGCTCAGATGTTACAGGGCCTGAGGCATTTAGGGAATCGAACCACTACTCCGTGACTAATGCTGGCATGGTCACTGAGTAGGAGTGTAGTGTGAAGTTCTACTCCTCTTTTTTAACGCTCCCCAATGTCCTCTGAGCAAATGAATCTTTAAAAAAAAAAGAAGAAAAGCAGAGCGAAAGCTTTCACAGCCTGAGTGAGGGTGTGGGGTGGCTTGATACCTCCTTCTTTATTTATTTATTTAAGTGACCTTTCCATCGAGAGAAAGCCAGCTCTCTGAAACATGAAGGTTTCAATTCTGGAAGCCGTAGAAGGGGAGGGCGATGGAGAAAAGGCGATGAGAGAGATTTCACCAATGCAAAAAGAAAGAAAAACACAAGACTTCAGGGAGACAGAGGCGGTAAATGAAGCGGAAAGGGTTAGATGTGCTGATAGGTTTTTGTCCTCATTAAAAAAAAGCAGAGCTCTTGACTTCTGCACCCGTTCATTTGTATTCTGACACAATTCATTCGGTACAGATTTGGACTGGGGAATTGGAGTATAGTTTAGAGGTGAAGTGAGACTTTCTTAGCTAAACGCTTGCAAAAGACCCTTTACATTTGACATACATAGCCGGGTGCTTAAAACAAGTCTAGGGACTCGACTAAACTGGAAACACTGCATATTTTTTTTAGAGGAATCACAAATATACAGTTATTTAAGTGCATCATGGATAAAGTCTAACACAACATATAGAACATTTAAAAAGTCATACAGTGTACTTTATTTTAGTGAGTCATGTAATAATACTGATCCTTACAAACAGATTATGAGACAAGAACTGCTATATATGGATAAATGTTTGTGTTCACCTGACCATAAGATTGGTATGTGCTTTTTGAACATCCCATTACACAATTAGTCCCTATTTGCTGTTATAATAACCTCCACTCTTCTGGGAAAATGTTCCACTAGATTTTGGAGTGCTTGTGGGGATTTGTGATCATTCTGCCTCAAGGGTGTTAGTAAATTCAGGTACTGATGAGTTCCTGCGCTCTATAGCAGGCCACTTAAGATATTCCACTCCAGCCCATGTAAATCATATCTTCATATCTTCATCTTCTTTGTGCACAGGAGCATTGTTATGATGGAACAGGTTTGGGTCTCATAGTTCAAGTGAAACGATTTTACCACATTTTACCAAAGACATCTTATAAAACTATGTGCCTCCAACATTGTAGTAAGAGTTTGTGGAGGAACCACATGTGCCTGAAAAAAAACAATCAGGTGTCCCAGTACTTTAGTCCATGTATTGTACTTCCTTTGATAGTTTTTGTTTGTTAATAATTAGCATGACTAGATAAAAACATGGCAATTCAAAAGAAACAGAGGAGTGTGAAGTTAATACATTACACGTATAACATCAAACACTCAAACACACACACACACACACACACACACACACACACACACACACACACACACACACACTTGTGCCTCTCTTTCATGACACACCGGCAGGACGTTACTGCACTAGCTTCATAGGGTGAGATTAGATCAGCGAGCATCTTTCCTCACCCCTCTGAACCTCCCCATGCTTCCGCTTACATTTCCCAGCTGCTGAACAGCAACAGGCATTTGGATACATGCCCCATCAGCTAGGAATCCTAAGATCTAACACTGACACCCACTTTCTGCACTCTTCTTTCTCCTCCTTGTCAACTAGCTTTCACAAAACCAAGGCCTTCTCACACTGCACACATTTACATTCTTTAAATTGTCGACTGTCAAACGAACGCATAAATAAAAGACAATCCAGCCAGTTTTCATTTAAGTAGTGATGATTCAAACTGACCGTTAGTTCAGCTTTCATGAGCCAATGTTCAACCTTTGTGTTGTACAGACTTTCTTTTTCTTTTTTCTTTTTTTTTTCTCTCTCTACTGAATTCCAAGCCTTTCTCTTATCATGTGTCAGCACTTCCAGCCTTGGAGAGCCAGGTGATTACAGGAGGGGGTCAAAGCAACCATATAATCATTTCATCATTATGAAAAAATGTGTTGAGTGTAAAAAGAACTGCACATGAATTTATTAAGGATTTAAGTTACACAATAGTTTTGTTCATAGTGTCCACGTCTTAACTACTGTAAATACTGTACATACACCAAACAATGCAACAAAATGCCATTGTTTTTGGAAAGAAATAATGATGGGCCTAGTGCATATCAAAAAGTTTGTACACCCTTTAAAAATTGCATGTTTTTTTTATTGTTCTGTAATAAATTCAAGCAAAATAAATTATGTGATTTTTTTTTTGCTTTTTACAAATGCCTGCTTAATTGGAAAAACTGAAAACAATTATACAGTAATCTAGATCATCATCATAATGTGAGGGTTCTTAGAATGAACCCGTCAGGATCAAGTTCATGTTCAAAAGTACTCTAAACACAATTATAACGCAACACTTTTTTTTTTTGCCCCCATTTTTCATGAGGTGAACTCAAAGATCTAAGACTTTTTTTATGTACACAAAAGGCCTATTTTTCTCAAATATTGTTTACAAATCTGTCTGAATCTGTAGATGTGTGAGCACTTCTCCTTTGCCGAGATAATCCATCCACCTCACAGGTGTGGTATATCAAGATGCTGATTAGACAGCATGATTATTGCACAGGTGTGCCTCAGGCTGGCCACAAAAAAAGGCAACTATAAAATGTGCAGTTTTACTGTACTAGGGGGTCCAGGGGGGGGTCCGAAATCCAGTCAGTATCTGGTGTGACCACTATTTGCCTCACGCAGTGCAACACATCTCCTTCGCATAGCGTTGATCAGGTTGTTGATTGTGGCCTCTGGAATGTTGGTCCACTCCTCTTTAATGGCTGTGCGAAGTTACTGGATATTGGCGGGAACTGGAACACACTATCGTATACGCCGATGAGGACGACGAGCACGCAGATGAGCTTCCCTGAGACGCTTTCTGAGAGTTTGAGCTGAAATTCTTTGGTTATGCAAACTGATTGTTGCAGCAGCTGTCCGGGTGGCTGGTCTCAGACAATCTTGGCGATGAAGATGCTGGATGTGGAGGTCCTGGGCTTGTGTGGTTAAATGTGGTCTGTGGTTGTGAGGCCGGTTGGATGTACTGCCAAATTCTCTGAAACGCCTTTGGAGACGGCTTATGGTAGAGAAATGAACATTCAATTCACGGGCAATAGCTCTGGTGGACATTCCTGTGGTCAGCATGCCAATCGCACAATCACTCAAAAATTGCGACATCTGTGACATTGTGCTGTGTGATAAAACTGCACATTTTAGAGTGGCCTTTTATTGTGGCCAGCCTGAGGCACACCTGTGCAATAATCATGCTGTCTAATCAGCATCTTGATATGCCACACCTGTGAGGTTGATGAATTATCTTGGCAAAGGAGAAGTGCTCACTAACAGATTTAGACAGATTTGTGAACAATATTTGAGAAAAATAGGCCTTTTGTGTACATAGAAAAAGTCTTAGATCATTGAGTTCAGCTCATGAAAAATGGGGCAAAAACAAAAGTGCTGCATTTATAATTTTGTTCAGTATACTTTTTACAAACCTGTCATCAGTGATGTGATTCTGATTATCAAATGCTCTGTTATAAAATAGTGTGCATAAATGTTTTATAAATGTTTTATTTTTCTGTTACTTTTCATTAAAAAAAATTAATGGTCTCTATAATCAGATTAAAGGTGTACAAAAATCTGACAATTTAGTATCTTGGTTTCATATTAACAGGGACTTGTAGAGTTTTTATATTCAGTGTAGCACAATTTGGATTGATGCATTTATGTAGGAATGCCTGAATGCTGTTTTAAAGCCAGTAACCCATTTGCAATTCGGTGTTCAGTACTATTTCACTATTTCATTTGAGACAAGAACGAGAACACAAATGAAAGGCAGGAAGGCAGGTTAGGACAGGACCATAGACTTTACATAGTTCATAGACAGACTGTCAGCAGTTGCATCAATTTTTTGGTTTCTGTGGTGTCTGCAAAAAATACATTTGGGACCATTACTGGATATTCTTAGTCACTTAAGTGACATAATTTTTTTGTTTTGCTAATAGTCAATATAAAAATTTACAAATTAAGCAGACCTATTTGCTTTTGGCATGTATTGTATTTTAAAACGAATGAGAGCAAATGAAAACAATTAAATTAGACTACTGTGGTCACAAAAAGCTAAGCATGGAGACGACTGGTATTTTAACATAAATATAACATTAACTTGCATCACTGTAAGTGAGTCTTAATGTGACTTATTTTTTGCTGAAGGTCATGTAATAAGCAGGATGATCCAAAACATATTAAGTCATTATCACATGTTAAATAGTTCCAGTTCATGACTTTAGTCCCTCATAATCATTTGTGACCATGAGATATTTAGTTTGCGGCCTTGAAATATAACCTAATGGTTTTCTTGTTTTATTTCATAGCCTCAATATATTCATTTTTTTGTATGTTGTACCTAAAATATCCACATTATCACTTCAAAGGCTCTGTATATTAACATATTTGAAGGCAGAACAATTTTTTTCACTTTAAGTCACCACATTTTACAACACATTTTAGTCATTTGCTGATGGAGGGACACATGTGCAGGCTAAAATAAATAAGCAAAGTCCTGGCAAACAAATCTGATGGGTAATGCAATACGCAAACACAGTAACAGGCAAAGAGTCATGCCAATGGCAAACAGACATGAACTGGGCAAGCAAATGGAGTAAATGTGAAAACAATGTCAAGCAATGTCCACATCCAAAAAACAGCCAAAGTGCAAAAGGTTCAATAATGTCACAAAAAGTTTTTGTGTGAAGTGAGACTTGACGGTGTATAAGAATGAATGAAGTTGGGAGATAAAGAACAGGGCTATGTAATCACTAATCAGGTGAATGTAAATGGGTAAAGGATGATCATGGGTTTTGATGGATCGTCATGGGTTTTGAAGTTTACTGTCTGGCTGTGTATTATGAAAAGGCTTGGCTTTTTTGAATTTACAGGAGTTCTTCCAGGCATATAGTATACATATACCATACATCCAGTAGCATGCACTGTATATATTTTAGTGTATACATTCAGCTTCAGTGTGTGGAAAATGTATCAAAATGGGGAAAGCCAGACAAATCCTAAATAATAATTATTTCCACCCCAAATTCTCCCCAGTTTGGTAAATTCGAACCCACCAGCCAGCTCCCCCTTATCATTCGACAGCTAGCAGCCGTAGAGGGTAAAGGTTAACATGTGCTTCCTGAGACACTTGAAGTCACTCAGGCACATTTTCTTCCAAGCTGCCACTCATGCTGCATCGCAGTACAGTATTACACACAAGGAAGGAATGCTATCTACCCTCATCCAAGAACATAAACTTACAGATGCAGTGATGACCATTGTGTGCTGGTCACAGAAGGCTTTGAGGAGAAGCAATTTTATCAATTAATTTAATACATTTTATAAATAACATGACATTTATCACTTTTGCCCATCTGGCATTCATTCTCCTGCTTGTGCCTTTGGTTTAGTGGTCATTGCCCTCTCATTATCATTATGAATAAATGCTTTCCTTTTTATTTGTAGTAAAACATAATATTCTGTTAGCAAGTTAACTCAAATATCTTCAAATAGTAAATATTGTAGCTAAATGAAAAAGAAATAAAGTTTAAATCCATGCTGTAATGGTTATATTGGCACTAGCTGACCAACATTCAACTTTCCACTGCTCTCAGCATACACATTATTTCAAAATCTGGACTGGTTATATTACTGCAGTCTTAAATATATAATGCAATAAATTAGGCTACTTTCTAATTTCTGAACAAAGTAAGACTTTTTTTTTTTTTTTGGAAAAGGCTGAAAGAATCTCAGCTCTGTTAATCACTTTATTTCTTCCTTTCATTGCTTTCAATGGTTCCTGTGATAAATGAACATTCAACTTTTAATTCGTAGTAAAGCATATCATCTTAGGACTTTTAGACAGTAATTAATAAATAATGCATCTCACTTCTACTATTTGTTCATGTTTATATACTCTTTAATGCTTACTGCATTTTTAAAAACGTCGAATTATTTCAATCAGATTACTTTTTTTTTTATTATGGCTCACCACATAGTATAAGGAGAATTTATGTAAGGAATCATTTCATCTTTATTAGTGCTTATCATTATCTTAAAAGATCCTCTCATGTAATTATGAAACTGTCACTGCCATTTTAATTGCACGTAGTGAATTTTGGCTGAATGATACAGCACTTGACTGGCTTTGCCCGGCGTGATGGCGTGGTGCCAGAGCTGTGTGTGGTGAGGCAATAGCATTAAAGCTAAATCAAGGAAGCAAAGTGACCATAAGACATAATAAATACACAATACATGGCAAATCACAGTGTGGCTTTCTATATGAGAATAAGCTGCTGCAAGAGAAATGTAATAAGTCTGCTTCTGAGACGCTATTAACACATAATTATTGTTGTTGCATATGGTGTGTGTGTGTGTGTGTGAAAGCTAAACTAAAACACGGCATCTCTAAGTTGGCTTGCAGTGAGTGATATATGTTATGAGTGGGTTAATTATGAGGACAAATGGGCAGTTGTGGGAGGTTCAGGGTTAACCATGGCTCATTTCAGAGAGTTTCTTGTGCAGTCTGGGTAAAAGCAACTATCCGCTGTCCCTGCAACATTTCAGCTGTGAGCTAAGGGGCCAGGACATTTTGCCTTGGGCAAATCTTACAAATTACAGAAACATTTACTATACTGTATGGTACACCATACAGCCTTTCATCATGCATGCATTATTGAGGCATGTTATACATTTTATGACAAGCATAACTCAGGAGCTGTCAAATAAACCGACCTTGTCTGATGCATTTCCTCACTTTTTCCAGCAAGTCGACTTCAAAAATAATGCGAGGGGGTGACTGTAGGAAGAAATTAGGTTCCACTAGGACATAGTGGGTTATGGGCAAATTGACATGATGGTCTGCTCCTTGCATTAATGCACTGCAATGCACACTGAAGTCCCTCTGCGAAAACCATTAGTCTTGCATAACTCCCTGGCTCATGTCAAAGCATTTAGTAAAGAAAAAAGCAGTAAAAATACAGAAGGCCTTGGATGCAAGCTCATCATCCAGGGAGTTAATTATGAATGATTGCATATACAACCCATCTGCACACACACACACACACACACACACACACACACACACACACACACACACACACACACACACACACACACATATGCACCCTGGTATGGAAAGTATTTGGGCCCACCTGTATGTAAAACACCGGTATCTAATATCAAGGCTCTAGCGTGAGCCTGGGGACTGCTGCAAAGCAATGATCTGGATTGCAGAGCCACAGGCAAGAAGCTGGATACCAATCAAACCCCCACACACAAACACACACACACACACACACAGGCACAAGGCAGTAGCATGAACAGACAAACACCTATGCCTCCAGCTGTGTCCACCAGGCCTCGGAGGGAGACAGTCTCGTAAATCACACTCTGCAGGTACACTGCATTCGCCGAGAAGGCAGGAATCTCTAAACATGAACTTTTGCCTTATCTGTGTGTAAATACTACAGGATGGTGCACTGCAGCTCTGAGGAAAGCTCACTTTGGCTTTCACACACACACACACACACACACACACACACACACACACACACACACACACACACACACACACACGCACAGCAAGATTTATTTAAGATAAACCCAGGCCGGTATTGAACACACACTTGCAGTCTGAGGACAAGCAGTGGCTTTTAATTTTCATCGTAAGAAATATAGAAGTGTCGGTGTGCAGGTTTGCTCAGAAATCCCTGAGAGACAGCCCACCAGGAGGACTCAGGTCAGAGTGTGACTGCCTGGAAGATATATAGACCAACATTTTGAAGAAAACTGCCTCCTTGGAGAATGGAGAGAATGTCTCTGGGTTTGGACTTGTTTTAACTCTCATTTAACTCTCTCTGCTAAGATCCAGACAGCTGAAGAAAATAAAAATGTGAAAAATCTTTTCAAAATCTTTTCTTCAACCCCACAGGGAGTTTTGGAGGATGAAAGGTAAAGAAGTGCCCGGGGAGTGATTTGATATAAATTAGGGTTAGACTGGGGTGGGTTTTTCTATGAATTTGATAAAAAACACAAGTGATTCTGTAATTGCGGTCAGACAAAGATATCGCTGATAGTTCGATAACCAGGACCTGCTGGAATACAAAGAGTATTAATGCTTAGGAATGAGGAAAGTAATCGAATGAGAACACATTATTTGGAAGAGTCTAAACAGATTCAAATACAGATATTAAAAGGAGGCACACTATATTTTGTGGGGACTTACAGAAAAGTTCAAAGGTCATGTTGGTCAGGGTCAAACACTCACGATTTAATAAATAGTCTGTTTGATAAGGAAATTCAAGAAAACTTGCTATGTGCTATTCTTTATTCATCCTTAGCAACTGCATGGACAGGCTTGAAGTAGATAAAATTATGTTTATATTTGAGAAAAATGATCAATTAAACTCATTGGTATAACAAACAAGTCAAGTCAAGTCAAGTCAAGTTAAGTTTATTTCTATAGCACTTTTCACAACAGACATTGTCTCAAAGCAGCTTTACAGAAATCAACATTTAAGGTGAACGGTGTGTATTTATCCCTGATGAGCAGCCGTGGCGACTGTGGCAAGGAGAAACTCCCTTAGATGTTATGAGGAAGAAACCTTGAGAGGAACCAGACTCAAAAGGGGAACCCATCATCATTTGTATTACATCAAGAGTTGGATCATAAATCTTTCAACAATACAGAACACTGGAGAGAGGAAACAACAAAACAACAACATAAAAAGGCTATAAATATGGTTCAAAATGGTTTTAAATCTGAATACAGCTTGTGTCATTGTGAATGTAAATAAAATTCTCACACTAACCCAATGGAACCATATGCATCACCAGGTGTTAGCAAATGGTCCGGCACACAAATTACTTACGCTAACTCTTTCTACACATGCCTCCCTACTGGCCACGATTCCTAGCATGGTGTGCTGATTAAAGCTACGAGTGTTGTGCTGCTGCAGGGAGAGAAGCAATCAGTTTGGTAAGTGATTACTCATTGTGAGCCCTACAAACTACTCTGCTATCATGCGTTTAGAGGCAGCAGTAGCAGTAATTATGATGAGGTAGGGCAATATAGCAGCTGACACCAACAGCCATCAGTCCCATTAGAAGGGCAGAGGGAGGGAAGTACCTGACTCTTCACAACACATCAGTTGATGTCAGACAGATAAAGGCTTGCTGCATGACTCAGAGACAGTGAGAGACATCGAAAATGATGAGTGCTCCTTTGACCCGTAATGAATGCTGAGAGACAAAGTGGGCGGGCGCCAGAGAGAAAGTGGGAGGAGACGTCTAATGCTGCCGCCAGTGTTTATCGCTGATCCTGTGACCTTTCTGATCCAGTTCTGGTTCAAAAGAATGTTAATAGCACAGCAGAGTGAGTTTTCAAAGCATATCTTTTTTATGTTTGTAATATAATTTGACTGGAATAATAGGTGACAAGTTAAACAAGTGTGCAAGGGTCTGTAGGGCCTTTGCCTTACCCCTCCTTGCCTTTATAATCTCCAGCAAGAACACATCATTATTCTAGTACTAAGAATACTATTTAGTTGAAACTGTTGCTTTGACTGGTTGCTAAAATGGAAAGAAATATTATTGTTAATTTATTGTAAATGATTAACCTGAAGGTTTAAATCCCACCTCTGGCCTGTGTGCATGTCCTCCCCTGTGCCTCAGGGGTTTCCCCTGGGTACTCCTGTATCCTCCCCCAGTCCAAAGACATGCATTGTAGGCTGACTGTCATTTCCAAATTATTTGTAGTGAATGTGATTGTGCTTTTTAACGGGTTTGTACCCAGCCCAAGGTGTCTCCTGCTTTGTTCGCTGAGATCCCCGAGATTGGTTCAGGCTCCCCTGAGACCTTGTGTTGGATAAGCAGTATGGAAAATGGATAAATGGATCATGTTGATAAATCAGTCTTGAAAGAGGTTTGTGAATGTTTTCTTTTTTTTTTCTTCAGATAAATGGGTCTGTTTTATGTCAGGAGAAATGATATTTAGAATGCTATTTGATATGATAAGATTCATCCTTTATCTTTAGATCTTTTTTTTGGATTCACTTCACTTCAAAGCAGAAGATCACTGCATCCAAGCAGGGATTATCGCAGGCTCATTACAATGGTCTCTATACTGCGTAATATCACGCAACTATTTCATTTGTTCGCTACAGATGAATATAACATGTACATGGGTAATAATTTTCACCACTGTTTTTTTGTGGAAAAACTTCAGATGAAGAGCTTTTGGGCATATGTTTCTTAAATTTAATATTTTATTATGTTAAACACATCGACTGGGCACACATAGTAAATAGGTTGTGCATTTATAAACAAGAAGAAAATGTGTTTAAATAAAAATAGAATGTTTATTCATGAGGGTACAGATTTAATATCTAAAATACTGACAGTTCCTCCTTCTATTATTTGCATTACAAAGAGACACTTGTTACCTCTCCATGGTTTATATGTTGTGACTGACAGCCAACATTAGACAAAACCATGGGGTAGTTCTGCACAAAAAGCTATTCTTTTCTGCTCATGTTCCTAATTGGACACAGTCATGTCGATCCTTTTACAATTGGAACTACTGAAGCTTTTCTCTTGAATTCTATCAATCCTCTGTTCCTGTACTGATCCAGAATGTTTTGTTTTTCACCTCAACCAAGTTCTGCCACATTACCCCATTGCTTTATTCCAAATCCTGGCTTCCTGTAACTACACAAATTGCTTACAAGGCCAAAAAAATCCTAACTATACCATACTAACCATACTCTTCATTATGTTCCCTTCAAGTCAGCTCAAAACGACCCATCATCCTTCAAGATAAAGCAGATGTATGAAAGCTGTTCATTGTCCTGACAACAAGGTGGTTAAATGAACCTTCCCCGGCTGCCCAAACAATCTCCAAAAAATCCTCAACTTGCTTGTGCTGTACTTGTACTCTTCTGTACAAACTCCCTTCTAGTTTTATGATGTTTTCAGACCATGGTGCTAGCATTCGGGTTTCTGCAAAATATTGTAAATATATATGTAAATGAATATTAAAGCATACAGTACCTTTGCAGCTTTGAAGCTTGATTAATAGTTGAATTCATTCGACCACTAATGTTAATTAAAATTTAAATACATTTTCAAAAGAGATTTGACATTCTCAGAATGAAACCGATTATAACATCACTGAGGGAATGAGTTAGCCTTGATCCTCGTTCACCTTCTCTCATCCTTGTAAAAAAACAAAAAAAAACAAAACAACACACAAGGGGTAATTAGACATCTGGTTTAATAATCCATGTCCCTGGTTACCTGCTCATTGAAAAGGCTCACATGGTGGTTGTCTTTGTTGGTTTGTCAGTGCTGTGATGCAAAGCTACTCTGGCTAGGATGATGCAGCAATGCTGCAAATTTTGCTCCGCCCAGCACTGTGCTAATCCTGATGCCCCAGAGACAAGCCTGCTCCCAGGGCTGAGAAAGATTCTAGCTGGCCTGTCAGACCCTGCAGACCCCCCTCACACTCGCACAAATACACCCCTGCCCCTTCACTGGGCACATTGCCTGGCCCACACATGTTCAAAGCATCAAAATGTGACAGGAGCATTAACAACATGTGGTACATCCAAACTCCCCATCGTTAATCTCTCACGCCTCTTCTAAGACACGAAGCAGAACAAATTCAAAATCTATTGGACAGAAAGGTATCTGAGAGGATTTGGATGAGACACAAGTTGAAAACTGATGCATTGGGACGGATGCTTTGTGGTTATGGGGATGGATTGGGAAATGAAAGCACATTTGTGCAAAAACAATGACGGCTTTGTGATGAAAATGCTCTAACAGCACAGGGCCAGGAGACAGTGAGGGAAGCCACTGTCTCTCAAAGCACATCAAATGCACTTAATTAATACCGCTGACTCCAGCTAGCATTATGATCTTAAACACGTTTCTGGTTCATTATTATTGAAAGAAAGGAATGGTTAAGTGGGGACAAATAATAATAATGTATCAAAGTAATATACAGTATATGCATCAGTAGATAATGCATGGGTGGATATGTGCACATATTTGCACAGTAAATAACCACCTGACTGAAAGTGGAGTGTATTAAAATAATTGTACACACACCAAGCTATTAATTATCCTGCTAATACCATGGTATTTTTCAGTATTGACAAGCAGTCAAATATCTTTGGTATTTTTTCTTTTTACTTTCAATTTATAATCTTCTTCTCCTTTCGGCTTCTCCAGTTAGGGGTCGCCACAGCGGATCATCCATCTCCATACCCCATGTCCTCTTCATCTGCCTCTTTCAAACCAACTACCTGCATGTCTTCCCTCACCACATCCATAAACCTCCTCTTTGGTCTTCCTTTTTTCCTCCTTCCTGGTGGCTCCATCCATCCATCAGCATTCTCCTTCCCCATGTCACACCCCATGTCCCTTCTTTGCACATGTCAAAACCATCTCAATCTCACCTCCCTCACCTCCAAAACGTCCTACATGCGCTGTCCCTCTAATAAACTAATTTCTTATACCACAATCCTATAAACTTTCCCTTTCACTTATGCAGATACTCTTCTATCACAAATCACTACTGCTATCACTCTTCTCCACCCACTCCACCCTGCCTGCACTCTTTTCTTCACTTCTCTAACACACTCTCCATTAATTTGCACTGTTGATCCCAGGTACCTGAACTCCTCCACCTTCTCCACCTCTTCTCCCTGCAACCGCACCACTCCACTGCCCTCCCTCTCATTCACACACATGTACTCTGTCTTACTCCTACTGTCTTTCATTTTACTTGGTTCATACATAGAAATGTAGTAATAGTATAAGACATTTAGACTTATTTGAATTACTGTAAGTCTTATTTATAACAATAATAATAATAATGAAAATATTATAGCTGTTGGTGTAATTTTTTGTGTTATTTATCAACTGAACATCAATTTCTTCAGGTCTTCATATTGATCTGATCAAAATAGCCATATTCAACGTACAAATAATTTTTTTTTTCATTTTGCTCAGTAAGGTAATTAGAAAATGTTTACAACAGCTGTTTCACTCTGTATGCACCGGTGTTTATTTATAAGGAAGCACATTCATTTGAAAATGGATTAAACTGACCACAACTTCTTCTAGTCCATCAGACTCAAGCACTCAGACAAACCATGATATATTAACAAATATCTAATATGGGTAATTATGAATAAATGTGTCGACACTCATGAAAAAATCTTAGAGCCTCCTGACACATATCCCTTCCTTTATACTTTGTGACAGCTCTTTAGCTAACATAATAATGGGTAATAATGGACAGAAATAGATTTTCTATTGCATTTTAATGAAAAGGTTTCTAGCAAAAAAAAAAAAGAAAAAAAAACTCACAATCTGTCATGCAGTGTTAATTCAATGTACAGTATAATGTGCTAATAGTCCTCTTAATGTACATATGAAACATCATCGTCACCCATACAGAGTACATAAAAGGTGTTGAGAGCCGTTCTACTCTCATCTGATTGCAATAAATGTGAGTCATATTCTTCACTCATGCCTGGAGCAAGACCAATACAGTTGTACAGACATGTCTAAAAGAGAGAAAAAAGCAGGATTGGGAATGGAGTGGTAGATCTGCAGATCCAGTGATGACACATCAGATCTTTGTATGTGGACAGCTGTTTTCTTTTTTCCACATATGCACATACTGCACGTTTCTTTGGTACACATGGTAGGCAGTGAATCACATTCTTTGCTCAAGAAGCTTAGTTGCACAACTCAAATTTATCACAATATGAAACCAGATCCGATTTCGGATAAAAGGTGAAGTCATGTGAACTCTTGGGTAATTCATATGAAAGCATATTGTTTAGTATTTTTAGAGAAACCTATAAGTGGTACAATACGAACTCATTAGAGAGCGCCATGGATGCTTCCTAAGAGTGTATGGAGGGAATAATTCAGATGTATGGAGTGCTCTTAGAGGCTGACTAAGCAAAAGTTGCGCAAGTGAACATCATTTACTGGAAGATTTCCCGCATTTCCTCAGAGTACTACGCAATCAACCGAACATTGTTCCATGTTAGGAACATTTGTCAGACCTACAGTAAGGTTCTCCTTTTATTGTGTAACTTTATGTATGAGGTATTTATTCATCTTTTCCACATTCAGCACCATATTAGCTAAGAAGATACGACATGTAACAAACACTTTTTTACAATTGAATGCTGTTGAATTCTGTCCAGGCGGTGTTAGTCCATTTTCCAGAGGAGCCTACCGGAGCCAAAAGTCTGACAATTGAATCAGAATCATGACTTTATATGCCATCAGCAAAGACAGCGAATGAA
This sequence comes from Silurus meridionalis, assembly GCF_014805685.1. Classification (NCBI taxonomy): domain Eukaryota; kingdom Metazoa; phylum Chordata; class Actinopteri; order Siluriformes; family Siluridae; genus Silurus; species Silurus meridionalis. The sequence continues at coordinate 9,648,614 of NC_060905.1, read as the reverse complement.
TTAGCTTCTATAGAGCACACTATGCACCAGAAAGACTAACTACACAAACTATATTCATTTTTATTGATAAATTATAGAAAGAATGTGTCCACTTTGGCAGGTGGCTTGATGGTTAATTGGATATCTATAGTTTTCTGGAATATATTTTAACCATTCAAGAAGTACCATGCATGGAAAGTCTTAACCAGCAGGAGATATTTTTGTCCTTATACGACTGATACAAAGAAGAAATTCAAAATATTAATTAAAAGCTCCAAAAAGAATCATTTTATATAAAAGAAACTTGGAGCACTTTGTTTAAAATGGTGACTTGAGTTCCCACTTGCATTTCCAGCTTCACTGCAAACCTCAGTCTCCAGCGGTGACATGCACACAACTGGTAACAGTTAGCAGATGCAATGGTGAGAGCCGTCTAATGTGTGTGTGTGTGCGTGATGCCGTTAATGACACACAGTGCCAGCAATAGCTTTAAGTAGCTGATCCACTTTATTGGGTAAAAAAGTTAAAGTAGTTGAGAGAGAGAGAGAGAGCGCGAGAAAGAGAGAGAGAGCGAGAAAGAGAGAGAGAGCGAGAAAGAGAGAGAGAGAGCTGGGGGAGGAGAGAGCAAGATTTTAGTGGCCATGCAGACTTTAATAAGCATGCTCACAGCACTTCATCAAACCCAGTGGCGCCTGGAGGCTGCTGAAAGTGCATGGGTTCCCTACTGGGCTGGTTAACTGGGCATAGGTGAGTGGCAGGTAAGCCATAAGTACACAAGTCTCACACACACACACACACACACACACACAAAATGATTCACATTATACTCAAGTAGAGTGTGTTTCTGCAAATAAGCAGGTGTACGTATCTAAGAGAGAGTGTGTGTGTGTGTGTGTGTTTGGTCAGATTTGAGGTGTAAGCTGACTACAGCTTTTAAGGTGAATGCCAAAAATTCAGCTTTTAAACAGACTCTTTTCACTGTAAAGTTGCTCCTAGTGTGGGTGTGTACACATGGCTTAGGATATTGAACATGAAACAGCAGTTATTATGGGATGTGGTCCAAATATTCTGCTGACACAGACCATGTGTGGATATCAGACTACTCCTTTTTTAAGCGCAATACAGTGAGATGCAGAAAGCATTCTGGAAACTAAGTAAATCAAAATGTTTAGTTTAAAGAAGAAAGAAAGGAGAAAGAGAGAGAGAGAGAGAGAGAGAGAGAGAGAGAGAGGGGGATAGAGATTAAGACTTATACCAAAGATCATGCGTAAAAAATTGCTTGCAGCAACACTTACACAAAAATATTGTGTGTAAAGGTATGAAATTCACACAACAGGCCTCAGATGCCTGACCTACCCCGGGGGAATTAGATGATACAGCTTACCTAAAGGCACACAAGGATTTGGGTGCGCACACACCCACACCCACACACACAACATGCCTGTCTTCTCTGAATTTGGCGAGCTCGTAGAGCGCTGCCTGTGATATTTAATTCATTTGATGGTGTCTAGATGCCTCCTGAGTTCACACCATCCACAGTGAGAAAAATGCAGAGGAACACAAGAGAAGCTACGCTGGAGAGCCAGCGAGAGAGGAGGAAACAAAGATGATGATAGAAAAGGAAAGCAAAGAATACATTTACTAAGCTTATAGTTCATACAAACGGAATAAAGCAGCATTGCTTACGTGGCAAAGACTGACACTACGAGATAAAAGAAGTAATACAAAAACACAGACAGAAGTTGAAAATGAGATATGAGGAATTGAGTGTCTCTTCTCGAGTCAGAGTAATGGATGATTGTCTATTTCGTTCTGCTCGTCTCTCAGCCTCTCGCCAAGTAGCCTCAATGCACTCCATCAGCAAAATGAGTTAAGCCTTGTGCCTGTGTGTGTGTGTCCATGTCAATTTCAGTTTACTGTGTAGATAATCCCAACACACAGGGGAAAATGTATGTTGTTTAAAGCCTATCCCATCTCCCTTAGTACAAATATAACTGAGTTAAAGAACATCTACTCTTCCCTTGTGTTATTATATTATATTAAGACTGTGCAACCAAGCCATCTAATGCAGACTGACCAAACATGGGACACAAAGTGTTTCTGGATCTATAATAATCAAATCATTTTAGAGATTTATGAAAAAAAAAAGACATGCCGTATTTGCCATATTGCTATTTATACTGCAGCGAGTTCTCACACCTGATTGGTTGGAAGGTGTTGATTTATTTTCTACAATGGCACTAGTTCAGCTTGTAAATCATTATCTGTTCAAAAGGATGGAAAAAGAAAATGATACACATAAAATGTAGTTATTTAAAAAATGTCTAAGATATTAATACAGTTCTGTTATTAGCATAATATTATAATATGTAATAATATTATAATATGAACATATATACAATTTTTGCAATGATCAGATCACAAGTTCAAATCCCAGCTGCTAAGCTGCAACTGGTGGGTTTGAGCAAGACCCTTAACAATCATCTGCTCAGCTGTACAAACGAGATAAATGCATCTGCCAAATGCTGCAAATGTAATTTCCCCCCATTTTTTTCAGCTGTTTAAGCACCTTTCAAAATAGATTTTATTGTCTTCTAGGCTTTTTTCGGTCCCAGAAATCAGCTCTGTTCTGTTATCAGTGTAGCAAAGAGGTTCTAAACAAACCCGAACTGTCCCATCAACTGTGGCTAGAAAGAAGAAGTGGTCACGAGAAGAGACGAGAGCATGATGTTTAATATGCTGCATTTTCCAGTCCTATCGTTGCATTTCACTCGCAAACACAAGCACACAATTAAAAACACAGGTAGACCAACACTTGTTATATATTACTGCTACGTTTTAATATTACATATGTAATATTTGTATCCATCATTAGGCACACTATATAGAAATGGAGGAAAAGTCTGGACACTAACAGTTTGTTCTGCATGCCTGTTTCATACACAAGAGCGGAAAAGAATAATGTAGCATGCTACAGAATGGCAGAAATCAAACAGTTGTTTTTGGCCATGTTCGCAAATGTGCAGATACATGTGTGAATTATTATAACTGCTAGGAGAGAGATAAAGAGAAAGTATGCATTTGCATAATCCAGTGTTTCTCAAACCAGCACCCAGGGCTCCAGATGGTTTGCATTTTTGCTCGGTGTGACGGAAACTACAGATTTCCTGCTAAACAGTAAGTGCTAATTCCTCTTTCCTTATTATATAAGAGCAAAATCTCCACGGTTTACGTTAGTTACACCACACCTGTCTTGTTAACTGATTACTGTTATATCTGTGATCTCTCTGACATGACGTGCCAATATAATCATGCAAAAATGGACAGAAAAGCAGAAAGGTAGTGAAAATGTAAGTGTTTGTTCCACTGCGTTGTGAGCTAGGAAATCAAACATTTGAACCATCAGGAGCAGGGGCTATCAACTGGCAGTCTGGGAAAGTATTTCAGTAGACTGAATGAAGTAACTGATCAATGCAGGAAAAAAAAATTAAAAATCCATTGTACAGCAACTCTTTTTTTAAAAACATGAACCAGCTTTGTTACTATAGTAGATCATCTGTTGCAAATAATCCAGTTACATGCTGCAGGCAGATGACTGGACCAGTGACCAGCTGCAAGGCTATAGAAAGTTTTAAAAAAGGCACTGACTTCTATAGATTTTTCCATTTCATTTATCATCTTGATTTAGATTTGTGTATTGGCTACATGTCTTTAAATAAAATGTCATTGGCAAAACAAAGATAAATAAAGAAAATCTAATCATTGTCTTATTTGTTGCCAAATATTTATTGTTCCTGAATGAAAAGCGAACTGTTCTTGATATTTAGTCAGAAGTTGCTTATCTGGCTCTTGTAAACCTGGAACTTTATGAAATTGGATTTTTCAGTTGATCAACCATGGTATAGTGGGAAATGGAAGGTTTGAGCAACACTGGCATACCAACAATGTACAACTCATTAGATCAGTACAGAAAGTACAAAATATTTATGTGCAAATGTTAACATGCATGTATTGTACAAATGTATATGTTATGTCTGAATGTTCAAATCAGACACACACTTGTGTACAGTTCTTCCATCTGAATTAACGACTCCCGCTGTAAGCAGTAGCTGTGATTGAGACGATTACCTAGATGGCACCTTAATGCAGCAGATCAATGAGCTGATGCTTAGCACAGTCATCAGTGTTAAAATTAAGCCCCAACTGACGTCTGGATGTGCAAAATTTACCAGATGTGCAGAGCATAACTACAGATGTGTCCAAAAATACTCCATTTCCTCACGACCATCATATTTATTACAGGCACCTGTTCTCAGCACGTCACTAGAAGATTAAAGAGAATTGTCTGGATTATTTTGGACAGAAAGCACATTATTTAAGATTAGCAAATCTATGCTAAGAGGCTTTGTGATTAGTAGTTCCAAAATAAGACTTCTGTTATACACTAATAAACACCATGACATTGACTATATGGACCTGAATAATATCAGTTTTTTTACTCTGAGCAGTTATATTTATATCATTATAGTGAATGGGATTTTAGCTAAAAAACAAATAAAACCCGAGGTACACAGACAAGTGTTCAGACCTATGTTGCACCAATTCACTTTCTAGCCTTTTTTCTTGCTTAAAACACTAAACTAAACCAACATGTACATCTTCAACAGCCTTCTTTTGATAGGAAAGATCAAACGTTTCAGTTTTGAGTTTCTATTCCTCGATCGTTTCAAAAGTTCAGAACAGAAGAACTTTGTCCACCATCTTTCGCATTTTGACATTTTGTAATATCATGGAACATTAGCTGTCAAATTTTCCAGAGGTCTTCAAATCATTTTCTCAAATGGTTCTCCTATCACAAGCACTCTTTCAGCTATCAAGGACTAGTCAAATATTTTTTTTAACCAAAAAAGACAAAAAAAAATGCTTTAAGGTAACAAAAACTCAGTTCGTGAAACCTAACAATTTCACATAACTACACATTAAAACTGAAAAGACACCTGCAATTAAGGTAAAATAGATTAGTTTATAGATATAGTGTCAATTCAGTGCTCATCTCACAGTAGAGGCAAATGTTATGTAAATAAATATTACCCGTCTATTTCCCTTAAATACTGAGCTTCTACTCCATGAACCATGCAGCTTTCACAGAGCCGGTTCTCATGCTGTCTCAGACACAGTCTAAGATAGTTGAGCAGATGAAAGATTAATTATATGCCTCACTCACTATTCTATTACTACACAACATTGCAACAACCACGAAAGCCATTTCCAAAAGTGTTCTCCTGTGTACCAGAGAGCGGCTTCATCCAGCCATGAAATGGCGGTGAGAAACAGCCCCTTTTCCTGTGTAATTCTCAAAAACAACACCACCACCACTCTTCTAGTGGTTGGCTATTACATGCAGTCTAATCAATACTTGAATCTGTTACAGCTTCCCAATTTCATGTGATAAACTGACTTTATGTAGACTTCACCAACCTAGAACTGATCGATTATACGCTGACTCCAACACACAATTTCTTGTTAATATATCTCGAAGGCTAGACATGTGGATCATGCTACAGTTACAAACAGTTTTTTCTTCTAGTGTAACACGTGGCCTTTTCTGATGATATGGTTTATATTATAAGATATATCCCACTGATTAAGCAAAGTCTGTTCAGTCAAGCAGTCCTGTGTGCTTCATAATGATGAAAGTAACAGTGTACGGCCATATCACACCACAGTGATGCCTCTGAAAATGTCTGCAGACAGTTAATAACAATTTCATGACAGAGTTCTATTTGACAGGCTTCACACATCCCTTTACCTCTGACAGGGTTCTCCTCTTGTTCCTTTTTTGTCATTCTTTAACAATACTGTTTCACACTTTAGATTTCTTCTTCCTTTTAAATTTTTTTTTCTCCAGAGGCATGACAAGCCATAGAAGACAAGCCAATCTTCAGGAAAGGACATCATCCATTATTTTCAAGGTTGATTTTCCTCTTTCCCCTTGTGACAAAACAACACACAGACCATTTTCCCAACACACTGTGATTCAGCAATACGTTCTCTCACTGTTCTTAGATCAGACACTGAACAGGTTCGATGTGCTGTCCATTAATAAATGGGAGTAGTTTTTTTCCAGAGCTTGCAATGACTGACCTTTTCACCTTAACCATATTTAGTTATTTTAATCCTGGTACACATGGAGGCTGCATTCATTTGAAGGGGTTAGAGTGTAGAGGAGTAGATGAGGTGGCATCTGCCACATTAAGACAGCTGGTCAGAGTCACAGTGTAGTTCAGATTAAGGGATGGACGAGTGTTTGCAGCAGAGGAGAAACATTGGGGGAACTTGGAACACAGATGACAAGCCCATAACATACAGTTCACATAACAGGAAGAGACATCAGACTTCGAGGAATAAACATGAGGCACAGATACTATACAGATGTGCAAAATATCTCTACACAGTCCATCTATAGCATAGAGAGGTCAAAGTCACAGAGAGAAATTTAAAGTAAGAAAAAAGAAAAGACGCAGAACTAGGAAAAAAGTTACCATTAGTCCTACTGCAGTGAAGAGAAGATCTAAAATGTGTGTCTAAACATTATGCTAGTCTGAAGAGCATAGCTAGCAGACTCTCTACAGGAAAAGGTAAAGTGCTACACTTGGTAAGATGACAAATAGTGAGTGGGCTAATTGGCCAATTAGTCTCTCACAGCCAATTGTCCTTTTAGCAGGAAGAATATTTGTGGTCCAATTCAAAGATGTTCCACAGGAGGAAAAGGGAAGAAATGTATTTAAGAGCTGGAATAGGAAGGGGGTGGGGTTAATAGGGTTGGAGAGGGCATAAGGGTAAAGGGCAAAAGGGACAGAAAAAAGGGTCCTTGGACACAAGAGCTTGATCCAGGGCTTGAGGCGACTCAGTTTGGGCTGGAAGGCTGGTGTGTGCTGCAGACACGTGAGAGGACGCTTGGAGGGTCACGTGGTGGCTGGTGGGTCTCTGGGACTGCTCAGGTTATGGAGAGCTCTCCAATGAGGCTGCAGAGAAGAAAAAGAGAGGGATTTAAGGAGGGAGGTTGAGAAAAATAGGAACGGAAGATAGAGCAAAAGGAGTAGACACAGGGAAAAGGTGAGGAAGTTAAATACAAAAGGGAATGAGGAGGAGGAAAAAAATGCAAGTGCAAAAGAGTGTGAGAGAAATGACATGAGGGACTGAGGGAGATTAGCAGAAGAAGGAAAAAGATTTAAAAATAAAATACAGTTTGAGGAAATGGAAAGAGGAAACAAACAGGCAGAGAAGTGAAAGTCTAATAGACAATCATCAAATATATAATAAACTAAAGCCAAAAATAAAGAAAGAACAGCAGAGAAGAGCACAAAAAAACATGCTTTATATGGCAGTTGCAGTGATAAATCCATAGGTCTATAGTTCAACACCTCACAAAACAGTGGCAATGAACCTGCCACCCCAATGATTCACCTGCACCGACACACAGAGTCACGAGTCATGACAAGACACATCTGACACTCAGCCGCATAACAAGTCTGGAACTGCCCAATAAGATAACACTACCTAGGTACATCTTTTAATCAAACGATAAAAGAACTTGGCATATTAAAAACAAAAGCAACTTATACACTCTACAGCAACATGCACTTGCCTGCTGGCTACACACAGAAAAACACAGCAAGCATTTGAAATCCATTAGCATGGAGTGTGCTGACAAGCTGTCAGAGCATCACAGGCCCTCCATCTCATGCAGAAGCACATGAGCAGGTGGTGCGAGCACATGAGCAGGCTGATTCGGAAGTTTTTTCAGGGTTCATCCTGAATCCTTGAATCAAGGTCAGGAATTTTCAGTTTCCTCACCAAAAGAAATGGCAACATGACAGCTACCATTTGCACGTACACACTACGGCATGTGGGAGGAAGCGTTGGGCTAAAAGCGGTAATGGAAAGTTTTCTGTTGGTAGGAAATAGAAAAAAAATAAAAATACTCCTTCATTCTTCCTGTCAGTAAAAGTTTTCAAATAGTCAGTCTCTGCAACTTCCTGACATTAAGAACCATGACTGGAAAAATTATTTCCACTGATTTCTTTCGAGCATACACACCCACTTAGACGGAAGACAAATTTCCTTCTCGATCCCTGTCAAGTGGGAGAAATGAAAGAAATTGTCCACTTCTCTTTGACTAACTCCTTCTAGCCAGAGGACACAATCCAGTCTCCTTTACCCCACTGACTCCATCCTCAAACAATGTGATTTACTCATAATGGAACACAGACACAGAGTCGGCGCTGCTCATGTGTTACACATTACACGCCTGCTTTTATATGATTCCTCTGAAAACAAAGGATATTTATCACTGTAACCTTCCTTTGACAAAATTTATAGGGCAATAAAATATGAAGAAGATAGAGGGTGAGATCTTTTTCTCTTTTTCCTGCACCATACTGGCTTCCCTCTGAGCCCCAGTGGAAATGATAGACTGGATTCAAATGAATTACAGATGAGCCGCCCTCAGAGAGAGAGAGAGAGAGATATGGACAGACAGAAAGAGAGAAAGAGAGAGAGAGAGACGAAATCCAGGAGAGCGCTCTAGTGAAAAAGCTGGAGGCTACCTATGCATTCCTAATTAGTTCGTACTTCTACCAGTAAATTCCAGCTCAGCCTCTGACTCTTTCAAGCCCAGTTCCTCTCTGCTGAATTCTTCCCAAAGCCCTAGGAGTTGCAGCATGGCTGACAGATTTGCCTTTGTAGTGGCTGAGCAGCTCACTGATTGGAAAGCTCACAAGTATTTTTGGTGGCGTTGATCCACTGTGACTTCTGGTTTGGCAAATGACCTGGGGCTGTGTTTGAGAACTCTGAAAGTGGAGAGGCTTGCCTCACTATTGGTGTATTATAGTTGAACAGGATGGTATGATGACCAACCCAGAAAAGATCAATTTTGCAGTATTTGCAGTATCACAATATCAACTAAAAAGCTGATGAGAAGAAAAAAAAATATCTAAAAATATTTCATACAGTTTATATATTGTATAACTATATATTAATCACAACATAATCACACATATTTATCGGTTCTAAATTTACCTTAAATGAATACTTTTTAACCCTAGTTTTTAATATTCTAATCAACATGAGCAAATACGGACACTTTCTGCAAATGTATGATTATTATTAGTGAAACAATACTTAACATAAAGCATGAAGACAAAATATTCTTGTAAATGTTTTTAAATAATTATGGTGTTTTAAATTGTATCATAAATCATCAGGACACCAAACAGAACTTTTGCTATGTTTCCACACGGACGGTTTAAATTGGCGGATGTGTGCATCATGCAAATGTTGGTGCTTGAATTGAGACATGGTGCAACAGTAAAACAAGGAGTTTTATTTTAAATTTTTTTCCCTATATCTGAGTAAAGAAAGGACGTCGTGAATAAATGTGTGTTGCGTTTTAGGTTTTAATTTTGCCTCGTTTATATTTGTTTATTTGTTTCTATTATTAATAAAAAATCTGAACAGGTCAAACAGAAATAAATAAATAATAAATCGAGTGTCGTTAAAATGAATTTGCATTAACGCCTTATTAACACGTTTATTTTGACAGCCCTAATATAGATAGCTACTATTTCTTTATAGAAAAGCTACTTTGCTTTTACCTTCTATCTTTAGCTTTCGTGAGCATTACATTTTTATAGAGTTTTGTTATAACCAAATGCAAATTAGCTGCACATGCCTGCTTATTTACAGGTACTTAACATTCATTACTACAGTATACACAAAAATACACCGAAGATCAACGTTCCTTGAACATCTTTAAATTTGCCTAAAGAAAATATTTTGTTTAATTTGGCACACTTACAAACTAAACAAACACACAAACAAATAAATGCCAATGAGTTAAAAAAAAAAAAAAATCAAGTACAGTGATTTCTTCAACACATTTCTGGTCCTTTATTATTGGTCCAAATTATTGTCCATGAATGATCACTCACTTCAACTACACTCCTATAATAGGCTGCACTATTTGTTCTACTTGAGGACAAAAATAAGACATTCATAGCATTGTGCTTTGTGTCACACCTCAGTTCCTCGCAGCATTGAAATCCGGCTGCCCATTTCCCATCAGTATACACATAAGGGGCATCTTTACACTTGGAACTTTTGATCTGCTTGTGTGCAGGTTTAAATAGGCCATCCTGTTCTCCTTTAAGTGCTTTCTTTCCCTTGCCCTGGATTCTGATAATAAACAAAAGAGTGAAGTTGTTCAAACAAAACAGCTCATCAGCATAGAACCCACAGAGGGTTTGTGAAGAGGTCTATTTAAGCAACCTTGTGACTCTCATCACTGATGCTTACACCATTTCCAGTCACTCCCTTTCCCCCTGCTTGCTCACTTCCTCTTAAGCTGGGATGCATATAGGGAAATGATGTGTATAAGAAATGTGAATAAAGGAAGCGGTATCTCTTGCGTCCGACCCCTGCGATCCCCCTGCCCCCTCACACTTTAGGAAGAGCCGCTAAATAAATCACCCAGTGTTGCACCAACAATCCTTCTAGTAAATTAAAGTATTTTCTCTAATGATTCTGAATAGGGAAAATGAACTAAATGAGTTTGTTTGACCCTTAAATATATTCAAGTTCATGTTCTTCTTATTAATAGTTTGAGAGTCACTTAGCTGAAAATACTCTATAACTATTATATTGTCCTCCGACTATGAAAATAGACTCTTTAACAGTGTAACACTTGAACTTTAATAATGTCAGTTTGTGAAATCGTTAACAAATAAATATGCACATTTTAGAACACCACAATTTTTTTCCAGTTTCTACTGAATTTAATTCAATTTAAAAAGTTTAGCCGAAATTATGGCATAGAACATATACAGTGGAACCCAAATACCAGATAACCCAGAACCCTTGACACTCCTGACCTCGATAGTTCGCGACTGTTCATTTGGAACTGGACTAAGTGTAACTCGCTAAAAATCGAATAGTTCGTGAAAAGCCGTAAGCGGCTCGAAAGTCCGGAGTAACTTTTCAAAACAGAGTTTCTACTAATAAATTACATAAAAATGTTTCAAAAACTATTTAATTATTGTATTATTCCTTTAAAGTAGTAAATAAAACATTAATGACAAATAATTTACAATTTTTGTTGAGTTTACAGTACTTGTACAATTCCTCTTGAAAAAGGAACCATCAAAAGGAGAGAGTCAAAACCTTGTGATTTTTTGTTACTCGCGTAGGGTATTAGAATGTAACCCCTGCGAGTATCGAGGTTGCACTGTATTTACATTTACTGCATTTAGCAGATGCCCTCTTCGAGAGGGACGTACAAAAGTGTGTTGAGTCTCTATCAATGAATAAATCAATGCTGGTAGATTACAACTTAAGATAAATCAATCTACAACTCTTTTTTTTTTTTTTTTTAACAAAGCAAACTTTGAAAGTGCTAATTTAAGTGTTTCAGGAGGATGTTGGTCTTCACCCGTCGATTGAAGATAGTCAGGGACTCTGCTGTTCTGACATCTAGGGGAAGTTCATTCCACCACCTCAGTGCCAGAACAGAGAAGAACCTTGAAGTATACTTACCTCTCATTCTGAGTCAAGCAACATATAAACAAATGGGCATGAAGAAATCATAGAATTGTTTTGTTTAATACAATTGTATACATTATTGATAGCCACCTTTTGCAAATGCATGTAACAGTCAAACACACTGGCCTTCTTTCTACAACTGAAATCAAATATTGTTCAAAAAGGTTTTATACAAAACTGTTGCAGAAGTGAGAAATATGAGATTTCACTTGTAGGATGCTTTGCTTTAAACCTTTTGTCTTATTCATGCCACCCAAGCCAAGTTTGGAGACTGTGCAGGCCAATCCATGATTTGAAGCCTACCATCTGGTTATTTTTGGTAGTTCTGACCTGGAAGTAGGTTTGCTGTTGGACGAACCCCTGACCAACTAGGTGTATACCCTAGGCTACTACATGGTGCTGCAAAATGCTGTGATGGCACTCTGTGCAGTTCGCTGACTCTGGATCAGAGGTGGGAAAATTACACACATCCTTCATTCAAGAAGAACTGCAGTTTTAAAAGACTGGTAAAAGTTGAAGTACTGACTACACTTTTTCACTCAAGTTAAAGTAAAGAAGTTTGGGCTTTGAAATGTACTTAAGTAAAAAGTAGTCATTACTACTACCTCTTTTAGTGTCATGCTGGTAACTGGACCTCACATCATAATATATTAATCAAAAGAATTTAAAATGTTGTCATCTAATGAATGTATTCAGGCTAAACAACCACCATATAGAACACAAGCAGAGAAAAGATGATGATGATCAGGTGATCAGGGATGTCTCTTTTCTCAGTCATGCTTACATCACTGACTCCCTCTGTCTCAGCCACATAACCCCGGACTTGTTGTTGCCTTCTGCCCTGCTCATTGTGAGCTTAATAAACTAGTCTACATCTGTGGTGTGTGAGAACCAGGAAATGATACACCAGTGGTGTATTGAAAAAGCAGCACAATGGGTTGATGTGCTGAAAACGGCGCACAATTCGAAGAAAAATATTTATCATGTCACCAAATAGATTAAAACTGAGGAAAGAGTCTGGTTTGGAAATGTAAGAAGTACAACGTACAGATATTTGTGTAAAAAAATGGAGAGTGAAAGTAAAAAGTAAGTGAAAAAAGATAAAGAAGTAAAGAACTGATACCAGAAAAATCTACTTAAGTACATTATCGAAGTATTTGTACTTCATTACTTGCCATCTCTGCTCTAGAACCAGCCACAGCATCAAGAAAAAAGACCACCAAGCTTCCCCTCCATATTTGACAGTTAGTGTCACACATAGATGGGCCATCATTTCTCCTACTCGAAGGCATAAAAAAACCTTGATTAATGAACCAAAGTTTTTATTTATCAGTCCATAAGTCCTTCCAGTGTTCAGGAGTCCAACAGAGGTGCTTCATTGCCTTTTTCTTATCTAACCCTATAAACCTGCAGCTCAAAGCTCAGCTCAAACTGAGACTTGCTTACTTTAACCAGTGTTAAGCTCTGCTTGAGACTGTTGTCCTGTGAGCCATCTATCACGCAAGCTGTTGACTCTCAAAAACGTCTGATACTGTTGTGGCTTTGGGTCTGCCAAACCTCTTCCTTTCAGAGTTTCCTTCAGTTTTCAAGTCCCCTTTGATTGTGTAGGAAACTGTACCCACCGACACGCTGACTTTCTTTGCAATTTTTCTAAAGAAAAGACCTGAACTTTTAAGGATTATAATAATCAGTCCGTCTTGAGTTAATTGCCTTTTTCTTGCCATTAGAAGAGCAATATGCAACTTCCTGCAGTACTGTACAATACTGTTTTGCTTAAAAGGATGTAGCAACACAGTCTGTTTCAACACTACTTTTATACAGATGGAGAATTTGAAAGTAATCAACAAAAGTTGGGACACCTGTAGAAATTGGTAGCATCGACTTTCAAGGTTTAATTTACTTTCCTTGCCACAGAACAGCTGTAAATCTTTAACCCATCTTCCCTAAAGAAAACACTTTTGTATAACTAACAGCCAACGCAAGATTACAGAATAAAAGTATACCTTCCCCAGCGTTCTATTGCCATGTCTATTCAGTTCATAATGCTGCTCATAAACAAAGCAGGGAGAGAGTGGTGCAGAGAAAGTGGGAAGAAAAAACAGCTAGAGCAAAGTGTTACATTTTCTGCTGTATAAATAGGTTTTAAAGAAATGGGCTTCATGATAAAACTGCAAGTGCGTGGTGCAACCTAATTTGCCATCTTCATTGTAAACACTAACAGAACAAAGAGAGAAGAATAAAACCTGACACTTAGGCAGTTTGGGATGACAGAAGCTGGAATCATCTCTGAGAGGGAGGAAACTTTCCTTTCGTGATTTATTGGTGCAGATCTGGCTGTAGTCAATGGTGCATGGAGCCAGGCTTTTGTGTGACACTGGTAAATACCTGCTCCCCATTGAAACAACACTCTCTTTTTCAAGATTAACTTGCAGCCAGTGATTAACAACACTCCATTAAACCCTATTAGGTGCCATTATTATAAATCTACAGCTTTTGCAGAGAGATTTAGAAATGTTTGCTGGGTTTCCTCTGGAGTGCTGGAGTATAGTATATATTGAGTAAATGTCCTGCATGCATCACTGTGCTGATTAATGCTGCATTCCAATTGGTCAAAAGTTGTTGACTAATTTTCTATAACAGCAGCCTAGACAGCAGCCAGCTGGAAGTTAATGTTAATGCACCATGTTATTCACTTTGATACATTAACGTTTCTATAGTGCAGGGACATTCCATAAAACAGATTAAAGAAGCAATACTCGTTTTTTATTTTAATTGGAAATATGTAGAATATGATTAAAATCAAAAACATTACTAACAACTGGAAAGCTGAATTACTGTCATGAATGTTTGCGTATGTTTATTGAATTTTACTAGTGAATATTTGTTTGTATTTACTGAATTTCTGTCATGAATGTTTGAATGAATTGATTGGTGTTTGGTCTTTCATTTTATAGACAAAATGTGTGCGTATAATGTGTAATTCTTAAATAAAAAAATAAAAATTGCAATTATCAACAAAATACTGTTATTTTAAAATAATAAATTTTTGCCATCATGCTCTTATTTTCTTTCAAAACCTAGTTGTGCTTCATTCCATACACAATTTCCAATGACACCTTACAAAATCTAATTTACAAATAAAATCTGTTATTATGCTCTTGCAGTATACTCTGGAAAGAAAAAGGGCATTAAGAGTAAGAATGCATGCAGGAATGGATAACAAGGAAAGTGGAAAGAGTGAGCACACAGACAAAGGGTGGATTGTATTCCCTAATGTTGTTCTGACTATAGACACTCTGCTGCTGCTCAGAGGACTACTGCATTTATATTTCAGTGTAAAAATAGCTCCCGTGATAATTTATTTAGCCTGAACAAGCCTGTCTGCATTGTGCTCCTGAAAAATGGCTCCCCTCACCCAGATCATGAGAACCTTCTGCATACCTTGTATTGCCTCACAGAATTATCTCTAGTTCGTTCGCTAATGACATTACGGCAAAAACACCACATTAGCAAAGCCGTGTAATGAACTGAGGTCGTGCCTCTTTTCTCAGTCGTTGTCGGTAGGAAAAAACCCTCTATGTTGATAAGGAAAATAATAACATTCACACTTTTGCAGAACTTCTTATTTGCCAGCAGCAATTACATTACACATTAATAAAAAACAAACAAAAAAAACAACAGTTCTCTCCGCTATGCAAGTGAGATTCTGTGGTGCAAAGTAGGATAAAGTGGCTTGAGCTAATCTGTGAGGTGCTGAAGCTCATTAGGCTTTCATCTCTGGTGAAAAACTCTCAAAAGAGCCCTAAAATGTGACAACTCTGCACTTTCAGTGGCAGCGATCCATGTCGGCCAGGAAATGGGTCCAGGAAGGAATCCTAATGTTTTGACTGCATGCCGTATCTCCATAACCTTGAGATTCATTGGTGAATAATGACTTTGCTCTGTGTGCTGGCATTGCTCTTATGGGGAAAAAAAGACATTGTTTTCTTATTCGGTGGACTCCCAAATTGCTGGCATTAAATTTTATATTCATTGACAAAGAATGCCAGTGCAGATGGTGCCCATAGTGAAATAAACGATGAAGTATGGAATATAAAAAGAGATAAAGAGCTTTACAAGATGAAAGTTTATTATCGAAGAAGTCTTATTTCAAGTTTCCTTGAACTTGTTATGAAACAACAAAAAAGGTTTTTCGACTTGATAATGCTTACAACGAAATTCTAAATGAATATAATCAGCAACCTTAATCATAACAGGATTTTTCTGGATTCAGGATTTTTCCATCCGTAAGCTGTACACATAAAACTGGGTCATGAATAAACGAGTAAAATAAATAAATAAATAAAAAGCAAAAGTCTTTGGGAAGCAACATCTATGAACATACCACAGTGTCTTAGGGGAAGTGAAGGTGAAATATTAATAACTAATCAAGTTTCTTTGGGGAAAGTAAGACAAAAATGTGCCAAGGTAAGCACATTGAAAAGATCAAATTGACCGGCTTTATGTCAAGAATACTGCACTGCGCTTTCCCTCCGGAGCAGTGCATGACCCAGGGGTTTGTGGGGAACGGAACTCTTAGGTCCTGTGATTAAATCAGAAACCAATTCATCAAATAACTAGACTGTGGGGAAAAGTAAAGGCTTGTCTAAGAGTGTGGGTGTTGGAATTTGGACTGAGTCATTTTGGCTGATTGTAAGAACACTCCTTCCTTAACTACCCCCACCCTATTTGGTTTGTTTTTCAGAGGCAGGAAATTCTACTTAAGTCTATATCTAATTATCCGGGCTCTGAGCAAGAAATGACTGCATTAATCAGAGCTAAACAAAGGAAATGAAAGGAAAACAAGCATCTGAAAAACAATAAAAATGTAAACATATGATCACATTTGGATTTAAATCTGTTGCTGTTTACAGTCTTTATACTTTAGATCATATATAACCAGAAGTACAGTATGTGGTCATCTGATCATCACACCCATATGTGGTTCTTCCCCAAACTGTTTAAACTGGAGTGGAAGAACCCAACAGTCTGCACAGAGCCCTGACCTCATCCACACCAAATACCTATGAGATTAACCAGAACACTGACTGCACCCCAGAACTCATCAATGCCTGATGTTACTAATTCTCTTTAAGATGAATGAAGAAAAAAAATCCCGACCATGCCCCAAAACCTAGTAGAAAGTCTTCCCAGAACAATAAAGCCTACTATAACAACAACATTTTAAACTAAATCTAAAATGAGATGTTAAACAAAATAGATATTGGTGTAATGGTCAGATGTTGAAATATTCTTGGCCAGAAAAGTGTATTCAAAAAGAAGAGAAGAATGTAGGCCATACGGTCCCAGAGCTCAAAATTGAAGTGGGATCGCAAACGTTTTGGACAGCCATCAGCACACATTAGTTACTGTGTACATTAGGAATCACATTAGCAACTGTCAACTATGTAGGTCGCATCATAAGAGTGTTTGCCAAGCAACTAAATAATAAATATTAATACCAAGAGGTGCATAGGGACTCTAAGGACCGAACGTCGCCATGACGACTTGCTTCCTTCCTTCTCTGAAATGTCGGCTGCTCATCATCTCCTATCAGCGGAAAAAAGTGTCAGCATCAGCCATGCGGCATCAACCGTGCGAGCACTCCATAAGGAGTTAGGGTCAAAAAAAGTTGTTAGGGAGGAATGATTGTGAAAATTGCATTGAAAATCTATAGAAGCAAAGTGTAAAAGACTGAGGCGTTATGTCATCAATGGAGGCTACTCAATAAAACATATTGTCTGATCAGACACACACTTGCCTCTGAATCTTGAAGCGATAAATCTTTACTGTTAGCCGAGCTCCTCCACATTCCTCCCTTCTTCCCACAACCATGGCTATATGAACTGTTGGCTCAGCAAACACAACACTGGAAAAATTACATATCTAATTGGAGGCAAGGAGGATTAAGGCTACAGTAAAAATGATGAGTCACTTACAGACCAAATGTCTGCTAAACAAAGACACAAAGTGAGAAAAGAAAAAGGTACAATGAAAGCGAGAAGAATAGTGAGAGAGAGAGAGAGAGAGAGAGAGAGAGAGAGAGAGAGAGAGAGAGAGAGCATGAAGGAAGTGTCCTTGTTATCTTTTACAATTAAAAAACTGCTCAGAGTCCTGGGAGAGCTCAATATAGCGGTGATCGAATGTGAAAACAATTTTCCCTTTACACGTCTACAATGACTGTTCCGTTCGTGGGAAGCAGGAACTTGCCGATGTTTCTCACTTTAGCTTTAACCAAAGATGAGGAGGGGGGGAAGCACACAAAAGGGAAATGAGTCAGTTGTGTTTAATCGCTCTTCAAAAAGAAATCCAACATGCAGCAACAAACAAGGCCAACAAATAAGCCAATTCATTCATGGGATTTGAATCCCTCTTTCCTAACACAGCTAACCACACAAGACAACAGACGCGGGCAAGCCAGGAGATGCAGGCTTGCAGAGCTGGTAAATCAGCCATGCTCATCTAACCCTGGCACACCCTCTCTCTCTCTCTCTCTCTCTCTCTCTCTCTCTATCTTTCCCTCGCTCTCTCTAATCAGCCCTGACACAAAGCATACTGCACTGTACTGCACAGCAGACCAAGCCCATTAGGTCCAGCACACACCACACACACACACACACACACACACACACACACACACACACACACACACACACACGAAAAACAATTCAACACTGTGGAAAGTAAATCAATGGAAAATATTAGGTTTGAAGCCTGAATGCTAGCATGTGGTCGTATGTATGTGAACTGTGTCAGCATGTGCGTGTGCTGCATTTTGATCCCGATACGATTTATATCATTTGTCATCATCCACTTTTCACCATCGGTCTCTGTAGTCTTTTTACCTTGACTGCATCCGAATAAGGCGAGGACAGGTTTTCACAGTGCGTAAGATGAAAAAAACTCGCAAGATTTCAATCTTTTTTGGAGGGAGGAGAAAATGAGCTGGTCTTCCTGGCTCAAACGCACAGTGACAAAACACAATTCCTAGCGTGTCATGGAACCAGAGCAAATCACTAAGTGGTATTTCTTGTTAATACATTGTTTTAATTAAATATTAATTTACCTTTTTAATCATGATGGCACAGAGGTACAGCTCCAGGGTCCTGTGTTCAAACCCAAATCCCCCGCAAATGTTAAATGTTCCTCCTTTTTCTGGACAGCTCATTACTGAACATCTTCATAACCTTCATTGGCAGAGGTCCCACCTATTGGACTTACAAACTTCTGAGTTATTTCATTAACAGGGCAGCAGGACAGCTGCTGACAAAACAAACACTTGGTTGGATGATACCCAGAACCCCATTGTTCACATGGGTTTGTTCACGGAAGATGGGCTTGTCTGGACTCGTCGCTCTTGACAGATCTTTTTTGTCCAGGCTTCTGTAATTGTAGCCACTGCCGGAGATCTTAATCAAGGTTTTTCGTGAGGATGGAAGAAGCTGCCGCAACAAGCGTTTAAGAAACATTTTTTCTGTTCTCAGACCAATGCAGAGTGTTACGGCAAACCATCTTCTGGCCAACCTGTAATTAAAGTGCCACTTCAGGCCACTGCTGAGTGTAACTGAGTGAAACTTCACATAAGAGTATTGCAATCTCGCCACAGACCAAATGTCTCTTGACATTTATAGCCAGTGGCTGGTGCTAAGCGGTTGCTTATTTGTCTGTGCTACCAATGAATCTTTTAGATTTACACAAACCAAATAATTGTACAGAGGCGTCTTGTAAACGTGTGGGCTTCACAAAAAAACTTTGACAAATTCAATCAGATTAAAACAAAAACTTTCTTCCCCTTGATTTCTCTCTCAACAGATTGTTCTTGCTATTCCCTTGAGAGCACAATTCCTTAGGGGGCTTTATGTTGTTCTTGTGTTTTCTTTCCTCAGTCAGAGTTTATCCAAACCATCATAAAGTTTATGAGATTGCCACTTACCACAGTAGGAAGATTTGGGAAAAAAAGTCAACTCTGCCTCAAGCATTATGAATGATGTGTTTGGAAAATGAGCCTAGTATAAAACATAACTTATGTACTTTGTGGGGAATACAACAGTGTGCACACAAGCATTCTTCATTTCAACACAGGTTCTTTCTAACATGGTCACATTGATCTTCAAATGCAGATATTTTTCGACAGGGTATTTAATCTGAATATTTAGTCTGAATGGTCTAAGGCAACCTTTTTTACACCACAGACGGGTTTAATGTCGGACAATATTTTCATGCTTTTAAGGTGTGGTGGATAAATACAAAATAAAATTATATGACCGGCATAAAAACTGGTATTTTCTAAATATAATAATAATCGTGAATCCACTGTGTTGTTTTTTGATCATTCTGCTAACTTGGGGGTTTGAATTTAGCGGTAATGTATCATGTGTTAGCGGCCAGAGCAGCCCCTTTAATGTAGGTAAAACATGTGACCGAGGCATCATGACATGCATCAAGAGTGAGTCACAGACAGATGTGGTGAAGAAAATCCGGGAGTTTTCCAAAATATAAAATAGTTCAGAATCAGATAATAAATAAAATGGAAATAATGTAAGTTATGTATTCTTTCTGTGCGGCCCGGAACCAATTAACCCACTGGTCTAAGGCATTCAGGATACTATCTTAGGGACACTTCAGACAAACAAAAAAACAGTGACTAAAAATTCAATAATAGGTATAGTTATGGTGTAGTGTTGCTACATTACAATTTATTGTGAGCTCAAGCTACTACCTCTGTTAGATTTTTGCTGTTGGGTTCTCCACGTGTCTACGTGGGCTTCTTTTAAGATTTTTGAACCTCCCAAAAACAGGTTAGTAGGTATGAATGAGTGTGTCCTTACTGTAGGTTTGCATGGGGTTAATTTAGGGTATATTCCCAAGCAAACCAAAGGAATTTTTATCAACAACAAGGAAAAACTTTTATTCGTTTGAAAACTAAAGGTTCTAGTGTTTTATCAACTTTACATTTCTTTCGAATTATTGGTTTACTAAAATCTCTTCTTCTGCTGAAATCAAACAATAACTCTGCATCTCCAAAACACAGCAGCACTTTTATTGGGGACTGGGTGCGTCCAATAACTCTAATGAGAACATTTATTACACCGTGTAAACCTTATAAATGAATTCACTGAATTCAGTGGGGTTACATCTGATATGTAACTTTGTGCTTGCAAATAATAATTTTTGAAACACTTTGCAAATCTTACTTACACCACTCACATGAATGGGTCTATAGGAATATATCAGTGCACGGACAAGCGCCTTTTCCGCACCTTCTATGCTTCTGATATGAATTTTCTGGCTTTTTAACCATCAGTGATTGGGGACAGATAAAAAGTCATCTTCATCATCTGTCTTTGTCTTCTATATCTCCACTGTTTTTTCTACATCAGTGCCAGCTCAGCAAGTCCTCTCATGAAGCATTGCCTACTTTCTTCTAGTCTGCAAGAGACCATGTGGCTTCACACATCCCAGGGTGTTGATTTTTTTTCCTGCTTAAAGGTCATTTACTGATGCCTGCATTTATATTCTAAACCAGCCCGTGAAAATAAACAGCCAGCTCCAGCAAACCGATTGAGACAATGAGATTGCTTATAGCATTCAGCATAAATTACCTCTGTGCCAATCACAGCCCTGTTCTGTGGTCAACAACTCAGAACAACACTATATGGACAAAAGTTCTTCCTCAAACGGTTACCACAATGTTAGAGGCACAAAATTGTATAGGATGTCTTTGAATGTGGTAGAATTAATTTTCCCATCACTTCAACTATGAGACCCAAACCTGTTCCAGCATGACAATGTCACTGTAAACAAAGCAAGCTTCATGAAGATATGGTTTACATGGGATGGTGTAGAAGATCTTGAGTGGCCTGCTGTAGAGCTCTGACCTCAAACCTACTGAATGTCTACTGAATTAGAACTCACACTGCACCTCAGGCCTCCTCACCGAACATCAGTACCTGACTTTACTTAAAAATGTGCTGATGGAGAAAGAGTGGAGGTTATTATAATGACAAACTTTTGTTATAGTGTATGATCAACTGGTGCATTCTTTTTTATAAAACTCATAATGAATGAGGTATAAAGGAAGCTGTTTTTATATCAGGAAAACCTCATTTCCAGAATGTGACAAAGTTTTTTATCATCAGAGAATAAGAGTAATCCATCAAAGGAAGAGTCACTAAGCTGTGGGAATACGGACCCTGCAATGTATTTTTGCTATACTTCAGTGACTCCAGATATCAAAACATGATCCAATGCAGTTTCTTTCGCAGAGCTTCTTTTTCAGTTTATGCGATCACAGGCATTTAGGTAAATTATTTAACTGAAGGCATCTCATCAAACCAGAAATTAGCTTCAAGGTTAAAGAGGGTAAATCTGAATTTTCACTAGTTTTCTTCTTGTCTTATTAGAGAAGTAACAAGATGACTTGTTACCAAAAAGGTTGTCAAACAAAACATAACCACTATGTCTTACTTTTTAGTAAGCTTTAAAACTTTAGTTGAATTATTGATTGAAAATCCATGACCCGCTCACACATTGTACATTTAGTACAAACACCACTGTTTGTCACTTAAATGTAGTTACTAATGAGGGAATCACCAGCATGCTTTAATGGCATTCTGGCTGAGTGCTTGAAAAGGTAAATTTCATCAAACCAGTTGTATGTGTGATTTACTATATGTTCATCCTGAAAGTTTGAACTGTCTTTAAGAGAGGACAGTGAGCAAGGTTGCCATTTGAATGCAGTTAATCCCCTCTGATGCAAAAGGCTAATGGGGGTTAACAAGAATGCCGGCTCCCAGTGCAAAGGCGACACTCCAACCCCAGCTGTAAACAGTCATAATGAAAGCCATGTCAGAATTGTTCTGGTCACACTCACATACACCCACTTTTTAATTGCTTTTGCATGTGACAAGGGCTGACAAAAGGGATCAAAGCGCCTCTTTCTTTTCCCCCACCACCACCACCATTTCCAATACGTCCATGTGCCCCTATAACCATGTCCCACCCTCTAGGCAAAGGTAATTATTCACTGAAACCTATGTCACGGCAAAGCGCAAACTAGAATAGAATAGAAGAAAGAGCTAGGGTAAACACTACCCACAGTCTGCATACTGAGCAAGACTTATTCAAATCTAAGCATCTATAGAAAAGACTATTGGGCAAGTAAACATGCAAAAACATACGCACACACGATCCCCGTAAAAAGCAGCAATTCCACATACTAGAGCAAAAATAACCTGTTTAAATGCCTAGGTCTAGCACATGAATGCCTTCAGCATCTGCTGGTGATTTAGTTGCAGATTTTTTTATTTTTACACGTTCAGGCCTCAAAGGAGATCATAAAAGTAACCATTTCCCATGTCTCGGCTTATCATCAAATCGTTGCATTTATTATTACATTCCAGAAGACCCCTAACATGGCCTTTTACTACCTTCCAAAAAAACAAACAAACAAAAAAACCCCCAACAATGCCAACATAGATTTTTTTTAAAAGTATAAGAAATAAACACCAAGCAATAAAACACAATTTTTTTTACTGATCTTTGTGGCAAGTCTAAATCTGTAGGTTGCAGATTCACAGTTTGAGTGGAAACACATTGATTCTCAGAAAGTATGTTTTTTTTTTCTTTTCCATGAAGGATTTTTCACCATTGTGTATTTTATGATTATGGCTATAAATAAAAATGATACATTAAAATATGGACTACAACTTTTCTCCTTATTACAAATTTTCACCTGCACATTATTAAACCAACTGTACTGACTGAGATGTTAAAGGTGTTTGCTGGGGTTTTGTGGCTTTTCCCACTTGAGTGTTTAATAATGTAATAAAATTGTTAAATTCCCCTTTTTCCTCACTTTATAATTTAAAGCATGCACATTTGAGTGGGAATACTAGTTGCTCATATTTTACAAAAACCGTCTTCTTACCCATCATTTTAAGACGAGCCATAAAGAAAATGGCAAGCCAACCACACGTTATACCTTTCAAGGTTCCAAATGCCATAAAACTGCTCTGTGTGTTCAATAAACCAACTTTGACATTTATGGTATGTGAGCACACTTTAAAAAAAAAAAAAAAAAAAAAAAAAGAAAAAAAAAAAAAAAAAAAGCGTATTTTAAATATATATCCTTGTTCAGGGTCTGTGAGCAGCTAGGGCACCTTAACACTACCCATTACCCATCTGTGCTCTCTCAACACTCCAGAGAGTCTCCTGCTGGAGCTGTAATGATCTTCAACCAGATCTCAAAGTCACAGAGAATAAAGGATTTTGAAAAAGTTTTGCAAGTAGGATTATCCATAGTATGAACACTACTTTAAAAGTAGCCAAATGAACAAACTGAAAATTTATTGTTGTCAAATGTCTTGTTTTATTTTATAGCTACTATATAATAAGGCGCTGGTTTACTCATATCCCAAGAGTGTTCATTTGTGTGGGCTATCTGAGAAATTGCGTGCAAGATTAATGGGAACGTTCCAGGTGATTGCGAAAGAATAATTGTGGAAATGACATCACGTGCAAACTAGCGAGAAGAAACAATCCTAAAAAAATGAGGTGTGTGAACTAATTGTTCTCGATATGAGAGTTTGGAACAGTTTTAAACGGATGTCTGGAAGAACAAAACCGAAACTTGTCAGATGTTTGAGTAACCACGTATGATGCAGATTAAAGGTGATTAGACAAGCGGACAAACACAAAACATGGTATAAGTGCAGAATAAGAGTAGATTCAATTGTAATGAAAACCTTTTCAATGGCTTTCTTTAAATGGTATTCTTAGATTGAAATCATGGTTAAAAAAAAAAAAAAATCTTACTTTTGAGGTTCCAAGGTTTTGATAAAATGTATACTTTAAATATGAAAGCCTCTCTAACCCATTAACAAATCACATTCCTTCTTCTTCAACGGATTTTCATTTGCGCTTAGTCACAAGTTAAACTTTTTTCCATCACTTGGAAATGAGATGTGCTAACTATCCATAAGTAAAAGCAAAGACTGTAAATAGTCCATTTTGAAAATGGTTATAAAAAGATCAAAATCATTCAACTACACAGTCACCATGCACCTTAAAAGGGACATCTGTATGCCTGATCATGTATTCAGTAATCCAATCAGCCAATACATGTGGCAGCAGCAAAAAAACTAAAAATCTGATTGATTGAATGCTCACAACAAACATCAGAATGGGGAATAATGTATTCGCTGTGATTTTAACCATGGTATGGATGTTAGTAACAGATTGGCTGCTTTAAATGTTTCAGAAACTGCTGATCTACTGGAATTTTCACACACAGTCTCTAGAGTTTTCACAGAATGATGTGAAAAACAAAACAAAACAACATCCTTTGTGCAAAGGATCTGCAGGATGAAACACTTTGTTGATGAGAGAGATCATAAGAAAACTGATTGGTCTGAAGTGAAAGGAAATCTATAATAATGTAAATAATCACTGTACTACCATGGTGAGCAGAAACGCATCACTAAACACACAATATATCAAACCTGGAGGTGGGTGAGCTAAAACAGCAGAAGACCACTTCCACCTTCTGAGGCTGTCATGGACATAGACTCAACCAAACTGGACAGCTGAAATTGAAAAAATACAAGGTGATTTATTTATCAACTTTAACTGTCCAGTCTGGGTAAGCCTGTGCCCATCATAAGCTCAGATTCTTGTTCTTGGCTAGCTTCATTTACACCCACAGAACTCTTATTTACTCAGTGCTTTTTTGCACCAGTCTTTGTACACTTTAAAGAATGTTGTGTGTGAAAATCCCAGGAGAATCTATCATACCCAAACTAGCTCATCTAGCACCAACAACCGTGCCACTGTTAAAAGTCACAGAGACCACAGTTTCTCATCGTTTTCATGTTTGACGTGAACATTCCCCGAAGCTCTTGACCTGTATCTGCATGGATTTTTATGCATTGCTTTGTTTACACATGTTCAGCTGATTAGATAACTGCATGACGTGTAACAGTGAGTGTATCCAAAACTATATAAAAGTACACTTAACAATGAGAGACACTTTATTATATAACTCCATATTAACATTCTTAACTAGCAGATAAGAAACAAATATGTCTTGTTTGCACTATTTTAATACTAGATTTGCATAAACAGCATTCAGCTTTACAAGAGCAAGCCTGAGAAAACTATCGGCTTCTGGTATTTCATCATTTCCAGGCATTATACTCAAATGTGACATTGTGCTAATAGTTTTGAGAGCAATGACCTTATGTTTGGGAGCATTTGGGAAAATTGAAAAATAAGCATGTCCATTCTGCTTGTGTGTGAGAGAGATCACAAATGTTATTCCGTCAGTATTGAAACAGTGAATGTATGGTCTGGGCAAGAATATATGGCTGGAAAATTCAAGTGTCTCAATACTTTTGCCAATATAACACATTATGTGGAAAACTAAAATGGATAGTTTCAAGAGTAGAAAAATTAGTAAGTAGCACTACAAATAGTAATTCAATGCCCAAATATAGAGCCATTTCTCAAGTGTCAAACAGTAGGTTTAAAATAACTATACTACTGTAGATCTTCAACTCCCGACTGCCTCATTCACTTTCAGCTCATTGCGTATTTTTTATTTTTATTTTACCTACTTTTAGCATCAGTGTAAAAGATACAGGAAACTCATGCAACCTTTGCAGGGCCTATTTTAACAATATACAGTATGTGCACCAGTAAAGCAGTGTTGGACATTATATTATTCTTAGCACATCAGTTTCGAACAAGAGTACATAAATGTCACCATGCAATATGTCACACCCTATATATCAGCACAGCATTGCTATTTTCAAGCACCTGTTCCAAATCCTGCTTCTTTTATTCAACCCAGTTACAGGTCTAGCTGAAAGCAGGAGCATGTGGATACTGAGAAAGAGGTTTAATGGCTTCATACTGTTCTTCTCCCTAGTGCTTTGGGTTTGCTTTGCTTTTCTAATGGTGGAGAACACAGTGAACAGGTTGGAAGAGTCTGCCTTGGGCTTTTAACTTTCCTGAGTCAATCAGAGACATGCTGTCAGTTGTTTCACTCCACAATCTCTCTGTGTGTCCATTACTCTGTGGGCTACAGCACACCCATTTTTAATGGAACAAAATAAAGTTATTGTTTTATATATTGTTTATATAATGTTTTATATATATATATATATATATATATATATATATATATATATATATATATATATATATATATATATATATATATATACATATACACATATATACATACATACATACACACACACATATACATACATACATACATACAATATACCTATAACATATTGTATGTATGTATGTATATATGTATGTATGTATATATGTATATATATGTATATACATATACACATATATACATACATACATACACACACACATATACATACATACATACATACAATATGTTATAGGTATATTTATCTATGTAAATATTTTATATAACAATCATTTTGTAATTTTTCAACATTTTGTCCTCTTACTTAATGCTTGATGAGCTTGAAGAATACACAGTCAGGAACCTCAGTACAGAATCTCTCCAGATCCCCCAGACATCCCTCCAAACATAGCTTCTTGGCAGGAGCTTGATTTTTATTTTAAATCTCTTGGTAACACATAAAGTCCGTGATGGTGCGTATCTTCACAAAATTTACAGGGTTTGATGATTAAAGAGAACCACAATATCGGAGATCTTGTACCATACTTACTAATGGCGATTGGTTGTTTTCTGTATATGCTTCTGTCTTTTTACAATAAACCCACCTGAATTGTTTGTTGCCTAAAGTTATATTTTTTGCTCATTAAAGAATAAATATAGACAAATTCCCAGCAGCAATCTAGTGAACGTTAAGTTTGTGGTTAGATGAAAGTAAAGATTTTTTTTTTTTACTGGCGCACCTCCACATAGTTGGTTGGCATGAGGCCGACACCGGATTGTAGTTTCTGAGATATCTCTTAATCCAAAAATACTCACATCTTCTGCGAACTTGTCTCTGGAGAAAATTTTCTCTCTCTAATCATCCTCCCTACTGTGTGGGCAAAATACACCCGCCATGTTCCCTACAGCTGAATTAAAATCTGCACTAACAATGGAGATGGACATATTAAGAAATGTAGCTCTTTTTATATTCATCTCCTGGTTTACCAAGACCTTTTCCTATCCCCACTGATGAAGGATGGAATTTGGACTCTAATGTCATGTCATGTTCATAATAGCAAAACATGATGCATACCCATTATCAAGGGTGCCAATAAGTCTGCCCTTTACAGATGTACAGTGTATAAAAGTGTTTATATACCAAGAAAAATAATCAGAATTCACATTATATATATCTTGTGATTGCTATAACATACTGTAAACATTATTCTGACCAAAATAAAAACGTGTCTACATTTAATGTTTGTAAAGTCAAATCTCTTTCTATTTTGTCTTAAATTATGTATGTTACAAAAATGTGGTTTAGAAATCATACACTGATATCAGACTAAAGCAGGCTTAAAATGGATTATTGTTACAGCATACATATGACATAGTAGATAAAAAAAAATCCTCACAGAAATTCAGGCAGTTTAATGCAGGCTTGTTACATTTACAAGTACAGCATTTGGCAAATGTCCTTATACAAAGCGACTTAAAAAAATGTCATTTAAAGTCTCCATCAATGACTACAATCTAATGCTGGTTCATTAGGACACAAACTAAGAAAACGATCAGTCTAAAATTCATTTTGCAGGGAATTAAAATTAGAAAGTTTTTTAAGGAAAAGTGTTCATTCAAATACTGCTTGAAAAGGTAGATTTTAAGATATAATTCGAAGGCAGCTACAGATTTAGAAATTTGGACATGAAGTGGAAGTTTGTTCCAACACCTAGGTGCCTGAACAGACAAGAGCCTTGAAGCATGTCTTGTTTGTACTCTGAGAGACGATGGGACCAGGAAACCAATGGATAGAACCTGAAACTTTGGGTGGTTGAAAGAAGTCACAGGGCTACATTCTGGACTCTGCTAGCTAGAGAGCATTAACAGTGAAGACTGTAATACATAGGCATAAACATAAAAAGGTGGAAGTAAGAAATATAGGGACATCTGTTCAGTTACACTTTGATCACTGATTGTGTTGACTGATACGCCAAAAACATTGTGACTCAGCTCTTGTAGTGGAAGTGGAAATAGTTAATATTTACCTTTGAACCTGTAATTGTAAATAAAGACAAACTAAATGACTCAAATGAATAAACATAGCAGATTTTTGAAAATAGGATTTACACTTTTTTCTTCATATGTAGGTAGGATTCAAAAAATGCATTGTTTTGGGGTGTTTGCTTGATTAATGGCAAGGAGCCCATTCTAAAACTTGATCAGAAAACACCTTATATGCATATCCTAGCTATGTGCACTTAACTGAACTTGCTGTAAGCTGAAGCTTGACTTCTCACAAACAGGTTTTCTGCTTAAAAAAAAGCACCATTTGCACTGAATCAAGATGATTTGAAACTCTTTTTTGAAAAAAAATTATGCTGGAAAAAAAAAAAAAAAAAAAAAAAAAAAATCAATCTTGCCTGAGCAACTTGATATTCATAGACAGACAGCATCGTTAATCAGCAAGAGCTGAATGCTGAAGTACCAAATTTACAAACCGCATACGCACCTGTATTTGACAGGAGACTATTTGTTTTGTAAAATACATTGTGAATGTTCACTGCAGTTCTTCTATATTTTCTCTTTTACAAGTAGAAAAATTATTATTCATCATATAATATTTATTTCAAATATATGATATATATGATTTTTTTTTTCTTAATTACAACATGACCAGGACTCAGGCACTTAGTATTCCACCCTTTTCTTCTCTATTTATATTTTAAAACAAATCTTTTTAACTAGTGCTAAAACCTTCCCCTGTGCAATATCCCTCCACATATACTGTTCGGTCTTCAGACAGTTTAGACACTGCTTTTCAGTAAGACTCTGTTAATGCAATTTCTGGATGCTGTTTTCAGGGAAATCCAGCCAAAGTCAGGCCCGGCAGCTGGGCTGGCAAGGGATCTTGGTTTAATATCTATGTCAGATATATTGTAATTGCGTGGGGCAGTGTGGCAGAACCCACTGGTTGGAATATTGCATTGTATTTCCCTGGAGTCGCCCTTCGCCTCTGTCGGCTTCTCGCTATCAGTCTTTGTCTGAATGTCTCTCTGTCACTCTCTGTTTCGCTCTCATCACACTTTCCTGGGAAAATGAAAGGGAGGGAAGATTTTAAGAAAAGGCTGAGAAGAGAGGGTCTGTGTGATCCAAATAAAAATATAGCATGAGGAACATATGTCTCAAAAAACTTTCAAATGAGAAAAAAAAACCCAAAAAACTTGCACACACACATTTCTTTGTAGCAGACACACACGGGCACAATCACACTGGAATATCAAACAAGGCTGTTACGTGTTATATTCTGCCAAACTCTCTTGCAAGACTGTACACAAAACCTTTAAAAGATACCCTAAATGTCACGTTGCTCTCTCCCCCTCTCTCCCTCACACACACACACACACACACACACACACACACACACACACACACACACACACACACACACACACACAAACACACACACAAACACACACGTTTTCAGGGAACTGGCAAAATTTTCCGAAACCATCCTTAGTATGGTACCAGTATCCATTGGTACCAGTTTGGGAACCGTTGCATAATCAGATGTGGGAGTAACAATAACAGCCTTGAAGTCAAAACCGTTACCACATATCCACAGCACAAAGGCATCATCCTAGACAGAAAGTTTTTGGTTGCTTTGGGAATATGCAGTACACCTCCCATTTAGTTTATTAAGTTTGGATTAAAAATGTGTTTCTCAGCAGGCCGTGCATTTGGTACCTGGGCCTTCAGTGGCGACTTACCCGACTTAATCCACCTCTTACTACCACCACTATCACGTCGCAATTATAGAAACCATCAATACTATACAAAAACACAATATAAATTACAATAATAATAATAATAATAATAATAATAAATCACAGAGAGAGAGGCATTTCACATATGGAGGGTGAATACCATTTTACTAAAGTTAAGACAACTCCAAACCTGCAACTGTGCCACCTGCATCATCTGGAGCAGTTCAGAATCAATACTTGTCTAATAACATGACAAAAACATTAGAAATGTAAAAAAAATACAACCTACTCACCAGAGATGCAGACTCATAGTTTGAGCCACTCCTCTGTGGCTGTAAGCCAGTGGTACCACTCATATTGACTGACAAACAGAAAAATGCTGACACTATTCTGGGCCAGCTAGCTGGCCCTGTAAGGCAAATCTGATTGGAAACAGACCCCTTTGCTAATATTCTCTATGGCCAAAAAGCCAGCAGTATTAACTTTGAAGGCCCTGGGCAGATTAGATTCACATGGCAGCACATAGATGCTAAAATCTGATTGAACAAAAAAATCTAACATCTACAGACACGTACAGGAAGCAGTGCAGCCAAGAGAAACGCTATGAAATGAAGAGAATAGACTGTTGGTAATAAATTAATAAAATTTCATGGAACAAATATTAGAATTTAGGTTGTAAATGTAGGTCAGTGCTTCTGATAGTGTTTCGGCCAGCAGAGAAGGCTTTGCTGGCCCTGACCGCCCGCCACTGGTGTTTCTATTACAGATATATTACAGTGTAGGCATGATGGTACAAAAAAAAACAAAAAACTGCTGAGGCAAATTTGTACCATCCGATCTCATGTGCTCACTGTCAGATTGTCTCGTTCGGCTCCATGCTTCATCTAGAGACTTTCCAGCCTTTCTTTTCCCCCTGGTGGAAAGCTTATTTTCGGTTTCGTTTTTTCCAGGCTTCTCGGACTCTCGCTTTTTCCTCAGCTTTGGATTTGCCTAGTGCAGTCTGATTTTTAGTCTTGAACCGTCCTCCTTGGAATGAGAAAATCAGTCTTTCCACTGCGCCTCCGTCACCTTCTCCGGGGAACTCAGCAAGGTATTCGGTTAGTCTACTCCTTCGCAGGATGCTGCCTGCTCACTGTTGTCTTCTTCACAGGGCAACTGGTTGGTGGCTAAGTATGCTGCAGACTTTTGCATCGACGCTACTGACAGCGGGTGGGATCTCACCACCTTAGACGACACCTTTGTTCTGCCCAGGTGAAGGATGAGCTGGCCACCTGGGAAATTCCACATTACCTGGATGCCTTGATTAACCCTGGACGTACGGATTGACCAGCAAATACGGGAATGTCACCCAGAGCGCCTTGCTCGCTGCCGGGAGCACTCCGACCACCCTTCTCCAGCCCATCACAGTTCACCCTCCCGTACAACACCTACCCCGGTGTCCTCTTTGCTGCCACAGCCCATGAAGATTGCGTCGTTCTCTGGGGCTCTGTCTCTACTGTAGTAAAACCAGGCACATGGCGAGCCACACTATCAGTCCTTTTTAAGCCCCCTGTTCAAGATCAGCATTCTTTGGCAGGCTTTGTCGACTCCAGGCCGGACGCGGAATTTGTGGACTAGAACCTTGCCCGTAATTAATACCAGCAGTATTTCAGTCGCTGGTCAATGACGTGCTTCGACCTGTGAAATCACTACGTGTTTGTCTACCTGGATGACATCCTTGTGTTCTCATGCTCCATTGACGAACATGTCCAGCACGTGTGTTCAGTACTCGGGCAACTCCTCCAGACAGGGCAATTCGTCAAGGTGGAGAAGTGTGAATTCCATGTCTACAGCACCTCCTTTCCTTGGTTTGTCCTCTCAGCTGGTAATGTACAGATGGACCCAGCCAGGATTTAGGTGGTGCATAAGGACTGGCCCCAACCCTCCACTTGTAAGCTTGGGGTTCACCAATTTTTATCGACGGTTCATCAGGGGCTATAGCTCAGTCACAGTTCTCCTTCAGAAACTTACCTCAGAGCACCAGGCTTTCAGCTGGAACCCAGAGGCTGCACGGGCCTTTACCAAGCTCAAAAGTCTTTTCACCTCTACCCCAGTCCTGGTCATTCTGGACCCTTCCCACCAATTTGTGGAGGTGTACATAACACAAGACACATAAGGGGCGCCCCAAAGGGCTGCTTCATCCTCTTCCCATACACCGATGTCAGTGGTCACACAATGCCATGGACTTTGTCACCGGGCTTTCCCCCTTCTGCCGGTCATACTCCCATCCTCACCGTAGTTGACAGGTTCTCCAAGATGGGTCACTTTATTCCTCTACCAAAACTTCCCTCGGCCAAAGAAACAGCTCATCTCCTTTCCCAACACGTTTTTTTCGCCTGCATGGTTTACCCTGGAATATAGTCTCCGATTGAGGGCCCCAGTTTAGCCGTCTCCTGGGTATTTCCATCAGCCTCTCCACAGGCTTCCATCGTCAAACCAACCACAAATGGAAAGCTTCATATCCTCTGTGCTCAAGACTCATCCACCTGGTCAGAAAATGCCTATAATATTCTGATCACTGCTACCACCCCCTTTCAGGTTGTGTACCGCTACCAACCACCACTGTTCTCCACCCAGGAGCCCGAGACAGCCATTCCTTCCACCCTGGCCCTGTTCAGGCGCTGTTGGCGAAGGTGGAAGATAGCACTTCTCAAGTCCTCCAAGAGTTACAAGTGATGGGATAGGTGATGTGTGTTTTAAGTTACACACTTGGACACTACTTTCAAGTAGACTGGAAATCTAAAGTTATCAAGAGAAAAGGAACAAATGACTGGCTAGCCATCACTAAAGATCAAAGTTCACCTGCCTAATTACTTGTCTCTAATCAGGCTTTACAACCTCTATCCGACCTACACTGCATCTCATGCTACCGGAAGTGTGCTTAGTACTGACAGCATACCTTTTGCTAAGGAATATAGTACTAAAAATGAGATGATACGCAAGCCTTGCAAGCTCAGATAAGTGGCTGAAGATGACGAATGGCCTCGTAATGTAGCGCTGCAGAAATAAGCTGCCCTGAGGCCACTCTGCCAGGGGAAACATCTATTGTAGAACACCACGAATACCTGGTGCTTAAAAGCTGAAAAATGGAGCAGGCCACATAAGCGTGCATTCGCTGATGGAGCGCCTAATTAAGACAAAGTGGGCCGCAAATCTGCCTGACATTTCGCCAACACCGGAGGAGCCTGACTGTCAGCACGGCAACACATAGATATCTGGTCAGTCATATCCCCCAACACAGGCTTATCCCCTGACATGCAATCAGTTTTTAGCAATCTTCAACTATGTAAATAATTATGCCTATCTGAAGGGTATTCTTATAAATCCATGTAATAATCCTGTTTGCCCAATGCACATTTACTCAAATATGAATAAAACATAAAAGATAATATTTTTCCTGGAACATTTTACATATTCTAATGTTGTTTTTAGTTTGTTTTTAAAATCAGAGATAGGGCAAAAGATAGCAAAAGAAAACAAAAGAAAAAAATTCTCTATCTCCAGAGGAATGCTGAAATCAGCTGGAGGATCAGCATGGCAGGGTCAGAGTGGGAGAGCAGAAGAGGTTTTAGTATGCCCTTATCACCACGGTGGTGCACAGGATGGAGGACAGATTTGGTGTATCAGCACAGAGGTGATCTGGCCCATCTGTGTGATGTGGCTCCAGACTGAGCAGACGGCTGTAAGCCGTGATGAGATTTTACTTGTGCCGCCTGGACAGACAAATAAATATACTACTTACTGTGGACCACTGCTACAGTGGTACCTGGCCTATGCTGCCATCAGATAGCATTATCTATGTGTTAGAAAGAGATGCTCTAAATTCTTTAAGACCACCAAGATAAATACTTGACATACGGGGCAAGATGCCTGTAGCAAGGTCATAGAAGAAAGTCCTGCTAATTTGAAGATCATGTCTTACATGAAGGTTGCTCTGACGAGTCTGCATGGGTGCGAGAAAAAAAAAAGGCATTGTGAAATTAAATTGCATGTGAAAGTTTACACAAGAAAAAGAAATGGGTAGCTACATTTATTTTACTTTCAGATTTCAGTTTTATGACTCATCCTCCTGAGCAGAACAAATGACTATAAATGACACCATTACCCTAACCCAGAAGGTAAAGGAGACTGTAAATGAAAGGAGCGTACAGATCGACGTGCAGGCAGTGTAATTATGTGAACGCATGGAGTAAATACATACGAGCAGACTTCTCTCAATAATTGATTCGATAGAGCTGCTTTGTTGTTAATGGCTGGAGGACACACTGCTGACCTGCAATAAGAAAGAGCAGGGTTGTTTTGTGGGAAGGATGAGCAAGCATGCAGCAGGTGGTTCGATTTGATTTGTTGGGATGCCGAAATGCCCCCCCATGACTCCCCTTAATCACGCATCTTAATTACAAATAACCTGTGTGCCAGGCAGATAGCATCCTCCTTCTTCCCATATCCAGATTACAGAAAATCACACACACACACGCTCTCCAGTTTCCCCTCACCAGGATCCATAATTAAGCATAAAATGATGGCAGTAATGAAAGCATGTGGTCAGACATAACATGCAAAATCAAGGGTCCATAGAAATTCTGTGCTTAGCGGACGTCTGTTGAAAACTGTGCAAAGTTTTCAGCCTACCAGATTAACAAGTGTGCTCCCAGTGCTTCCGGTGCACTGGCCACCTGTGGAGGTGCAATTTCTCAAGGGACTGCACTGACAATCTTCGATTTCAGGTCAGCACACCGCTTCCAAAAGCAGTCTAAACAGCTTGCGTTCCAAACTAAAGTACAAAATTACACCAACCTGTCAGAAATAGTCGCAGGGATGATTTCAGGGTCTCTGTGCCATGTGTCAAAAAAAATAATAATAAAAATAAAATAAAATCTCTCTCTCTCTTTTACTCATATATATATATATATATATATATATATATATATATATATATATATATATATATATATATATATATATATATATATATATATATAAATAGTCATGTAACATGACATCTGTAGGGTTTCCTTCCACAGGAGGTGCATTAAAAGTAAGAAAGAATATCTCACTTGAACTGTTAAAGAAACTTGATAAACACACCTAGCACATCCCTCAAGCTACACAAACACAAAATGTAAACAAAAATATCAGAGGGAAATGTGGTAATAATAATAATAATAAAGTGTGTTTTGTGTATACATTTTTGCCTTCAAGGACCTTCACACACAGTAAATGCAAAGCATTTTTTGAAGCTGTGCGAAATTGCGATGCACGTTCACTTTCAGCTGCAATAAAAATGAAAGTTAGTCATTATATTTTCAATCCTTACAACCTTTTAGAATTAGAATCTTTTTTAAATTCTTTCAGGAACAATCCTACAACTGGAAAAAAATAAACCAGAATGAAATGCAGTAATCCTTATGTGCAATCCAAATGAATTGTGTGCATATTCCATTTTATCTGTTTATATTGTGTATCCAATACAACATTCCATGAAAATCTGTTTTGTGTACATGTAATCCAAACCAAATCTATGCACAAGCAAGAGTCAGTTTTGGGTTGCATTACTTGTTTCTCAAATAATGTCTGCCTCAGAAAAAAATGTGTTCCAGATATATCTACTGAACAGCAGGCAAGAAAAAGTATTCAGTATTCAATAAGTAAGCTTTGGAACATTTATTCGAATGCCTATTCCACCACATATAACACAATATTACAACATATTTTACTACACTTGCACTTAATAGGAGTCCCTATTTAGACAATGAAAGTCATCTCAGGCGAAGGTTTACAAGCTGAATATTTTTTCTATATTACAGATAGTAAATCCTGAAGACCGAGACAGACTCAGGAGGAGTTTTGACTGTTCGTTGGGCATTACGACTACAGTACAACAAAAGTTCAGAGAAACTATGTATTCCTTTACTCACTCACCAGACATAAGCACAATTTTGCACCATTTTACACCGTATTTTATTTTATTATGTGCTAGTATGTTCTCTTGTTTGTTGTTACACAGTGGGACAAAAAAACCCAAACATTTTGCTATATAACATGTCCTATGCAATATGTGTAATTAGTAACAAAAAAAACCCTTGAACCTCAAAATTACTTATTATGTTCAATGGCATAGCACATAAAGGGTTTTTATTCTGTTTAAGTACCATTTCCATGAGAACAAGCAAGCAATCCAATGCTCCAATGTAGGGCTGTTAAATGTGACAGTGACAGCACATCAGGACATGACTACTCTCTACCTCTGTCTCCCAGACACACTGTCATGCTTCTCTTTTTATGATCAAACTCTTGATGTCACCCAGATGAGGATGGGTTCCCCTTTTGAGTCTGGTTCCTCTCAAGGTTTCTTCCTCATAACATCTAAGGGAGTTTTTCCTTGCCACAGTCGCCACGGCTTGCTCATCAGGGACAAATGCACACCATTCACCATCACTGTTGATTTGTGTAAAGCTGCTTTGAGACAATGTCTGTTGTGAAAAGCGCTATACAAATAAACTTGACTTGACTTGACTTGACTTTCAGGAACATGACTGCTTAACAACTCCTGAGACGAACTAGCCTCATAAAGCAAGAACAGCACAGCCCCGTTGAAGTCTGTTAACAAAATGGCCGCCCTAGTTGCGTATCTAGCAAATGAGATAAATCACACGGCAAATAATAAAAGGTGGTGCTACACAAACATGGGACAGGACAAGGGGGTCATTTGCTGACCGTGCCCAGGGGTTAGGTAACGAGCCTTCAATCAGTGGTTTATTGGGATGGCAGTGGCCATGACCTAGCACCATCTGGGTTCCGCCGTCTGGACCTGTGTAGTAGCAGGTGATGTCTGTCCACTCCTTCTGCTCCCCTTTTTTTTTGCAGGGCTGAAAAAACAGCTCAGATTTGTGTGCAGTCTGGAATGCAAAACCACAGCGTGTACTGGAAAACATCATTCAGTGTGGGCAAGTTGCCTTAACTTTCATGTGCTAGTAAATAAATCAGTATACGCCTACCCACTAAGTAACATATATAGTAGCTGGACAGTTTAACACCATTATTAGTCATTCACACAATAATCCACTCAGCCAATCATGCAGCAGAAGAGCAATACATAAAATATACAGATATCATGCAGACACAGGTCAAAAGCTTCAATTACTATTCACTTCAAACTCAAAATACTGAGAAAATGGTATCTCTGTGACTTTGAAAATGGTATGCGATTATGGCATGGCACCAGAGAGGCTGGTATGAGTATTTTAAAAGGAACTGATACACACACTAGTACCATTAAGGTGTATACGATCGTATTATTGTTAATAAGAGAGGTCAAAGAAGAACAGCCTTTTTGGTTTAAGCTGACAGGAAGTCTATGATAGCACATAAGACACACACACACACACACACACACACACACACAGTCCGAATTAAACAGTTTTAGTTCACATTTGCATCACACCTGTCAAACAGCCTTTCATCTATAAATATCGGCTTGCTACAAAACTCTAAACCACAACATGAATAAAGAGTTCTGTTTGGGTGACTGCATGTTCCCACCCACGGTGCGGCAAAACTTCACGGCATGTTGAAAACCCATTTATGCATATACAGAAACTGGTTCAGTGAAGAAAGGCATGAAAGAAGGAAAAAAGATAGATGGATATGTAACATCACAGATTTGTTAATCTCAATAGTTTTTTTCCAGTATTGTTATTTAAGACAAAATGCCAATTAAAATGTCAAAGGTCAGAAATGCTGTACAGTTCTGTCAAAATGATCAACAATACATATCTTTGAGTGGTTTTTAAATTGGCTGAAGTAAAAACTGAAACTGAAAACTGAACCTGTAGAATCTAGTTCTGTTAGATTTTTTGACCGGTTGGAAGGGTAGCAACTGCATATTTATTCTGGCATGCAGAAACATCTCTGGTTATCCAGCCCGAATTTCCAAAAATTCTGAAAAAGTACTCTTTTTGTATGTATTAGTATTTAAACATGCAGAAGTAGCAGCACATAGGCATCACAGTACATACATATATATATATATATATATATATATATATATATATATATATATATATATATATATATATATATATATATATATATATATACACTTTTTTAAATAAAAGGTAAATGTATGAATCCTATAATAAATCCAACCCACCCATAGGAAGTGCTACTTCTTTATTTAAAGGTTGGTCAGGAATAATCACAGCACACTAATTTTATCTACATACAAATATAAAACAGACTTTTGTAATATCAGTTTTAAAAAGGCCAATAATTATAATTAAAATATTGTGTATTGTACTGGTTACAATACACACAAACACACACATTAATGCTGTAGCTCATAAGTATCTGTAGATGTGTTGTACATTATAAAGGATTTTTGGATCTGCACAAACAGTAATATGGCTGCCTCATAATCCAGACTAACCTTCTCTAATTACAGTCACTTTTCTTTGCAGCAAATGAATAGGGAGATCGTATGATCACAGGTGTTTGGATCTGTCCTCTTTGCTTCCATAAACCCAAGATTGCAGACAATAATCATTTCCCATCAAGCTCACCCACGGAGCAAAGCAAAGGGAACATTTGGACAGGCAATTAAACATGTAATGTGCAGCAGCACCAATTATGTCTAATGATGGATTGTCTGATTGTTGATTAGTGTTTGAAAATGCTATAGCATTTGGAAAAGTGAGTGAGAGAGGACAGAGAGTAAAGGCATGTGTGGGGCGTGTGCGTGTGTGAGAAAGATGGAGAGAGAGAGAGAGAGAGAGAGAGAGAGAGAGAGAGAGAGAGAGAGAGAGAGAGAGAGAGAGAGCACATTTATACTTGTGTGTACGTTTACTGCAAGAACGATGCTCAGTGGAGCAATGAATTAGGCTGTAATTAGGCTACTCCAAAATATTTTTTTAACATTTTGCTCAGTTGCTTGAGAACGTGTAGAATGGATATAAACAGCCATTGTTCAAATGACAGGATTTTATGATAAAGTTATAATTAGAACAGGAATACTGTTAGAATAATTAGAATAGGAAGAGTGAAAAACAATCACAAAATATTTCAGGAATAAATTAGAAAATAGAAAAATAAATTTTAATAAACTGGTTGCTGATGTTTCTTGGTGATAGACTCTTACCCCATATGAATGGTGATTAGTGTGTAATAAAACCCAAACTTGCTTCAAGAAAGTATTTAGTAGTACAGAGATGTGAACACAAACAACTAGGTTATTAAGTAATATATGTTTTTCAATACATTTTATATGTTGAGGGTGAAAGATTTGTTCAGCACAATTTATCTTAGCTATAATTTAAGCAGACTTGTGTAGATTTTATATCGTTATTAAAAATGTTTTGGTGTATATTGATTTAAGGAGCCATATGTATGAATGTCCTTTTTTTTTTTTTTTTTTTCATGTGCAGCTTGTAACTTTTCCCCACTGGTCCACACAAGGGTATTGTTTTCACTGGCTAGTTTTACTCTAAGCTGTCTTTATGATCTCAGTGGCTGGATCGAGAAATCTTTCTCTGTCCAATTTGTGTGGATGTGTAGTCATTATTGTATTGTACTAAACAGATGTTACATACATTCTTTTTTCAAATAGTAAATATTTTGTTTGACCTTCCTGATGTATAGATTTAGTCCATCAGTAAACATGGGAAACAAGAGAAAAACATTTGCAGCAGTTTCAAAAAACCTTTGCAATATCACATACAGTGTATTTCAGAAAAATATTCACATTTGTTATTATTGGCTAGTAGTTTTTACTCCCAAATCGAATTCTCTACTGTTTTGCTAGAGCTTTTACAATAATTATCAGAATTTCTTAATGTGCACTATTCATTGTACAAGATGGTAAACAATTTTTTCTTAGTTTTTGCTACTGACAATATTAACTCCTTTGTACAAAAGGTCAGAGGCTTTTCCTTTCTATTAAATAATGTGTTCACATGATTAATTTGACATGGACTGAACCCAAAAACCTCTTAAATTCCTCAAAATGTTTAAATAATTTTTCACTCAAATTAAACACAGCATTTTCACTAGTGCAGACTTTTGGACTTGTTGTTTGTATGTGTGTGAAAGGGCTTGGCTCAGTGAGTGTGTGTGTATAAGCAGCAAATCGACATTAGTGCCAGTGATGTGTAAGGTGCTGAGGTGGGGGGCAGACAGAGTGGAACCAGGCCGATGTCTTTTTAATGGACTATACTGCTTATTCAAGCCTGATGAGCAAGGCTCCATACCCTGAAATTCAAGCCTGAATGCAGTTGCTTCAGAAGTCTAGCCAGGCTTTTTCCCACTACAAACAAGCCTTTCCCATTCCCTAATAGTGCTTACTGTTCAATACTGCTGGATGGAATATTATAGTATAATTAGTATATTAGTACTATAGATCAATATCATATGATTGTTTTTGATTTTTAATACAAATGATAATTGGAAAAACAGAAGCAATTTGTCATAAAAGCTTTGTGTCCTGTAAAGCAAAAAAAATAAAAATATCCAAAAAAATGTTTAATTAATTTGCAAATTAAAAAAAGTATTCTGCAGTTCCTAAAGGATACACATAGGTTTTATACTGAAATCTGTTGAAATAATTGCTTTATACAGTATGTGTCCGCAAGTTTCTGATTTCTGACAGCTGAATTATCCCCTTTATTAAGGAATGTCTAATCCATGAAGTTGTTCAATAGGTAGGTGTCAAATAAGAAATATAAAAATATTTTTTAAAAGAAATGTTGAAATTTTAGAGGCAGCAATGACTCTAGGATACTGATATTCTGGCAGTGCCAAGCTGCCACTGATGAGTAAAGCGGCCTTTTAGCAAAGTCACTTATCCTTTCAGGGGTACCATACCATGGCTGACCCCTATGTTCTGACCCCAGCTTTCTAACAATGGGGCAAGTGGATAACTGCTTATTCTTTCATTTCGGAAAAATGAAATATACAGTATCATATTTGGTTTCTATTTTCTTTAACATTGGAAAAAAGAAACAGAAATGGATTACAGTGGTAAGGGAATTTAAATACAAGATGCTACACACTTGGTCTTCTTAATGGCAAACTGTAGCAGAAAACTGAACAATGCATGCCACAGGATAGATAGCAACAAAAAATAATAATAAAGCAACTGGAAGTACACTCTGGGTTCTGTCAAAAGTCGACTCCTTTGGAAAAAAACTGTACATTTGTTTGATTCCAAAGGCTTTCTATTTTTTTTTTCTTTTTCAATAATATCAACATGAAAGCTCTATTTGTCTAGTAGATTAGTTATTAAACCAAATTCAAACCAAAGTCTATTTCTTATAAACTTTGTCTGGTCAGGGTTCAAGGGCATGGTGAATAAGCTCTGTGGGGAAAACACTTTTGTCGCTTGTGGCTGTAAGTATAGTCGCGCCCTTCAAAATTAAAAAAAAAAT
The DNA here is from genome assembly GCF_014805685.1 of Silurus meridionalis. Classification (NCBI taxonomy): domain Eukaryota; kingdom Metazoa; phylum Chordata; class Actinopteri; order Siluriformes; family Siluridae; genus Silurus; species Silurus meridionalis. The sequence continues at coordinate 9,606,621 of NC_060905.1, read as the reverse complement.
TTTTTTTTGGAAGCACTGAACATGTGGAAATGGCATATGGCTCTGGATCTTTTCTGCGTCCGATTAAGAATTAGAACTGACTTTGAAGGGTTGAATGTCCTCAGGGATAAGTGATCTAATGATCGGTCCAGGAAAAGATTACAGTCTTCTCTGTTAAGACACGGAGCTGCCGATGTAGCCAGAATCATTATTAAGTTTTGCAGAAAAAAAAAGTTGGGTCATCATGCTCTGAGTCTGTGTCATAATATCCATGTTAATTACATAGTCTTTTTCTATTCTTCTCCTTTTCTACTGATGTACTTTTAAACCTCAGCGAATTTATTAATAAGGGTAGCATACCCTTGCACTTCAGAGGGAAATGATGAAAAGAATACATAATTCACTCCAATTCTTTGCTATTTTCAGTTTTTCAGAGATAAGAGTCTCATAAAAAACAGCATTGTGTATAATGTTCATTAAACTGTTATATGTGTCTAGACATCCATACATTTAAATATTACTATAATTAATGGCAATAATATCTGAAGAAATATCAGAATTTAAAAGGTCTTACTAAGAAAACTCTATCGAAGACCCTCAAAATGAAATGATGTAGTCCAAACTTTAACACTATATATTGGGACATACATATATACTTAGGATATGGTAAATTGTATGTTGCAGTATATTTGATATTGCAGATAGCAAAAATGTACATCCTGTGTGGTCCTCAAGCATGCAGTGTGGCGGTGGATCCAGAGACTTTCTTAGTTAAACTGAAAACCTGGGGGTAATTTAGAAGCCTGACTAACTACATGCATGTCAGAGGAAAACCTGTAGGAAACCCACATGGACACAGCTAGAACATGCAAAATATGACTTATTACAATGAGCTCTGAATCAAACCCTTGAGCCGTCCGTGAGGCAACAGTAGCTGCTGTGCCCCAATACTCCCCATGTCATTACAAACAAACCTAAATTAATTGTACAAAATTATAAGTTATTGAAGAACTGGAAAGTACAAAATTGTCTTTGCAGAGGAGTGGGAAATTAGTGCACTCTCACCAACAATGAGAGTCTGAACTTGCTCAAATCTAGTGAACTGAGCTAATCCACATTGCCCATGCTTCTTTATCCCTTTCCTCAGACACTTTTTTCAGAAATTCTTTAGACAATCGTTTTCAAATAATTGGATGGATCTCATGTGTAAATGATTACTATCATTCTCAGTGATCTTTTACCTGAATGTATATTTGAGTTGTCTTAGAAACAATGTACATCTATATCACAGAGGAAAATAGTGCCCTCTGAGGAGTTTTACAATCATTCTTCTGAAATCATAAGAGTTCTATCTCAAGCAATGTACCCTCTCAAAAATAATGGAATCTGGAGAATAATCTACTACAAAGCCTATAGTAATATCAGCTCCCATCTGGATTTTTGGTCCAACTGCTTGTCAAGGTCATCAGGTTTATATAATATATTCTTTAGATATTGCATTCACTCGCAGATGCTCATCCTTTCTTTTCAGGTTGGTCGGATAAAGTGAAGAGATACTGTGAGTTAAAATTGTCATTATAAGTAGACTTTGTACTTATCATTAGGCTCCAATTCTTGAAGAACAGAATCTCATGATTGCCTTGAGTGCACTGTCACTGCGCTCAGGCACAATTTTCTTTTCAAGTCATACTCAGGTACTATGACAGTCAGTTAGCATTTCTTAAATCTGAAAGTAATGTAAAATGAAATTATTCTCAAGGACATAGATTTGCACAAACAGGGACATCTGTTAAAAGGCCAACCATGTCAGCTCATGTCTCACTGCATGCGACATTATCTATCTATCTACCGTATTTTTCGGACTATAAGCCGCTACTTTTTTCCCACGTTTTGAACCCCGCGGCTTAAACAACGAAGCGGCTAATTTGTGAATTTTTCCTGGGTTTTTCCCGGTTTCACAAACTTCAAGCCAAAAAACTGAACCCCATAACATTAGACCAATGAAATTTCCGACGGAAACTAACAAACGCACCTCACCTGTGTTCTGAGCTGCACGGCATCGGGAGAAAAAACTTCCATCGGGGTGATTTTTAAACGCACGACGATGCTAAAAGATAAACTCCCGAGAGAAATACAGTAGTTGTGAAAGTAAGGAAGAAGACAGTGAACAATGACTTTCTTGGTCGGCTACTGTTTAGATACAAGCTGTTGTAACGCGTTGAGTCAGGGTGAAGGGAGACTCCAGTTGCAACAGAAATCATATAAGCACAGACAGCGTTCCAAAACTCGTGCTTTTTATTTTTCTTGGCAACAGCGTTACGGGTTAGTCAAAGAAACTTAGAAATGAGCATCAGAAAATAATAAGCACATAATCCTCGTCTTGCGCACACGCAGTAATACCGGAAAATGCGGTGGCAGGCTATTCCCAAAATACCGCTATGCTCCTAAAGGAAGCGCAACATATTTCACCCGTTCCACCGTGTGTAACGTGTCTTTCGTTAAAGCCTGTGTAAAGTACATTAATTACATTATGTTAAAAATAAAAATATTTGTAGAATTCAGTGGGTGCGGCTATCTATCAATCATACCTTTTAATTTTGTATTACCTTTAAACCAACATGGGATGTACGTTTTTGCATAATCTAGGATCTATAAGTCACTACAAGTAGATGGAATATAGCTAAGGTAATATACATGCCCCATATACATATGTTTAAGTGTGTGCGTCCTCTGTGTCTCAGCAACCCATTGTGTCTGTGTTATTCTTATCTCTAACAGGCTTAAAGACTCAGCTTCACTGAGATCCGTGTGCACATGGCTCGTGCCCCACTGCTCTGATTCGTGGAGATTTTACTGTCCTTGAGAGCCCAATTCTCATCCACACACACACAAACACACACACGCACGCTCACACACGCACTCCTACATAAAACTGACCTTTGTCTATCCACGAGCAGAACTAAGATTAGCCTTCCATGACTAAGAAAGAACATGCAGCTTATAGATGGAAATGAAGAGCTCTCACCTCCTCATGGCCGGGGTATTTTAGTCTGACGTGGGTGGAAAGGAATAAGGAAATATTTTTGAAACTACATCTCTGACCGTTACAGTTATACCAGACTATATTCTATATGGCAACATTATTTTTAGTTTTTATGCATGTAATTGGACACACAGATTCATTCCATTACTCAGATTTGGGCTACTTTCAGGAAGCCAAACCAGGAAGACAGTCTGTCTTTATACACAGTAACTAATAAGCAACATTACACACCCTGTGATGCTAATTTACTGCCGCAACTCTGCTCTTGCACTTTGACTCATGCCAGATCTAATTCCCACAAGCTGGAGCCTTCTGTAACTATCGCGAGACCTACCAATGCAACATTCTGCAACGCATGCCCCCTTTAACGAGCCCCCTGTCACGAGTCAGCACACCTGCCTAACCTGTGAACTCACACGATCGAATACAGACAAGCTGGACTCCTATTAAATTCATGTCTTGAGCCAAACAGAGCACTTCATTATATGTAATATTTTTTCAAAGATATGCTATATGACATCCCATTCTTTGGCAACTCTGCAAGACATAATCACAGCTTCCCAAACCCCAGTAGTGACATAGTGGATCTGTTAGGAAAGCCTAGAAAGGCAATTAAAAAAAATAAATAAGAAATTAATCTGACCTTCTGGAGGACACAGGGAGAATTTCCCAGCATGGTGCCTTAGGCTTTGGCAGATAATAACACCAATCAGCTTTTCTTTCTTTTCTGACCCTGAGAGCAAAGAATGCGAATTCCACTTCATATCCCCATAGCCTACACACACACACACACATACACACACACACACACAGCTAAAAAAGCTAGTGCTAGATTGACAGTATGTCTAAAAAATTCAGGAACCAATGGCTATATGTTAAGCAAATACTATATTTTGAGCCGGATGTTTTGCAAAAGTATGACACACATGCTAAGAAAATGCATAGTGCAAACGGCAGAGAAATAAATACAAAATAAACTACATGATGTTTTACTCACACTGATGTTTCATACACACTGTAGGTATAAGTTATACCTGCCACCAAAAGCAAAAGTGTACGTCAAACCTCGAGCAATTAGAAGCACCATCTATACTTGCTAAACCCAGTGCAGTGTAGTGTGAGATGCATGTTTAGCATCCAGCCAAAAAGAAGCATCGACAACTTATATTCCAACATTGGCTTAGACTAATTTATGGCATAGTAATAGACAACCATCCTATCCAAGTGCTTTCAAAACAGCTCAATGAGAAATACACTTTTACAAGAAGAATGTTCTAGCTTGATAAAAAAAAACCCTCAAGACATTCAGTGCATGAGAAACAGCTTGCAAAAATAAAAGTCTTAAAGTTTTTTTAAGCATTCTGACATTTTTATAAGGTCAGGCACCCCTTTATGGCCTGTAGGCATTTTACACATCTGGAAGCTAAGTATTCTAAAGAGTTGAAAGTTTTATGATGATTAGTGTAAATCACTGAAATGCGCCGGGGAATTTTCTTCACTCGCTTTTTAAAAAGCGTTTGGAGCCTATTTTACAGTTTTGCGTCAGTGCCACATGAAAAACATGCTTAGTGTGTGTCAGTGGGTGTGATAAGTTAGTTTTGAAGGTCTGTGGTAGAGTGCTGTCCTGTCTGATTAAAGGCACATCGCCTTCCTCAGTATATTCCTTGAAGTATGTGAAAATTATATCATAACGTAGATTATAGACTGTAGATAGACTGGAGGACTCAATAAACGGACTCAAATGTGGATTCGAACTGAAAGACAGTCCACTCAGGACTGAGATATTTATCTTTTGTAGTAGCAGTGTTACAACATCTGTACGAAAACACTGAATTTCCACACTCTCAAATGACTGATTCAATGCTTGATGGTTGTCAGGTAAACAATTTGTTTTGGCAAGTGGCAATTAGCAAATTTGCAGAAGAGCATTTTGCAGATAATTCACATTCTTTATTCTTTATTTGATGGGATATATACTTGCTCAGTCATCCTTCATCTCAGTGGAGAAATGGTAAGTGGACAACAATGATTTAGTTTTAAGTGCCCCTGATCTAGATAATGCATTTTGAATTGATGCCAGACAGGGCATAGTAAGAGCAATGATGATTCCGTTACTGAATTATTTAGATTTACCAATCTACCCATATTATTAATGTTTTCATAATGGTAGGAAATTGACAGTAGATCTTCCCTTATTTTTCTTCTCCTTTAGTAACCCTCTGGCTGCTTTAGACGGATAGCCATTGTCTCTGCAAGTAGCTAGCTAGCTGGAAGCGTTCAAATAAATAAATAAGTATATACATACATGATTATTCACTATAGCAGCTGATAGACAGTAAGATTTGATTAAACAAAACAAGCATGTTTAGCACAATATTTTGACCAAGGAGATTAAACCTGTAAGGGATAATCTATGGATAGGTGTGCGTGACTGCCAAACATGGTCGCAAAAATATTCCACCATATGTGAAGAAGATTAATAGATCTCAAATTCTGCCCAATCTAAACCATATATACAGATAAAGTGGGATAAATTTGTGACATTTATTTGAATTAATATTAATAATATTGCTATATATTATGTTATTAAATGTCACACAAAACTATTAAATTTAGCTGAGGGAGATTAGGAAATATTTACAATATTTGTCACATACTTTATGCAACTTGGACTATGTGTTACTATGGTTACAGCTGTTCATAAGACTGCACATTCATTTACAACAGTGATCTGAATTACCTGCGCATTCAACCAGTTTCGGGGCCAATCAGAATTAAGTATTCGGAGAGACAATAGTATACAGAATCATAATAGGGAATGATGGTGGGGTTTTTAAACCTGAGCAACTTGATAGAAACAGAGGCATTGGTTAAAAAAGGTAAAATAAGAAAGGACAAGGGAAGAATGCTCTCATATCATCTTATCTTAATCATTTACGCAGGCTGTGGCTGGATTTCATATAGCAAGTGAATTTTATGAAAAATATATATTTTTTTAAACCATACATTGCCTTGAAATGGTTATTTAATGTAGTCATGGATACTATATGAAATACTAATGAAAGGCATGTGTATCAAAGCAATTAGGAAAAAGCAGTTTAAATAAGTCTCATACACAGCTGAACACTGCAGTCCATGCCATCTGCTCAGCCAGACTAATGGCCACATGGCAATCATGCTTATAACCTATTTATTTTCAATGCTTAGATGTTATTTGTTCAAGCGGTATAACTGGTATAAAAAAATGTATTTAAATAAAAAAAAAAAAAAATCCTTTCCTCAGGGCACAATGTGCATCATTGAGATGACATTTAAATCAAATTTGAAATTCCATTCAGACACGGTCATACAAAAGTTTATAACATATCTTGCACCAGCTCATCCTTCTTCCTGAAGATGCAATGTTACTGGTGAAACACTAGACTTATGATAATTTAATTAATCCATCTCAATAAATGTACTTAGGAAACAGTCGGCTGCCTGCTACTCTGTGTCATGATCACATTGTGGTCCGTGTCAGCGGCTGCACAAACTGCAGCTAGGTCAGCTCTCATGAAGACAAAAGTGACGTGAAGGACAAGAGCGAATTCCTTCTTTCTGCCCAGTAGCTTGCTATGTGAGCCATGAACAATAAGAGGCGGCTGCTGCTTGGTTGACTGTAACTGATAAAGCCATTACGTTCCAATCATCCTCACTAGCATTCACTGAACCAGAATCTAATTATTTTCCTTCCAAGGACCAATGAGCCGTAAAGGTTAATTGCTGTCCAGCCGCGTGATTTGCTGAAAGAAACGTAATGGCATGAAGTTCAGTGACAGAAAGAATATTTACACTAACTACTTTAGCCAGACTGCCTTCACTAAAACGTGAGCCAAATGTAATGGTCGGTTTCACTGCAATGAATATACATAGCAAATGATGTAACAATGCACCTTTCTGTCCACTCCTATGGGTATTCCTTTTGCTATATATTCAGTCTACAAGCTAAATTTAGAATGATATGAGCTCAACTGACAGAATTCCCAGCAGTGCAACGTTGGAAAGGAGATAAATTAAATCTTTTCCCAGGATGAACAAATGAATGAATGATGTTAGTGTAGATCAGCATTCATCAAGTCCACTTCATCCATTATTCAATTATACATGTCAGACACTTTAAGGTAGTTTGCAACATTAACTATCCATGAAGATCTTGGTATTGGTGTAATGTATATTCCTACAAAACCAACACTATGTATTTGACTATGTAGTATTTGCATTTTTAAACAGATTTTAATAAAAAGAAAATGACAAATGAACTACTTTAAGCCAATAACCAGTCACTAGTATTTTTTTTTAAAACATCTACTTTGGGAAATCAAACAGACTCGTGCAAACTGCCAGTGGCATCTCATCACATCATCTTTGGTCTAACAAGTAAAATAACAAAGGGCTTGTTCAAATCCTCAAAAAAAGACAAAGTTTAAAGACAAGAAACACTCAAGTTAAAAAAAAACATTGTGTCTCATTGGTTCATGATGAGTTCATGTAAATTAGTACATTTTTAATACCTACAATTTTGTTGGTATCCCCTGCATGAAAAAATAAGGTCTGTTCATACAGATCATCAGGACACCAAACGGAAGTTTTGCTGTTTCCACACGGACGGTTTTAATTGACGGATGTGTGTATCATGGCAGATTTTGGTGCTTGATTGGAGACTTGCTGCATCAGTAAAACAAATGTTTAGTGATTAAAAATTATTTTTCTATGAATTATTATTAGTATTTTTTTTTACATCTGAGTAAAGAAAGGAAGTCATAAATGTGTGCTGCATTGAATATAGGCTTTAATTTTGGCTCATATATATGTATTTATTTTAATTGTCAAAGAAATGCCCTGCATTCATCATGCAATTGCAAATAAAAATGTGTGAAATTACGTGTTAATTTTGACAGCCCTCACTGTTGTTGCCAATCATTTCAGTTCCAACAAATGGAATTCTCCTTAGCTTGACCTTGACCATTTTTAGTTGAATTTCCCTGCCCTATGAAAACAATGTGCAACTCCAGAATGTTCACCTTAAAACCGTTCCCACTTGTTGCTTCAATCGTTTAAATGCCCAAATATTTCTGAATTTCCCAGTAGAGACTCACTAAAATCATAAACATTCTGTTATATGAGCGTATACTGTAGCTTTAGTGTCACATCCACATACTGTATCACACTTAACAGCGAAGGTTCCTGTAGCCAGAGTACTGAACTGTTTCCATGGTTACTTGGTTCATTTGACTCACCTGCAACTCATTTACTCAATGATGATATAAATGGCACTCTCCACAGCCTGTGGCAAAGTCTTGCCTGTCTATTCTAGCAAGTCCAAACCTTTCTAAATAGTTCAGAGAGCTGTTCTTCCTCTCTTTGTGTTGAATGTAGTGTACTAACTCCACTGTGCTTGTGGAACAATCTTAGCAACCGTTTTATTTAAAAAAAAACTTTTACAGCATCATGTTTATTTTAGGCATGGAACCATTCCCAATAGCTTCACTTCAGTCCCTGAATGATTTAATAAACTGCCTAAAGATATACAGTATAAATAACTTTATAATAAGCTGAACGCTGAATAATTAACTGAATAATAAGATAAAAGCTGTTGCTCAATCCCAACAGAGTTTATAGAAACGCAAGGTGAAAATGGAAGAAATATGTGATAATGTGAAAATTAATTTTTATGATAATACTTTCCTTTTTCGGTATGACGTGTAGATGCACTACATTTACATGTTTTATAATTATTTTTCAACAAACAAAATATTTGAATACGAATAACTGTTAAAAATTTAGGGCATGGTATAGAGACGATGGAAAATGTCAAGTTTTGTTAAAACATGATACAATGTTTGTATTATTTGTTGATGCTGTGCTGATTTGGACCTTGAAAATAATTGATTGTGCCAGTTTTTAGAGATTCTCAGGATACACATCAAAATATGTGAATGAGTTACAGTGATGCAAATAGATTTTGAGATGTGTGGGGTTTAATAACATCACTCTAGATCATCACTCACAATATATATAGAAGTAAACTAAACTAAACCAGCACCAAGAATACTTTTTGCAGTGCCATTAAGTGCATACAAATGGCAAACCTTCTATTCTGTTTCATTTTTGAGGTGGCATGAGGTGCCACCTACACAAAGCGTTGCTGTCAACCAAATCTTCTTGCTTTCCTACTGGTTGTTATTGTTCATATTACATTCACTAAATGGCCAGAAGAATGTGGACACCCATGTGTGGTTCTTCTCCAGACTGCTGCCGCAAACTGTGAAGTAAATAGCAAGCTCCACGAAGACATGGTTTGAGAAATTTGGTGAGGAAGAAATTAAATTTTGGGCACAGATCTCTGATCTCACCTCCATTGAACACTTTCGGGATGCACTGGAACACAGACTGAACCCCAGACGTCCTCACACAAGTGTTTCAACTCATTAATGCTCTTGTGGCTGTATAAACACAAAGCCCCACAACCACGTACCAAAATCTAATGGAAAGCCGTTCTTGAAGAGTAGAGGTTATTATAACAGTAAAGAAGAATAAATCTGGAATGAGATGTTCAAAAGAGCACTGTGTGTAATAGCCAGGTGTACACAAACATTGGGCCAGTGTATACTCAGCACACAATGGCATCTTTAGGTAAAACTATCCTAAATGCAGTCAAATGTATTAAATGTTTTGTATTATATGATTACACCCAAACCGACTATATAATTATTAAACCTATTTCTATATAGTTTTCTTCTTACCTAATACATTTACAATCTTTACATATGTTAAGCATTGATAATATACTTGGATTAGCAAAATCATTTAATAGGAAACACAAAACCCGTCTTAGTTACATTAAAGAAAATTTGATCTGCTATGATATATGTTTGCAGTGCACACTATATTATTCCAACAGTGAGAAAATGCTTTCTAACAGAACTTACAGTACAGTACATTTATCTATGTGTGTGTGTGTGTGTGTGTGTTTGTGTCTGCGTACCTTGTGTGAGGAGCTGCAGGGTGCGGACCTCTTCTCTGACGCGGAGCTGCAGGACCTGTTGCAGGATGAACTGTCTCTGGCTCTCTTGCATGATACCCATCCTCTCCAGCTTCCTGTCTGTCAGCCTCATCAAAGCTCGGCCTGAAAACACAAAGATCTTACTTAGCACCTACTTCCAAGTGAATTCAGCGAAGTAACAGATATCAACAGTAATTACAAGGCTAATATTTACCAAGTATTTACACAAACAACGCCATAATTCAACACGGCTAATACCAGCAGCATGAACCGAACCTACGCAGACGAGTCTAACTGGCATGTAAAGACTTTAGTGTAGCACTCAATTCTCTGCAATGTATTGAAAGGAAAAACACTAATGAAAACATTTACTGGATTTTTTTTTTTTGCTCCAGATAACATTCTGGTCAAGGTCAGATGAAGTTTAATAAATTTCTTAACAGTTCCTGGTTTCTTAATGACATTGTGAATAATCCACGTCTAATAAATCTTCATTGCCCCAATCTGATATTTGCCATTTTTGTTATTCGGAATGAGGCACATCGCTTTGTATGGGACAAACAACAGAATTTTAGCTTTGTCTTTGAATAAGACATTGCACATTCGTTCACTCAGAAGCTTGATAAATATACAGCATTCAGCTATGATACAGAATATGAGCTCTTATGAATCCTCGTTTTTGTTTGATGACGCAAGCAGAGACATCGCTTTCACATTCTCTCGCTCGCTCTCTTTGTGAAATTCTCCCAGTCACTATTATCTATAAAATGGGTTAGCCAGTGGAGTGATGCTGATGTGACCATTTTCCTGCTCTGCAAAAGCATTTACGCCAGCCGTGGTTGTTGACAGCCAGACGGTTATTTAGAGCAAAATGTGTGCTCCATGTGTGCAAACCTGCTTAAAGCGCCCTAACAAATCAGGCCTCTAAAATTGCCAACCACCTTTTCCATAGAGAGTGTAATGTGGAAATTCCACCAAAAAAAAAAAAAAAACGCATCTCAATGAGAAAGAGTAGATGGAAAGACTCCAGGAATCCTTTAATGGACACAATGGTTACAGAGCCTGTACAGAGCAAAGAAAGCGTGACAATAGAATAAATGAAACAGGAACGAGAACAAAAGGTAGAAACTGTCCTTATTATTTAGTAAGCTTGATTGAAATTGGACACTTTTGCAATATAATTGATGGATTAAAAAAGCATAGCAACAACGGCAGTGCTTCCAGGCCTGTCACTGAGCAACAGATGTGTCAAACGACATATCAAATTTTTACTGACATTTAAAAAACACCTACAATCAGTTTCTGGCTGGGTGCTATGTTTAGCCATGCTACATTGGAAAAAGAGAATAAGGAGAATAAGGGCTCTTATGTAGGTGGACGTGATCAGACTGAGGCTTCTCCATAAAATGGACGTGGGCCAGACGAGCTCTTCATTTGGCAGCCGGAGCTGGAACCTAGTCCTTCTTTCTGACTCAGTGCCTTCAAAATCCCAGAAAGAGGCAGAATAGAATGAGTCAAACCACAGTTAATACTAGTGCACTGAAGAGAAGAGAGGGAGAAGAGAAGACAGAGGGGGGAGATAAGAGGGAATATGAGAAAATAGAGGACGAAACAAGAGAAGAGCAGATGAAGTGAGGAGATTCAAAGACAGTCGGCAAATTATAAACCAAACAAGCAGCAAGGGAACTGGGAACGAAGCCATTCAAAACAGAGCTCAGCACATAAACATGTCCTATAAAAACATTATGGATGTTGCTCAGCTGTGAGCATCAAAGGTCACTGAGTGGGAGAAAAAGCACATTACCTTAAGTCTTAAGAAAAACAGGTGAGATGTCGCAGTTCATTCAAAATCTCCAAGTCATCTTATAATGCATGTCAAGTGGGAGAGAAACAAGCCATAAAAGGCAAAAAAGCTATTGCACCTATGGGGACTACACAGTCGCAGACTTCCAAAAGACATTTACTGAGTCACAACAACTGTGATTACAGCGTTTTTACTGTACCCTTACTGGCACCAACAGTATGGTTCTTTCAGAACGGCAACAAGAAGATAAAACAGATCAGCTGGGACTCAAATCCTATAGAATCCAATTTACTAGTGAGGAAATACCAGGTTTTATTTTATCCCTCCTAACTTTTAAAAGTGCTACCAATCACCTGGATACCTCCTTCTTGAAAATGTAAAAGGAAATTTGCATACTCTGATATGTGCCTTTAAAATTCTCTTTTTCCCAATTTTGTCTGCAAGTTGATCGCCTGACATTTCTCAGTGAGGATGAAGGCTAACATGTGCTTCCTTAGACACATGTCAAAGTCAAAAGGTATATTTTCAAACAGCTGCTCATTTTGCAGCAAGTGTGTTGCATGTGTAGGATACTTCATGTGTAGGATACTCTTCTGCATGAGATCATAGACAGCCAAGATTAATTAGTGTCCCAATTAAATTAGTAAATCGTTATTAGTAAATCGTTATTAGCATATTGTTATACCCGATCATCATTCTTCGAAAAGTATCCTGGAATCTTTGGTCATACCATTTATCTGCAGCAGACACAGAAAAAAAAATCTTGTTTGCTATGTAAAGCAATCACAGACGGCTGCAACTCCGGGTAAAGTGCCACGTTAATGAAAACAAAACTAAACTAGCTAAGCACTGAAACACAGCAATAAGACAAATAACAACATTAAAACAGAGAAGTAACTGAAAGCGTATACTTTGCAGCGGTTTTATGAATGAGTCTCTCTATTAAAGGTTGAGCGTGTGCGAGTGCCATGCTTGGAGGCCGTGATGATTGCTGGGAACTCGAGTCCCTCAGGAGCTGCGATCTGACATTGTGTAGTGATTTTTCATTAAAAACTCATCAAACTCAACAAACAGGCTGCATACGTGATCTATTACAAGTGGCAGGGGAGCTGCTCATGCGTGCACTCCTGTCCTGCATGGTTAAAGACCATCGTTCTGCATTTCACTTTCTGAATGACCCTAATGGTCTTAGTGTTTATTGCGTTTTGATTGAGAACAAAGCTAAGTGAATTATCTGTCAATATTATTTCATTCCAGATCAATTTCTCTTTTGCTCATTTGACCGTAAGAAAAAAAACAAAAAAAAAGATTTAACCCTTTGATTTTGGAATACCAGTTTAATTTTAAAATCCTATTCTCACATGAGTTCCTCCAGTCACTGGTGATTTTTCTCATCTTGACATCCACTAGCAAAGAATCGATATTACATCACTGCAGTGATTTATGTGTTCTATGCATAACGCATGCACACACATGAATTTTCTACATGAATGTAGTTTAGACTACTTGTATAGATTTATTGGTTGAAAGTTGGAAAAAAAAAATCATATCGGACATGAAAAAAAAAATTATATCGAATCAAAAAAAGATTAAGTGGAATGTTTATTTATTATCGTCAATAAATGTATATCTATTTGTTTGATACAAATGATATAGAAATAACAAAAATAAATGTAAATAGGCTGAGTATACATGTTCCTTACCCATTTAGGTTGATATCAAAACGGTGCTAATGTCCTACACTATCTCACACAAACTTACTACTTGTCCCACATTTCTTCTGCATCTATTTAACCCTCTTCCTTTTTTTATTTCTGCCAGAAGATAGAAGCTATATTTCTGTAACGCTGCTTTGTGACAATGCCAACTGTTAAAAGCACTATGCAAATCAAATTGAATTGAATATGTGATATGTTTAGTGAACCATGAGCATCAACTTGTTTTATTGATATTCCACAAAACAAAATGAAACATCAGTTATTATAAAAAAAACTCATGAAATATCCAGACTTTTCTAATTCTTTCTCAGTTCATTCTATATACAGGTTTGTAGTGATAATTAGATAAAGATACTGAAATAAATAAGAATGCGGAGAGAATGAAGGCGAGACCGAGCAAATAAGGACAGAGAGGAAATGTCAATAAGAACAAGCTTACTATTTCTCATCCATAATTATGTTTCCCATTGAAAGAAACCTGTCACCCCTCCATCCCAACCCCTTCTTTCCAACTGTCTCAAACAGGAAATCTCCCTTTGATGACATACTGATTTCTTTAGAGAATTCAGAGAAAAGGAGGGTATTATTCTTAATGATTATGAGCTCCTCCTTTCTAATGAGAGCAGCTCTGTAACCACTCGGTAATCAGCGCCTAATAACAGCCTGTTCTTCACCTCCCTCATTGTACAGGCACATAGAGATCCTTCAACTTAAATTCTCTGTGATCCACTTAGAGAACACAAAGCCCTCATCTTCAGAGTGAAATGACAGGTTAAATTATTCTTTTGTACTCTGTTCTCCCTGCTGCTCTATTTCATATAACATCAATTACCAAACTTGATAAATTAGACTCTTTGCATTATAAGTCTTCACAGCTGAAACACAGTGAGCCTTATTGTTGAATAATGATGGTATTTATGGGATGTATCTTGCTTTTTTTTTTTTTTTTTTAAGAATAAAATGAACACCAAGGCACATTGAACATCATTTATCATAACATGAATAAGCAAATATTGTACACTAGCATATTGACAGTGAACAAAATAATATTAATAATTCATAGGTTTGCATTCATAAATGTGATATAAAGAGCCTCTATATTTTGTCCATTGTAGTTCGTGTTTGCCTTTATTACTCTGTCTAACCTCTGCATTTCTGCCAAAAAGCATTTGGATTCTCTTGGTTGTGTTATTCTTCCAGGTGCTTGGCCTACTATATAGTTGCATTTTTTATTATATATCTATTATAATCCTGCCAAATGTCAGAAATTGCATCCTTTGAATTGAATCTAAAGGTAAAGATTGCCATGACAAGACCTTTCCAAAGTACTGACTGATTTTCCTTTGCTTTTTGCTTGTTGTTGACGAGATACCAACCAAGGTATCTTTTGTACCCATATATGTATACATCTTTCCTCTTTAAAATATTTAAACATACACAATCAGATATTTAAAGCTAAAATCTAAAAGCCTAGTAACGATTACATGAACCATACCTTTAAATAAATATACCTTACCTACACTTTCTTCAATTAAATATACTTTACCTGCACTACCCTTCCTTCAATTAAATATACTTTACCTGCACTACCCTTCCTTCAAGTAAATATACTTTAACTGCACTACCCTTCCCTTAATTAAATATACTTTACCTGCACTACCCTTCCTTCAAGTAAATATACTTTACCTGCACTACCCTTTCTTGGTAAAAGAATATATATTAAAGTTGCAAAACAAGGAAATGCAGTTTGATATATTTCTTTCAGAGCATATATAACATAAAACATGGTCTTGAACATAGCACATGTAACAGTATAAAAATACATTTAGTTTTAATTTAAATTAAATCAAATCAAACATTTAAACTTATGTTTCCTGTTTAGCATTACCCCTTCCCTAATTTGTTTCTAAATGGGAAGGTATGTTGATAAGCTGTGATCAATCTAATTTCATCTTTTCATTAAAATACATTTTATATGTATTTTCTATTAATTCTTGTTTATATAATTTTATTCACACAGATTAGATCATTCTCATGTTCATTAGTAAAAAAAAAAAAAGGTCACACATACACAAAATTACACATCCCTAATTAGCTATGCATGTCTGCTACAATCTTCTAAATCCTCCTAAATCTCCTAAATCTGACAATTTATATACCAAAGAATGATAATAAAAAAGAAAACTGCATATATGTTCAATAACAAGACAACCTCAGTATGTATCCTTCACCTAGTAAGGTGCATGTAGTGCATCTTTAATTGGCTTTTATAACAATGCTTTAAAGGTACTAGTTCCAATTGTGTACCTTTATCTATTTTAACGGTGAAATATACATACTAAACATACAAAAGAATAGAGATTAAAGTCCTGAATTTCCAAGATTGCAGATTTGTTGCTAGATTAGCCTGATTATAACACATAAGCTCTAGCAGTTGAATTTGTCACCAAAAACACAAACAGCAGTGCCTTCCTTGTCACATTGTGCACTTATTAAGATCACATCAGTTATATATTATTCTTCCTACCTGATTCCAAGAAAACAAAGATGCTTCAATGCAAATGTTAAATGTTTCAACTTAAAATAACAAAACAGCCATTACAATTATATACCTAAATCAAAATCACCAGAGCTGCACTGCAAGTCCGCATTTCACTTGAGCTAGAACGTTATATTATATTAGAAATAAAAGGCTGCGATCATTCATTTTCACTATCGTCCCTGATCATAAATCACACGAAGGCCTTCACCAATAGAAACTGTATAAAATCTTTCAATAATTTATTAGTAATATTGGAGTTTAATAAGAACCTGCATAAATAAGTACTACATTTATTCCAATAGCTGCTGTAGTTATTGTAGTATGGAATGGATGAACCAACATGGCATTTGCTTTCAATGTGTAAATACAAACATGTGTTTGAAAATGTTTAAATTAATCTTTACTTGTCAATGTGTTAAGTTTGTTAATAATAATCAAATTAATTATTAAGACATCATATATTATATGGTCATTATACACTATATGGCCAAATTTTGTGAACACCTGATCATCAAACACATATATGATTCTTCTTTAGACACCCAAATTTGGAGCCACACAATTGTATAGGATGTGTTTGTAAATGTAGCATTATCATTTTCCCCTCTCTAGAACTAAAACCTGTTGCCAACGCCCTTGTGCACAAAGTGAGTTCCATGAAGACATCGACATCTCACCTGACCTCATCACCACTGAACTCTTTTGGATGACCTGGAACGATGACTGCAGCCAAGACCTCCTCACCCAACATCAGTGCCTAACCTCACTAATGCTCTAAGAAGAAGCTACTTCATATTTGCAATGAGTACAACATGATGATTTGACTGAAAATATAAATAATGTACTGTATTTTACATAGGTATGGAATTAAATGGTCAATTGACTGAATATATAAACATTAAGTGCATAAATTGTGTTTGTGTAGTTCTCTACATACACATATGATAGGAGCTATTTGTGCAATTTGGAATAGATGCTCTAGTTGAAGCTCGATAAAATCGTTTAGCTCTAGCACCTAAAATGCTGCAAAAGAACAAATGCTTTTAGTGGATATAATCAGATCCAAGCTGTCATTCCAAAAAAAAAAAAAAGAATAAAACAGGAGACCCTTAAACCACCTCAAGTCAGTAATGAAAAACTTTCTATGTGCACAAATAAAAAGAGAAAGAAAGACGAGCCATCAGGTTCTCCTTCACTCTCAAGCCAAGAATGAGTATGGGATGACAGCTTGCGAGTGTCTTACTTTTGCTGGTTCTTTATAAAACTATCATCAAGGCTCATAAATAAGCTCAGCTATTAAAACACACCCTTTGTAAAAAATAAAATAAAATCCCCCCACTTTTTTTTTTTGGCAAGGGGAGCGTGAGCCCTTCTGGGGCAAAATACTCCAGACTCATTTGCTTTCCAGTGAGGACATGTGAGTACAGCCTGTTAACGAGAAGAATCCCAGCTGGTTTCATTTAGCTTGACAGCAGAAGAGCTGGCTGGCTTTCCGTTTTTGCTTTCAACTATTTCCCTTCTTTTTCCGCAGCCCCCGTCCTAAGCCAACTCCACACGTGTGTACATTAAATCTGCTGGGCTTCAGGGTAAAATATTTGGAGAGGAGGGTTATGACATATGATTACGTTCCAGGTTGTCAAACAACAGCCCTGAAGTTGACGGGCCAAGCTTGCCTGGCCATTTTGGAGGAACTTGTGCTATAACACTGAAATGAAATGTAAGTATTAATATAGTCTTATGCAAGTCTTATTAGTCGATGCTATAAACTCACAGTAGCACATAACAGACCACTTGTAAATGTGTTATGCTGCACTCAACTAGGGAAAACCCTTTGAGAAATAAAGCTCTTAAAAAATCAACTAAAGAAATGCACTGACCTTTTTTAACCGCTGTTAATGCAGCTCTGTTCTAGTTTTCTTTTTTTCTTTTAGTGCTACCTGCAATTTGTCAAGTAGTGTGGAAGAACTAGAATTCCCTAAACAGGAAATGCCTAAACAGAAGCTGCCATGCTGACAACCCAAGAGGCATAGCACAGAGTCCCAACCAAGAGCAAATCTATGGAAGCAATTTGAGGTCTAAGTTCCATATGACTGATCATAAAAAAAAATCAATTGCTGTAAAGGGGCACTAGCAGCACCTCTGAACGATGCTAGGCATACAAAATGTCATGCCGATGCTGGTTTAAACTCCCTGAAAGTGACATTTGGCAACATGATGCCCAGATTGCTACAGGATGTCTTAAGTAGTCTTAAGTGCAATTACACACAGACAATACAACAGCTCAAAACAACTCAAACCTTCTACTCCATGTTCACCAGGGCATTGACAATATAATTAAAAGTAGATTTGACACATCTAATCCTCATAAGACATGCTGTAAAACTGTAGCCTGAAGGCAATAACTCTTAAAGCAAGGAATAGACAAACCAACATGACATTTACAAAATGTGTAAATATGAAAATGTAATTGTATATTGAAAATATCACAATGAATCTGGCTTACTTCAATACGTACATGTCATTTTCTAAAGTCTGATCCCATTAAACAAATAAATTAACTCAACAATTCAATATTTAATACAATTAACAAAGCTTTGATTAAAAAATAAGTCATCCTATACTATATGGACAAAGGTTTAGAGACACCTGACCATCATGTGGTTTTTCTCCAAACAGTTCACACAAATTTGAGCTCACAATTTTATAAGATGCCGTTAAGTACTGCAGCATTGCAATTTATCTTTACTGGAACATAAACCTCTTCCAGCATGACAATGTCCATGTAAACTCTACGTAAGACACGTTTAGAGAAATTTGGAGTGAAGTATTTGAGTGTCCTGCACAGAGCACCGACCTCTACCCCACTGAACACCTCTGGGATGAACTTGATCAGCAACTGCACCCCAGGCCCCCTTACCCAACATCAGTACCTGCCCTTACTAAAGCTCCTGGGGCTTAATGAGCACATTTCCACATTTTCATATTCATACATCATGTTCAACAAGCTCATATGAAAACAATGGTCATATAGTGTATATGAATGAACAAAGAAAAATTGCTGCTTTATTTTTTTCCCCAAACACAACATTTATAATAGTGTGGGAGTAAATCCTCCCTAAGGTAATGTTTCAATATAGTAAAAAAAAAAAAAAGGGTACATGAACAAGGTACATTTTAAATCTACTATACATTTTTTTTTTTGTTAAAAGCATGATATTCCCAAGCTGTTTCCCTACAGTTATGCAAATTTTTTCATCTTCTGACTGTACAAACCAATCCATCGGAAATGAAAAAAAAAATTAAAAATCAACAATAAGTCTTGTTGAATCTTGTCCCTTTCTTAATAATCTGCTATCAGCTTAACGTAGATCGGTAGCGCTTTTTTTCTTCTTCAAATGCTCAGGTTTTTTTCAATTCAGACTAGATTCTCTAGACGACAAACCCCAGAAATACAGGATTAAAGAATGACTCCTTTCCAAGATTTATTGATGGGCCAAAGAGGAAAACACTTTTGCTCTTAAACGCAGATATGCTCACTGGATGGCTTAAACTATTTTTCTATTTACCGCTTATTTTGGTAAGAAAGAGACCCATATTACAAAAATATAATGTCATTTTCAAGCCCTGCTGCAAGGCAACCCCAAAGATGAATGCAGTCAATTTTTCCATTTAGACCTAATTGCAACACTCTAGTGCTTTTCTGGGCTCTGCTGCTTTAAGCACAATTTGTGCTTTCCACTAGTAGCAGTCATTTTCAACATTTTTGACTGAATGTATGAAAGTATATTGAATGCATCCGGTAAAGATAAACTTGCATGTTGTATCACTGTTGTTAAGAAGAGCATCGCTGCTTATTGTGATTTTTTATATATATATATATAAATATATATATATATATAAAATCCAGAACATCTTCCCAGAAGAGTGGAGGTTATTATACCAGCAAAGAGGACGAACTGTGAAACATGTTCAAGCAAATACAAATCTTAGAGTGAAGTTTCCACAAAATTGACCATCTAGTGTACTTTGGCCTTTGTAGAGATAAGCACACTTAAACGAGTCAACGCATTTAGCTAGCTCTCTTAAATGAACACTGGGTATATGGACAACCAGTTCCAATATTACTTTAAGGGTCGTAGGGAAGCCTGGAGACTCAGGATCTCAGGAAACTCTGGGCACAAGGCACTGTGCCCATCAATTTAGGATTTCAATGACGTTAAATATAGACAAGCAGGCTCAATACAAAAATGTCAAGAAGCTGTTTAAGAAACAAAGAGTCAGCTCTTATTGGTGAACTAAGCCGAATGAGTCACTGGAATGATCAGAATTTAATGGCACACTTTTCTATAGACAAACTTTAAATTAATATTTCTGGCTAGGCTATTGGCGAGCAATCAGGTTTTTTTTTATACTCATAACAAAAGTCACTATATGAAAACAACAGCAGATAATTACAGCATCTGGTTTAGACTACATTCTTAACTGTGCACTGCTAAATAATGTCAGTACACAAATTGTGTCAGAAATGATGTCATTGTTGTCTGGGCAATATGTAGAATGCGGCCCTGAACGGATCATGTATCAGTATATTATGTACCTCAGATAAATTCAATGCAGTGGAGAATGGAACAGCATGTTACAAAATGTTCTTCGGCGATTTTATACCAGACTGGGGAAATGAACCAAATTTAACACCCATCTGTTTTTAACTAAAATTAACTGCTGGTTGTGAATGTAGCATTACAGTGGGTGTTTCTCTTCACTATATTATTAAAGCATTTACGTGATTGAGTGCCTAATTTTAATGCCGTTTTATAGCCCACAACGTCCCTCATGCCTTATAAACAACTGTTGTGATATTGTTTTAGTCCTTGGCTTTTTCTAAAGCCATGGGTAGCAACAAATGAAGTGAAAAGAGTGCCCTGCTTCAATCAGTAAATCAGCACATTAATAGGAAGAGTGCACATTCTGTACTCCTACGCTATCAGAAATATGTGCTTAACTCATTTACCAAAACGACTCGCCTGATCTGTCTTTGTAATTACTGCAGATTAGGGACTAATATCTAATTATGCCTTAATATGCATTAATGGAATTTTAATAACAGTTCAGTGTTCAAATTAAAGTCAAGGAATCTAAAGAGAGAGCAGATCCAGTGAGAAACAGAGAGCTGGATGGTTATGTCTGTACTCTGAGAAACACGTGTAATGCACACAATATATCTTAGAAATTAAAATTGTAAGATTTCACCTTGAGTAAATGGGAATCTTCTGAAACAGTGAAAGCCAATTGTAAAGACATGACAAAGTGCTGCGTGACACAAAGAGACTCAAAATGCACTCCAGTTGAGTCTTGGCACTTGAGGTGAAATGAATATAGCTCATCAATTGAGCTGTATGTGGGTCCGTATTAATAAAACATCACAGTAAAATGGTGGAAATGGTCAATAAAAAAAAAGCTCAGGATTAGAGAGAAGATGAAATTTGGGAAACATAACCTTATTGATATAAATAGCAAGTAACAAGAACTCTGAGTTATAAAAAAGATTCTGGAGGAACTCACAATTCATTCATTTAATCAAGGTCATATGTCAAGGTCATAGTGGATCGTGAGAGCAATGGGTGTGATGTGAATAAAGCAGAGATGGATTTTTTCTACTTTACTTTTCTACGTTTCTAGCAAAAGTATAGAGGTATAAAATGTAAAAAATACTGATCTTTTAAAGAGTGAGTTTTCTTTATTACAGATTCAGTGAAAGAGCCCTAATTCGACGCAAACTCTCACCAGATCTCTGGGTTACACTTGTGAGCTTGTGACAAATTCACAAACAATGATTTTTTTGCTGAAATGTAATGAAGTAAAACAATATTTTACTTTAAAATGCATGGAAGTAAAAGTTTCTACAGGTACTGGAAAAAATAGAGTAATGAATTCAAAATAATTTGTTAGTTTCGAACAGGGGAATATCTAAAAAAATTCAATGTTAAACAAGCTTACATGATGCAGAATGAGGCCTAATTAAACCTGAAACCAGGGGCAACATACTCAGTACATCATGCTCAGTATGCTTTAAAATGGACACATAACTAAAAAATAGATGTTGTATTGATCTTAAAGTTATAATAAGGGAAATATATTGGGTGAGATTGATATCATGGTTACAAGAAACATGGCTGGGGGTCCATGATTTTTTGTATTTGTAACGCCTATTACAAACATATTATTATTAAATAATAATAATGATGATAATAATAATAATAATGATAATAATAATAATAATAATAATCTGAGCCCTTTCCTGTTTGCAGTGGTGATGGACAGATTGAAGGACGAGGTCAGACAGGAGTCTCCCTGGACTATGATGTTTGCAGATAATATTGTGATTTGTGGTGAGAGTAGGGAGCAGGTTGAGAAGAGCCTGGAGAGGTGGAGGTATATGCTGGAGAGAAGGGGAATGAAAGTCAGTAGGAGTAAGACAGAGTACATGTGTGTAAATGAGAGTGAGGGCAGTGGAGTGGTGCAGTTGCAGAGAAAAGAGGTGGAGAAGGTGGAGGAGTTCAGGTACCTGGGGTCAACAGTGTAAAGTAATGGAGAATGTGTTAGAGAAGAGAAGAAAAGAGTGCAGGCAGGGTGGAGTGAGTGGAGAAGAGTGGCAGGAGTGATTTGTGATAGAAGAGTATCTGCAAGAGTGAAAGGGAAAGTTTATAGGACTGTGGTGAGACCTGCGATGTTGTATGGATTAGAGACAGTGGCATTGAGTAAAAGACAGGAGGTGGAGCTGGAGGTGGCAGAGCTGAAGATGTTGCGATTTTCATTGGGAGTGACGATGATGGACAGGATAAGAAACGAGTTTATTAGAGGGACAGTGCATGTAGGACATTTCTGAAGGCAAGGTGAGTGAGGTGTGATTGAGATGATTTGGACATGTGCAGAGGAGGGACATGGGTTATATCGGTAGGATAATGCTGAGGATGGAGCCACCAGGAAGGATGAAAAGAGGAAGGCCAAGGAGGAGGTTTATGGATGTGGTGAAGGAAGACATGCAGGTAGTTGGTTTGAAAGAGGCAGATGTAGAGGACGAAAAAGTATGGAGACGGATGATCTGCTGTGGCGACCCCTAATTGATGAAGCCAAAATAATTTTGTTGTTGTTAGTTTGTTAGTCTGTTTGACTGGTCACTTAAATCAAAATAGGTTTAAATCAAACCTAAAATCAAAACCTAGAAATCAAGACCTATGTATATAATATGTACAATTTTACCTTGTGTTCCATCGTTGGACATTTAAAAATAAAATAAAAAGCCTTTTGGTGCAAATGTAACTGAATATTCTGGGGTCAGTCTAATATTTTGGACATTTAAAGCGGTTCCTTTTCGCAAAAAAAAAAAAAAAAAAAGTTTAAAGTTATTAGGAGAAAGTCATTAAGAATTCAAACAGCGACCCAAATTTGACACCAGCGACTTTCTGAGTGTGCCAGTTGTATTTGTGTTCTTGATCAAAGCAAGTTTCCCCCCCACACTGTTATGTACATCTGAGACATCATCTTTTGTTTATTCTAATGAAGTGTGTAGAGTGGCACTTCATGTTACAATCACCGGAGAGAGAGAGATGCAAATTGCATTGTGTCACTAATTGGTGAGGCCTGGCGTTTGTTAACGATGTTCTGTTAATTAATGCGGGATAGTCGAACTCAGTTGCTTGCATATTTTCCGCATAAATTACTGCTAATTGGCGTGTGGATTGACCAGACCCTTAACACAAAGTGTAATTCGTGATCTGCTGAGAAACATTAGAACGATTTAGGAAAAGACATGCAATTGTTTCAGTAGTGAGTGCTGTTTATATCATCCAAAATATATAAAAAGGAATTCTCGGATTTCTTTGGCAATGAATTTCTGTGATATCTGATTATGGGAAAGTGCAAAAGGAATGAAGTGAATAAAAGGTAGTAATGGAAATTGTTTACGTTTTCCAAGTCTGTTTAATTGAACAGCATTTACTCATCATATCATCAGGTCTGTAGCTTGCTAAAGTATGCTGCCTTAAAAGTGCATAATCAGTTTGCTCATCACTACCAAATTACCGTCTACTACCTGTAGTACCTGAAGTACTGCAGAGATGATAAACATTCTGTGATCAAGTCTCAACCAAGAGGTTGTGGCAGATCAGAAAGAAATTTGTACTTGTCATTATGCACAAGCTAATTAAGGAAGTGTGTGTGTGTGTGTGTGTGTGTGTGTGTGTGTGTGTGTGCGCGAATGTGTCCTTGGCTAGGCGCATCATGTGATGACTGACAGGAAGAGCGTGTACCTGTAATATCGTGCTGTTTGAAGGCGTCACTGTACACTTGGTGCTGGTTTGGGCAATGCTTCTTCAGCCACTTACACACATCCTGCTGAGTCCACAAAGCCACCGGTTTGGACAGTTTTACCGTCCCTGACTGGACAACAGAGAAGAGATAAAAGTTCACATTAAATATACAGTATATACAATCTGTTTTTACACAGACAGATAAAAAGTTTAGTGCAAACATTAAGCACAAGACAGTACTTTGATGATCATACAGCAAAAGCTTAAAACTGTGGATTTGGTGTGTGGGTATAGCCTTAATGCAGATGATAAACTGGGGGCAGTATTGGTAGCTTGTCATAGAGGTAGAAAGAAAAGCAGGAGCACAGAACTGCAGCAGAACTGAATACATCACAAACTGACACCCTGAACGCATGCCTAACTTATTTGCAATACATCTGCTCTTGCTAGTGGCTAGTCTATTACAGACTTTACTGATTTCATTAAAGATTTTTACTGCACATGACATTGAATGTATTGAATTCGCAACTTGATAAAATGGCAGGGTTGCTGGCTGGAACTTCACATTCAGAAACTCGAGGCATGTGATCAATGTAGAATGTACCCACAACAGTGGTACAGTTTGAGAAAGCAATATATAAGAGCTGACATGCTGTAAATTGGTATCATTTGTAAATTATATCACACAGTGGAACCTGGCAAAGTTCCTACTGCCCCTTCGAGGAAATAAAAGATACGATATGTACAGTACATCGGTCCTACATACAGTACAAATTCAGGTAAACACAGTCATAGCAACAGGGTGGAGCGAATGTGTGGATGCTTAAGCAGAAGACGAGAGCCTTGTAAATGCCATTGCTGGAGCCTTGTACAAACATGCGACCCCGGCTGCCATTGGTGCCTGGACAGATCTTTGGCACACAGGCCCAGGAGCCATTAAATGATTGCCGCTTTCTAGCTGAAACTACAGTAAAACACAGTGAACAACAGATTGCCTTTAGGTGCTTGACTGTGCCAGCCGCATTATTCCCACCAAGTTGCATTTCAAAAAAATGCAAATGGGGGAAAGAAGGAGCTGTATGAGCTGCAGCAGGAAGCACGCTGGTGCGAACACAGCTGCCTAGAACACATCGCTGTTGTTTTACCACAGTAGAGTGTGATCAACCTTCTAAAGCACGAAATACCAAAACTGTTAAGAGGATCCCTGCAGTGATTCTGAAATCACATGACTGGATCCTCTGCAACTGACATCTCAGGCACAACAGTGATCCCACATAGGGATCTGGATTTGGTGCTCAAGCAGACTGTGCACCTTGCCATAGGAACAAATGGCGGAGGATGATAACAGTATTTGTTAATTTGAAGCTTGAAATAGTTTCTTTTGAGCATTTATTTCAAGAAAGAAGCTAAATGATCTGTCAGTAGTATATAATATACTTTAAATCTCAAAATTCACTGAAGGAAAAAATTTAATTATCAGAAAATGTGTTTGTTTTAATCTTGCAATCGGATAAATCGGACTTTATTCAATATATTTTTACCTGCTGTCATTTTTTGCAGGGAAAACAAGCTTTCTTGTATTACACAATGTTTATACACATTACCTTAGCGCTCACACAGAGCTCATAGTCTAACTTCACCAGATTTAATAGACTGAATGTTGCTTGATCACAACCCAAGTGCTCTGAGTCATCGTCCTCCTTAATGGGAAGTGGAAGCAATACTTGAGTGATCCTCCGACTCTATAAATTATGTTGTTTGTACTATTTATGAGTGCTGTTTGGCAAGGTGTGCCATCTGGACTGGTTCCGACTCTGCTACTTGCTTGGCAAAGCACTGCACGTTGTTAAGCAAGTGCAGCATGATTAAAAGAATGAAATATTTAGGGCCCTTGAAATATGGTGCTGCATAGTGCTATAGCACTATGTCCAAAATTCTAATAAATTTACAGGTAGGGCTGTCATCTACAGCAGACTGATAAACGTCTGGTATCCTGTGAATATTGCACTCTTCTGAGCATGTCGCTAGAGCTCCAACTTGTTTTCACAGGCATGCTAATTCAGAAATAACACAGCTGTCAACACAGCACACCTGTGCATGCCTTTTCCTAATGTGTGCTATAGTGTTATGCTGTGCACTGATTTGGGAGAGGAATGAAAAGGAGAAATGTGCTGTAAAAAAAAGGGTACAGTGTGTAGCTATGTCGCACCAAAACCAGAATTTTGCCGTACAAATGTTTCCTTCTATTTACAGTAATTGTGAGAAAGCTGTGGGGTAGGGACAGGACACAAACACCAAATGGAAATTGCTCTTGCTCAGACACAAATAAATACTTAAGTCACTCGCACATTAGCTGAGATGGAAACGGGGACAATTACTATGAGCGCACACACACAGAGTCCTTGGCATAATTGCACAACACAGGTATTTCCACGTTCCTATAGCAACAAACCCAAATCAGAGTCTCTGAATAAATCAGCACCATCCTTAAGGTTTTAAATACAGACCAAGGTTTTAGACACATCAAGAGGACAAAAAAGGGATGTGGCACCAGAATCACAATTAATACTAAACTTTAATAAAAATACACTTCATTTCTAAACTGGATACCCATTTTTTTAGTCAACCGAAAAACTTTGATATCTTCTACAATTTTCAAGTGAATCTGTTTTTTCTGGTGCAACCACCTGAAACATTGTTTTTTTTTTTTTTTATCATGTCAGTGGTTTACTTTCAGAAAGAAGAGCATGGTGCTCATCTGAAGAACCCCCACACTGAATCACCAAAAACCCATCCCTTATAACGGTGTTCATTTAAATGAAAGCAGAGTGCCATCGTGTGGTGTATTAGAGAAGGACACTTTTCTCCTAAGCTTTCTCATGTCCAGTTGTCAATGTCTCGATTTCCTCCAAAATATATTATAATTCAAAAATGAGTATGTTTATGCAAAAAGGAGTAAAGTTAAAAGAAGTAATAATAGTAATGCAACAGCATACTCTATATGCTTAATGGAATAAAGTATTTTAAATACATTATATATTCAAAGTTAATGCATTTGCACTGTATATCGATGAGTTAATGCATTGAACTATCCAGATTTAATGCACTGTTATATTTAGAAAATAACTCATTGTTTTCTCCAGAGATTAATGCATTTGTATATCCAAAAAGTAATGCACTGGTATCAGAAATGGGAAGTCATAAAGTACAAATACTTTGTTACTGTACTCGGGTAGATTTTTCTGGTATCAGTACTTTACTTCACTATTTATTTTTCGGACAACTTTTTACTTTCACTCATTATGTTTTTATCACAAACATCTGAACTTTCTACTTCTTACATTTTCGAACCAGACTCGTTACTTGTCATTGCGTGGCTCTTTCAACCTACCCACTGGTGTATTATTTCCTGGCTCTCGTGCACCACAGAAGTAGGCTAGTTTATGAAACCAACAACAAACAAGGCAGAAGGCAGCAAGAAATCTGGGGGTTAACGTGGATGAGACAGAGGGAGTCAGCGATGTAAACATGACTGAGAACAGAGACATTCCTGATCATCATCATCTTTTCTCTGCTTGTGTTCTATATGGCGGTTGTTTAGCCTGAATACATTGATTAGATAGCATTTTAAATGATTTTGTATTAATATATTAATATGATGTGAAGTCCATTTACCAGCGTGACACTAAAACACGCAGTAGTAATAGCTATTTTTTACTTAAGTACATTTCAGAGCCCAAACATCTTATTTTAACTTGAATGAAATAGTGTAGTGAGTACTTTAACTTTTACCAGAGTCTTTTAAAACATAAGTATCTGCACTTCTACTTGAGCGAAGGATGTGTGCACTTTTGCAATCTCTGATATTAGTAGTATACAGATGTTAATGCTTTTGTATATGCAGAAGTAATTGTTTTTCTATATGCAGATGTTTAAACACTGGTAAATCAATAGGTTAATGCACTGATATATTCAGAGATAAATGCATTGGTATGTACAGAGATTGATGCACTGGTAATCCAGATGTTAATACATTGATACATGCAGAGATTAATCCAATGGAATATTTAGAAGCTAAAAGCACTGGTATACATACTGGTTAACACATACATATATCCAGATGTCAATTCACTGTTTTATCCAGATATTCCTGCATTGGGAAATCCAGATGTTAATGCATTATTATATGCAGTGGTATATCCTGAGGTACGCATGAGCACTGATTTGCCATGAATGGTGAGGTATAGTTGCATGTATTAAATATACTGCTGTATCTTTAACTTAATTGCAAGATGACCACATGATACAGGGTGGAAATACGTAATGCAGAGGTCTAGTAAAATGTTCAAATAGTTGAAAGTTAAAACTTCTATACTTGGTTGTCTTCAATGAAAATGACTAAAGTAAAACAAATACAAAATAAGAGAAGTTAACAATTGCTGTCGTTGTCTTCGCATTTGCTACTGACAAAAAAGGCTTGGTACGACATATTGTGTCATACGGTGGACATACTGAAACAATCATAAGGTTTAAGCTATAGGGGCTTAGTCTTAGTAAGGTGTGCCACTACACGCCACCAAAACAGCTAGATTCTATAAGTCTCATCTGTAATGAAGAGTACAATATTGTCAGAGAGATGTAGGTGCCAAGCTGGTGCTTCGTCAGTCTAAAATAGGTTTTATTGGGTTGAGATCTGGTCACTGTGAAGGCCATAGCATGTGAATTATGTCGTCTGCACACTTGTATCATTCAGTAAGTACTCAGGATCAGGCTCAGGCTCAGGCAGATCACTCGCATCAGAATAAAAATGTTTCACATAGTCTAAAAGTGATCAGTCAGAAAAACTTGCCAGAAAACAGCCTCTTACAGCAAAATAACACCATTGTTTTCCCCCCTTGTATCCATCTGTACATTTAGTGCATGTAGGGGTGGATAGAGATGTGTGCTCTTCAAGTAGCTCATTGGGGTAGTGGGAATAAAATGCTAATTTTAGTTAAAACAGAACAGCCAGAGCAAATTTTATTTAGAACAGAGAGAAAAAGAATGAATCCACTAACCGATCCATTTGTGGAAAATCTCATTTACAGTTGTTAGAGCTCTTAAAAAGATTAGTCAGTAACTAATTTACCCTGAACACAGACACTGAACTAACTGCCTGCTACCTGCTCCCTCAGCATCTCTGTGTCTGAGGGAATGAGGAACACTGCATCTAGATGGAATTAACATTTTAGATGGCAATGTGAGTATTTCTACCTTTCTATAAGTTTTTTTTTTCCTCAACATTTTTTGCAGTTACAATATATAATCTGATTTCGCTAAACTTCACCAGCAAAACCCTCAGCCATAAAATACCACTAGAGGTATTTTATTATTCCAGATACTGCCACAACCAGAATCAGAATCAGGTTTATTGGACAAATGTGTTGACACACACAAGGAATTTGGTTCCAGCTGTTAGTGAACCAAGGTGTTTTTTTTTTTTTTTACTAACAATCTGACAAGAGGGATAAAAGTGTCAAGTCAAGTTTATTTCTATAGCGCTTTTCACAACAGACATTGTCTCAAAGCAGCTTTACAGAAATCAACATTTAAGGTGAATGGTGTGCATTTATCCCTGATGAGCAGCCATGGCGACTGTGGCAAGGAAAAACTCCCTTAGATGTAATGAGGAAGTAACCTTGAGAGGAACCAGACTCAAAAGGGGAACCCATCCTCATTTAGGTGATATCAAGAGTTTGATCATAAATCTTTCAACAATACAGAACACTGGAGAGAGAGAACTAACATGAGTACTGGAGTATAAGATTATAAGTAATGTTCTTTCTACAGTCTTTTACAGTCATTATGGTTATAAAACTAGGAGCTACTGAGCTCAACATTTGTGATCATCACAGATCCAGCATCAGCTTCTCCATGCCAGAGCCTTTAAAGTGCTATACTTTATATAAAAATAAGAAAAACCTAAAGAAGATGTGCAAATACTTGTCATTATCTAAATGCTAAACACTACAACAAAAAAGTGTTGTTGAATATAATTTACTTATAAATAATATGCATCTGAATAGTAAATATTTCATTTTAGTCATTGGTGAAATGAAAGTAGTCTTTGTACACAAAAGCAGTCTGTCTGGAAATCACCACGGAGAAAGTGTTAGGTGTTATTACTCTGCTTGTGTGTGAGAAAGCTCATAATGCACCTGTGCATGCGTACAACTCAGGCCGTGTCTCTCACTACAGGTAAAGTATTTTCAGTAAGAAGTGCAGTTACAGTATGTCCTGTACAGAAATATATATGGAAGGTAAAGTTGTTCAAACACTATTTTTGTATTTTTCCTGAACAACACAAAGGCTTGTAAGTAGATGATTTATCATCGTGTCAAAGAATAACTGTATTTGGCCAAGGGTTATTTGTTTTAAGGCATACCTTAGAGAATACTCTAGAAACGAGAAAAGCTCCTTCAGCATTAAAAGGGAGATGAAAAAGTGATAGAACCCATTTGTTCTGAACACCAAAATAAAACAGCACAATCGACTTAATGATGCATCACTAACTACTTTTGCTGTACTGTGTTGCAAAGTTATAGATATAATAAACTTGATACATTTTGGAAATAAAATTGTCCGATATTAACCTAAAACCTTTAGGAATGACGAATAAAAAAGTTGCCATGACCTACAAATAAACAAACAATTCAGCCAGATTAACTGATAAAGACTAAGGCTAGATTTTGACAAAACTTTACCAGAATAAAAGAAAAAATTCTGTTCCAGAAATTATGTTTTTGGAATTTCTTACATTTACTAGATTTCTTACTAGAGGATTGTATGGTTGTGGTTCTGTTTGTGGTGTTTACCTTGGAGAGTTCGGATTCAGAGACGGAGCGCTGTGGTGGAGTACAGTGCTGGAAACCAGGACTGTGCTGCTGAAAGCTTGAGCTGCCATCATTCAGACCTGGACCCTGATCAACAGACTCCTCTTCCACGTGTGAACTCGCATCTGCCATACACCCTTGATGATCGATCCCATTCTGACTCAGGTTGCAGTGAACAGCTAGAGATAAAAGGACAACATTAGTGATTATTCACTTAAAAATTGTTTAATTGTAAGCAATTGGTAGCATGAAATACATTGCCTCTGATATCTCTCCTGCATGTGTCTTACAATAAGGACATTCGTAGACAGGGTTATAAATTTAATTAACACTAAATTCAGTTTCTTTAAATATAAAGAATTTATCTCCATAAAGTATTTTTGTTGTTGAAAATCCGTCACTGACATTTAAAACATGAAGGCCACTAAAGTTACCTATTTAAAAAATAAGCTTTAAAATCACCTTGTTGATGTTTTACTATTTTACATACACTAGGTGGCACCAAAGTTTTCTTTATTTTTTATTATTTTCAACATTGTGAGAGATGCAAAATATGAAACGACACATATGGAATTATGTAGAATATGTTGTATATTTAAGATTGTCCAAAGTAGTGACATTTTAGCTTGAAACACAAGATAAAGACATTGGCTCAGTGAAAAACTCTCCTTTGGTCTGAAGAGTCCAAATTTGACATTTTTGGTTCTACCACCTTATCAGATCTTGTTACATGTACAGAGGGTGAATGGACCGTACCTGAATGTGTGGTTTCCCACTGTGAAGTATGCAGGAGGAGGTTTAATGGTGTGGAGGTGCTTGGTTGGGACCATAGTTTATTTTCCAACAAGACAATGACCCCAACACACCTCTAGGTTATTTTAGAGCTATTTGTTGAAGCATCTCTGGGAACTGTTTAAGATTGTTGGTAAACCATTCTAGGTGACTACCTCATGAGGTTAACTAAAAGAATGCCAAGAGTGTGCATAGCAAAAGATGGCTACTTCGAAGAATTGAAAATACGGTTTATTTAACACTGTGAAAAAGTGTTTGCCCCTTCCTGATTTCTTTAATGTTTCTTTCTTCTTACTTTAATGTTTCAGACCATCAAACTAATTTAAATATTAGTAAAAGATAACACAAGTGAACACAACATGCAGTTTTTAAATTAAGGTTTTTATTACTGAGGGAAAACAAAATCCAAAACTACATGACCCTGTGTGAAAAAGTGATTGCCACCTAAACCTAATAACTGGTTGGGCCGCTCTTAGCAGCAACAACTGCAATCAACTGTTTGTGATAACTTGCACTGAGTCTGTTACAGCGCTGTGGAGGAATTTTGGTCCACTCATCTATGCAGAATTGTTGTAATTCAGCCACATTGGAGGGTTTTTGAGCAGTAACCGCCTTTTAAAGGTCATGCCACAACATCTCATTACGATTCAGGTCAGGACTTTGACTAGGTCACTCCAAAGTCTTCATTTAGCTTTTCTTCAGCCATTCAGAGGTAGACTTGCTGGTGTGTTTTGGATCAGAACACAAGTTCGCTTCAGCTTGAGGTCATGAACAGATGGCCGGATATTCTCCTTCAGGATTTTTTTGTTAAACAGCAGCATTAATCGTTCCATTCATCACAGCAAGTCTCCCAGGTCCTGAGGCAGCACAACAGACCATCACACTACCACCACCATACTTTACTGTTGGTATGATGTTCTTTTTCTGAAATGCGATGTTATTTTTACGCCTGATGTAATGGGACACACGCCTTCCAAATGTTAAACTTTTGTCTCGTCAGTCCACGGAGTATTTTCACAAAAGTCTTGGGGATCATCAAGATGTTTTCTTGCAAAACTGAGACGAGCCTTTATGTTCTTTTTTGCTCAGCAGCGGTTTTTGCAGAACATTTTTGCCCAGTCTCTTTCTTATGGTGGAGTCATGAACACTGACCTTACTATATATATATATATATATATATATATATATATATATATATATATATATATATATATATATATATATATATATATATATATAAAAGAGCATAATCTGATACTTAAATGAATAAAAATAAATAAATGTATGCTGTTACCAGCCCAAGAAATTCTTGGGAACAAAATGAAACAAGAGTATATTATCATTTATATTTAATTTCAAGTTGCAAAAAAAAGAAAGGGTAGAATAAAAGCAATGCAAACGAGGAAAGAAAACCTCCCGCTGTTTGTCTTTTATAACAAACATTATTAGTCCTGCTGCAAAAAAACTCTGACAGTTAAACATTTCTTCAGGAATTCCAGAAAAAGCATAAATTAAAAAAATGCCACATAGCTTGAAGCTAACACAGGGTACATCCACTAATTACTGCGATCAGATTAAATTGCTGTATCTAGCAACGCTACTCTTAATTTGCATTTTACACACCAACTAATCTCAAACCCTCACACTGGTGTCGTATATTCTTGCATAAATTGAAACATTTATTTCAGAGCTACATTATATGGACAAAAGTATTGGGATGCTTGATATTTCCAGGCTTTTCCACCGTTTTTCCACCAACACATGACTGTTTAGGATGTCTTTGGGTGTGGTAGATAACATAAAGCACATACAAATCATATGGTCAGGGGTCTACAAACTTATTTCCTGAGTGTATGTCAGACTTTATTGTCATTCAATAAGTTAGAGTCTGAAAGAAAAGCATTTTGTGAGCATTTAACATAACAATTGGCCGAAAGTATCCTCTTTTAGTGCTGTGGTCAGTTGAGAAAAAGTCATCATGGCCAAACAAGTTTTTTGCACCGTGAACTCAATTCTTTATAGATCAGGACGTTGCATTGCTTCTGCACAATATTCTACGACTACACACTACTGAAAAACCACAGAACCTTCCCAGACTACAGATGTACGGATGTCGGTGACCTCAGTGGTCAGATGATATAAAAATGCAGCTTTCTGGCAAAAAAAAATCTGTGGTAAAAACAACGAACCACTTGCCTACTAGAAAGTATGGTAATAAATCAGTGTGCAGCTGCTTTTCCTTGTTTGGATACAACACATCAGTGCCTCCCTGAATCTTTGTCTTTTACAACATATAGGTCCTGCTTGAATTTTCCAGAAGGACAGAGATCTAAATTACAGTACAGTTTGTCCAAAAGCAGACAAAATGTTTCAGTAAACATGAGAAAGGAGAAATAACAGGACTTAATTGAAGAATGCACTCTGTATTCCTTTCTCCAAATTCTCATCAAATGTAAGGCTCAGTAAAGGCAATAAGCACAAGTACCAATATTAACCAGTTTACTTTAATCTTATATTTCCCTCATATTCTATGGTAAATAAGCAATTTATTAATTAACCAAAGGATTATGGAGCCTAGCGTTTTGGTTTAAATTCACATTTACACATCCTAATAGGATTCACCGTAGTAAGAATCAGAGTATGAACAAATGCAGCTTCAATTATTTTTTAAGATACAGCTTGCAAGCGGATTAATTAAGCACCATGAACATTAATCTCATGTCTGCGAGTGCCAAGTAATAATTTAAAGATGTGGCTCAAATCACATTTTGCACATTAGGGTCTTTTTTACATGGTGCAATTTTCACAGTCTTTTTATTTCACACTGTCTGAGACATCAATTGCAAGATAGTCAATGAGAAAATACAAATACAAGGAGAAGTCTATGGAGCCAATAGTGACTGGGTACAACAGGACAACACTAGCATGTGCCACTAACATGTGCTTGGAAACCAATTGTCGTTAGCACAGGCATGCAGGTTGGTAAGGTTAATTTCATTTATTTATATTATGCGTATTTCAGTTTCTATTTGTAACTGTTCCCTGTTGACTTTCCTTTTGGTTCAAAATCCTTTGTGAACTTCCAGAATACACCATGGCCTACAAATAAGGCCGCCAGGGACTATACTTTCCAACAATCAAACTAAAATTCACATTCTTCTGATTTATAATAATTCAAAACTGGTCACTAATCACACATGCACCTATGAACAATCACACCTTACAATATCTACGACAGGTGTTCCCAACCACAGGACCACGGATCGGTAATGAGCTGTGGATCATTTAGTACCGGGCCACGCAGAGGAAATAACACTTTTTAATTTCTCTTTTTTAAATGTAATTTACTTTTGCAGGGTGTTTTTTTTTATTTTTTTTTTACTTTGCCTGTGCCAATTTCCCACGTTTCAGTCGCAGTTCTTGCTATCCATGAATAAATGAAGCTCCCAATGATTAGCTATTTTAAAGATGTTACATTTTGATGATATATGTAATTAATTAAAAAAATTATATAATATGTATGATGGTAATATAATATGCATATTATTGTGCGCGATTATATAAACCTAACACATTGGAATTTATATAAATCCTCATGTTCTGCTATCACTATCCATAGTACACATAAAGAGGACATGAAACTGCAAAGTTCCAAGTTCTGGAAGCACTTTAACGAATTGCAATGAAGAAATGTTATAATAAAATTACCTTTATTTTCACAGAACGATCATATAATTTAAGCATGGAGAAAAATAATCCTTATGACTGAAGCTTTAATTGCAAGCCTCCACCTTAAACAATCTCAGAAGGTGGTGTGGGGGCTGGTACACTATAAAATAAGTTTTTTATTGTGTTATTTTACTTTTCAGGCAGACTTCTAAAGTTCATTTGCTTTCAGATTTTTTTTTTTGCCAAGTTTCAAAGCCTAGAAGATCTAAAAGCAAGGATCTAGCCATGGATTTGATATAATATAAATTATGAAAATCAGATTAGCCTGCAAGAAAAGATGTGTCTTTTGTTTTTTCAGTAAATGTACTTATAGAGCATCTGGCAAAAGTTAAACATTATGCATTTACATGATTGAATGTGTGCATCTCTTCTGGTTATGCCACTCCCCTTTGCCGAGCATCAGTGAATCTTCTGCTAAGAAAATCTATAAAACTTTCAGTTGAAAACATTATAAGCATTTGAGAAAGCTGTAAAGATTTATAACCTGAAATGTCTAAAGAATATTGCTTGTTTGTACTGTATTGTAAGTTTTATTCTAGTTGGTAGCATATGGACAATTTTAAAACATTTTTGAGGCTTATGTAAGAGCATAAACAAACAAAAAAAAATGCAAAGAACAATTACTATAAAAGTAAATTGTAACCCAAGGCAGTCTTGATGTACAGAGAAAAGCTCTCTTGGCAGTCAGAACACTGATGAGATTTTGAACCTGTCTAGACCTGAATAGATAGAATATATAACATTAGTCCTGAAGTTAATAACCTAAATAGGTTTATCCGTAGTTCTGAATGAAGGTACAGAGATAATGTGTTACAGAGACATTTAAAACCTGGATAGGCAGAAAAAAGAACTGTGAATGTGATTCTTGTTACTCAAAGGCAAGCAACAGAATGTTGAACCATCTGTAGGGGAGACACCATATATCAGCGAAAACCTGAAATGGCTTTGTCCCAGAATGATTTTTTTCAGGTTATAGCGCTAGATCAAAAATATCCTCTATCAAATCAATATGATTCAAAATTCTTACAGTAAGTGAGAACTTTCATCTTTCAGAATTGTAGGCAAAAAACCCCTGGGGTTGAAATATTACTCAGCTAACTGAAGATAAGCATTTGAGCAAATTCTGTTCAAGGTTTACTGTTACATTGCCTTGTTAATTCAAATGCTTCAAACAAACAGCTATAGTAATAGTTCAGGGTGTACTGAAAATATTTTTCATCAAACGATACAGCTTGACAACTCGAGCTAAAGAACAATTCACATTTAGGTTGACAGCTGTATTGAAAAATAGTAGAGAGATGAACAACGACTAGCCTGTACTGTCAATGGCTTGTTAGCATACTGAGTTAATCTGTTCCTTGATTGAGTCGATGTATCATTGTGAAATCTTATTGTGCATTTCATCATTAGGCTTTTATCCCTTATATATTAAAGGGTTTAACCCTCGTTTCCATTTCATCCTGGATGATCTTTATTTAACTTTTGCCTTCCTTGTGTTTTGATCCTTCTTAGGATAAGCGTGTTTTCCCTAATAAAGTTATTTTATGCCCTGCATCCTGCCTCTCTCTACGTTATATTCATATAATAATGCACAGATGTGAATCATTTTTTTATTATTAATCTTTCACTGATTATTTACTGCAACCCTAATATGCAACAACATTATCGAAATATACTTTAAAGTAGATTTCTTCACAGATAATTAATCATATTAAAGATCATGATGATTTAACTGCCAAATAAGCTTAGACACAAGGTCAGACATTTAAACCACTTAGCTGAAATGACTAATTCATACACAGCATATTATAGGATTATTCTTTAGCCACATCCCTGAAAAACGACACTGCTGGCTGTGTCACTTTGAAGAAATCAGAACCATGCAGCTAAGTTTGTTTTGCTAGGGATTACAAGAATCCTGGAATTAAAAACCTGAAGTAAATACAAGAGCAAAGCACTTCCTGCCCAAGCCAGCCATTTCACCATCAGCTGAGAGCATAAAGTAAAGCGAAAGTTTAACAGGCATGGATAACGCTAACTTTGTCAGGTCAAATCACTCATTAAGGGTTTGCTCTGGTTCTATAAATTCAAATTCCATTTATAAGATCCATTTGCATGTACAATTCACCTTGCTGCTGTAGTAAATCACCCATGAGATTTGCACTTATCAAGAACAGCTACAGTTATAAAAAAAACCTGTTCTATTTTGCCCTGTATTGAGACACAGTTCTCTTATATCTAACATCCAGTATAACATTCAGAGCTGTTATAATTCAAAGTATTCAGGGTATCATGTGCTCAGATGACCTCAGGACCACAGTCACCACTGGCTTGCTGACTCCTGGATTGGATTAGATTTCCACCACTGTGTGACAGCGTCTGTATATAAAACTATACACAATATACAATAAATGAACAATGTTTTAATATGTAAGTAAACTGAACCAAATCAATGTAAATTTCTGGGGATAAACTGTTTGCCCCCTGGTATATCTGCTCTGTATTGTGACAACACCCACATCTGCAGTGAGACAGCTTTTAAAACAAAGGCAACTTAGCATGCACAGCACAAAGCGCTTATCTTTCTCAGTCCCTGCTGCCTCCTTCCTTTTCGCTTTTTCTGCCTTGCTTTCTAGCCACGTCTCTCAATCAGTGAAGCTTACCATGCTTACCGTCCACCTAATGTTCTCCCGCTCCACAGTTAAAATAAATTATGCATCTGGCTAAGCTATACTAGGAGTGAGGGGGGAAAAAGAGCTAGATCGGGTGAAACAGAATGAAAGAAGAGGAGGGCAAAAGAGAAAAGGAGGCAGGTAGAACAGATCAGTATGTGATTTTTTTTTTAGAAGGGAAACGAAAGGGAAAAGAGCAGCTTTTCTGCAGTTACAGTGCATCTTGGCCAGTGATCAAGGGTGATGTTCGGAATGATTCGTTTTACATCATCTTCTAAAGATAGCTCAGAATATTCTTTGCCCTGGCACATCTGGCATGCGCAGTGAGATGAGAGGCACGTCAGTGAGCTTTACAGCCCTCCTCCCACTGCCTCATTCACAGGTCAAACAAGAAGGAGAAGACCAGAAAGCACACCACTTAATGAACACCATATCGATCCCGCTATTCCGCGGTAGCAGGACACATAGTGCGAACAAAATTAGCCTTTCTAACTCAATCAGCGAAAACAGATAGGCTGTGCAGATGTTGCTTTGTATCTGTGGAGCCAGTGTATTCGAGCAGCAGTGCTTGTAAGGAGTACATAATCAAAAGTGATTTGCCATGTAGAACAGACTAATCAATGCAAGACTGTGACCTGTTCAGACAAAATCATCATTATATGAAGAATAACCTAAGAAGAGAAGGGAATTTGATGGAAGTCTAATAATCACAGGACTACTGTACTACTGACGTGAATTAAAGTGTTCAGTGTATGATAAAGATAAAAACAGGATAATTATAAGATACAAGGAAGATAAGCTGTGTCAGAAAATATACACAGAACAACAGGTAATTCACTATTACCATGTGGCAGCAATGACCTACAGTCCTTTAGACCCATAATATGGAATAGGAATGTGACAAAATGCAACTGTATTTGTATTTGTTTGGTACACCAAATTCCTATATTTGTATTCGGATGTAAACCTTCGTCATCCTCATTCGGGTCACTTAGGTTCATAAAACATGAAGTGTGGGCTTTACAGTTTCATCCTATCAAATAAGTGCACTTTTGTTGTTGTTTGTACCTGTCCATTATATTTTCTATTAAATATAAACAAACTTGTATCTTTTAAACCAGGCAGCTACAACGGATGAATGACTGAATGCAGTAAAAGTGTGTTTCACTCATGCTTGCTCACAAAAAAAACTCTGATTTAGTCATTTTTGTTGTTGCTTTCTACAGGATCCCAGTCTTGAGGCACATCTGTAGCCTGACGCAGACGCCCTGTGAACCTTTCTGGCTTTCATATTCATATCTGTTTACATTATATGTTCATTCCAAATAATGTATTTGTATTCTGTTTATCTCGAACATGAACCATTTAGTTATTGGAAAGAATCCAGTTTTCCATATTTAAAGTGTGAATGAAAGTGATTTAATGAACAACCTGCCATTTGGATTGCTTGCATGTTTCCATTCTGGCCAAAGTCCACTCCATTTGGCTAGTTAAATCGAAGGCAAGAGCCAAATTTCTCTTTCCCTCCAATTTCTCATCTATACAACGCTACAATTTGACACAAACATGAGCTGCAATCATGCCTTCTTCTCCGTTCAAGTAGTAATGAGTCTCCCATTTGCCACATGAGACAATGCAAACAGTTTCCTCTGCCATGTGTATTGTTCAGTTCAATAGAGCTTTTTAAGCCGCAGAGAACAGCTTTCCTGTCAGCAGGGGTTCCCTGTTACACGCTTACTAAAGTTCTAAGTGGTTTTTTTTAAAGACGAGAAAGGAGACAGAGAGAATGAGGGAACTAATGATGCTCTTTCTCTCTCCCACCAAACACCAAGATAAAGGGGTTGTTTCAGTCTACTGAAGTAGGTCAACTTCACTTCAGCACTGGTTAAGGATTAAGAACTTTATTCCCTATTGAATTGAATTTGATGGCACCCTAACATTATGTCTAAGCTAGATTTCAAAGCAGATCAGGTCATCTGTTCATCTCAGGCCGTGGGAACTGGTAACAAGATTTGTTCTTATTGGCATCTTTTACAAATTATTCTGAAAATTGAAGATAATGTTCGAATGTTTTTTTTAACCTGGACACAGTTAATACGTCGGGTCTGTTCAGGGTGATTTCATTTAGAGCTTGTCACAGACACAGAGTTATAGTTATGAGGTGGTTTGCTTCAAGGTCTGCCATATTAGACTGGATGTCATCATGCATCTTTAATGTCATTTTCTTACAAATGTAGTCATTTCATCAAATTTTAAATCAGAAGATTTGAGACTAGGCCTCATAAATATTACAGAAAGATTTGGTTTATATTCATAACCAATAGCCAGTAAAAAAAAAAAAAACCCAGATGTTAAGGAGATAAAACCGGAAGTGGGCCTGTGTCTCAGCTGGCAAAAAGTACATGCTGCTTCTACTTAATATCTTATTATATGTTGCAGAAATATAATGATATATATATATATATATATATATATATATATATACACACACACACACACACACACACACACACACACACACACACACACACACACACACACACACACACACACACACACACACACACACACAGTATATACACCATGGTGGGGATAGAAGCAGAAATGGTGTAGGGGTGATCCTTAAGAAAGAGTACAGTAAGGTACTCTTGATAGGTACTGATAGGTTGATGAACGTGAAGCTGGAAGTTAAAGGGGTGATAATAAATGTCATCAGTGCTCATGATCCACAAGTGGGTTGTGAGATGGAGGAGAAGAAAAAATTCGGGAGTGAGTTGGATAAAGTGGTAGAAGGTGTAAATAGGAATGGAAAATTGGTGATTGGGTCAGATTTCTATGAGCATGTAGGTGAAGGTATGGCCCTTAGAAGAGGAATGTGGAAGGGCACATGGTGGTAGATTTTGCTAAAAGGATGGAAATGACAGTGGTAAATACTTATTTTAAGGAGAAGGATGAGATGTGAAGTATAAGATTAAAGGAAGGTGCACACAAGTGGACTATATTCTATGCAGGAGATATAACCTGTAAGATATTGGAGACTGTAAGGTGTTGGCAGGACAGTAGCTACAGCATCAGATGGTGGTCTGTAGAATGGCTTTAGAGGTGAAGACTGAAAAAAGAATAAGATGGTGGAAACTATAGGAGGAAGACTGTAGTGAGATTCAGGGAGGAGGTCAGACAGGTTCTTAGCGGTGGTGGAATGAGGAAATGCAGGAAAGCATAAGGAGAAAAAGGTGGGCGAGACAGAATTGGGATCAACAGAGAGATGAGTAAAGTAGGCAGGAGTACAAGGAGATGTGGCAGTACAAGGATCGATATGAGAAGTTGGACACTAAGGAAGGAGAAAAGGATTTATAGCGAGTGGCCAGGCAGAGGGATCGAGCTGGGAAGGATGTGCTACAAGTTAAAGGATGGAGATGGAAATGTGTTACTAGTGAGAAGAGTGTGTTGAGAAGATGGAGGGAGTATTTTGAGCAGCTGATAAACAAGGAAAATGAGAGAGAGAGAAGGTTGGATGATGTGGAGATGGTGCAGCAGGAAGTGGATAGGATTAGTAAGAAGGAAGTAAGAGCAGCGATTAAGAGGATGAAGAGTGGAAAGTCAGTAGAACCAGATAACATTTCTGTCGACACAGGCTGCCCAGGTGCTTGTTCAGTCTCTTGTCATTTCAAGACTCGACTACTGCAACTCTCTGCTGGCAGGTCTTCCACTGAACGCTATCCGTCCACTGCAAATGATCCAAAACGCAGGGAAACGGCTTGTGTTCAATCAGCCCAAG
This sequence comes from Silurus meridionalis, assembly GCF_014805685.1. Taxonomy (NCBI): domain Eukaryota; kingdom Metazoa; phylum Chordata; class Actinopteri; order Siluriformes; family Siluridae; genus Silurus; species Silurus meridionalis. Next base: position 9,564,341 of record NC_060905.1, on the reverse strand, counting down.
TTCTCCCACACCACCCCGCTGCTGCGCTCCCTTCACTCGCTTCCAGTAGCTGCACGTATCAGATTCAAAACACTGATGCTTGCCTAAAAGGCCAAAAATGGACCAGCGCCATCTTACCTCAGTGACCTCATCACATTTCGCACTGCACCACACTGTCTGAGATCCTCCAGCACTGTTTGACTGGTACCACCTTCTCTCAGAATGAGAGGTAAGTACACTTCAAGGCTCTTCTCTGTTCTGGCACCGAGGTGGTGGAATGAACTTCCCCTAGATGTCCGTACAGAGCAGTCCCTGACTATCTTCGAGCGACGACTGAAGACCTACCTCTTCCTGAAACACTTAAATAAGCACTTATATTAAGTTTGTAATCTGGCGTACCAGTGTAGATTTATTTATTACTAGAGACTCAAAGCACTTTTGTACGTTGCTCTGGATAAGGGCGTTTGCTAAATGCCGCAAATGTAAATGTAAATGACATACCAGTAAAAGCGTATGGTTTCATGCTGAGAAAGAGCACTACGGATGCAATATTTGCTTTATAAATGTTGATTGAGAAGCATAAAGAAGGTCAGAAGGAGTGTTTGTGGATTTAGAGAAAGTTGTAAGAGGAGTTGTGGTATTGTATGAGGAAGTCTGGTGTGTCAAAAGTATGTAAGGGTGGTTCAGGACATGTATGAGGGCAGTGTGATAGCAGTGAAGTGTGCAGTAGGAACGACAGACTGGTTCAAAGTGGGAGGCTGGACTGCATCAAGGATTGGCTCTGAACCCTTTACTGTTTGCAGTGGTGATGGACAGGTTAAAGGACGAGGTCAGACAGGAGTCTCCGTTGACTATGATGTTTGCGGATGATATTGTGAGTTGTGTTGGGAGTCGGGAGTTGGTGAAGAAGAGCCTGGAAAGCTGGAGGTACGTGCTGGAAAGAAGTGGAATGAAAATCAGTAGGTGCAAGACAGAGTATATGTGTGTGAATGAGAGAGAGGACAGTGAAGTGTTGCAGTTGTGGGGAGAAAAGGTGGTGAATGTCGATGAGTTTAGGTACCTGGAATCAACAGTGGGTGGGTGGAGAAGAGTGATACTAGTAATTTGTGATTGAAGGGTATCTACAAGAGTGAAAGGGAAAGTTTATAGGACTGTGGTGAGACCTGCGATGTTGTATGGTTTAGAGACAGTGGCATTGACGAAAAGACAAGAGGTGGAGCTGGAGGTAGCAGAGCTGAAGATGCTGAAATTTTCATTGGGAGTGACGAGGATGGACAGGATTATAAATTAGTTTATTAAAGGGGCCATGCATGTAGGACGTTAAGGTAAGGGAGGCGCGTTCAAAATAGTTTCGGCATGTGCAGAGGAGGGACATGGGGTATATTGGTCGAAGAATGCTGAGGATGGAGCCACCAGGAAGGAGGAAAAGAGGAAGACCAAGGAGGAGGTTTATAAATGTGGTGAGGGAAGACATGCAGATAGTTGGTTTGAAAGAGGCAGATGTAGAGGACAGGGGGGTATGGAGATGGATGATCCGCTGTGGCGACCCCTAAAGGGAGAAGCGAGATGATGATGATACTGTATATATACAGGCACTCTCCCTCTAGAATGTTTAGTTTTATTAGCAAGAAAACTGATTTATTATATCCAAATTTTTTAGTAGTAAGTAATTCTACACACTTATGTTACGGTTTAAAATTTCAATGATAATGATGCTTAACTGACCTAGTCCAAATTGAAGTGCATTGATAAACTACTCTTAAATATATTAACAGTTTCACCATATCCCAGTTGTTGAAACATATTCAATTATTTTTTTTTTTTGTGGATATTAGTTTAAACTTTTAACATTCAGAATTTGTGCCTTGGGGGAAAGATATAATGCCCATTTCAAAGCAGGGGCCATGTATAAAACGGTGCGTAACCATGGCTCAAACCGTGTCCCTGCTTCTTAACACAATTTATGTGGTGTTCATGTGACAGTAACCAATTTTCTTTTTTTTTCTCTCAAATCTCTCGCTCTGGAATAAAAAATTGTAAATGCAAGGCACTTTACAGTCTGTGCAACAGCACATTGATGAGATGTATGAACATTAAAACAAAAATGACAAAAACTCCTTAATAAGTGAAAGTCTGGGATTATAATCTGATACTGCACTTCATACAAGGGGCTTAATATTTCTTACATGAAACAGTAACTGTCGATTGCATGTAACAATGTTACTGTATAGTTTAGATTTCATTTTTTTTAATTATTAGGCTTAATTTTGGTTTGTTACAATTAATGATAATTAACATTTGTGTGATTTCATACAGTTTACACTAAGACCTAAAAATTTTATATATATAAAAAAAAAAACAACAACTCTGGTTTTACATTATTTTGTTTAATGAATTAATAAAATAAACAAAGTCAATGCATTGGCTAAAGCAGCTTTCATTTACACTAAATACAAATTTAAAGCCAATTTTAAAATAATCATCATGAATAATCAATAAAATGTTTCTTTTTTTAGCAGCAAACTATACCAAGAAAATGGCAATGGCAAAAAAAAGTGGTCAGTCAAACTATAATAGATAGGAAGTGATGACATTTGTCATTGATTCATTACTAGGTTTTTTCTTTCATAATTCCTCATCCTGTTTTAGCAGTATAACAAATCCATCTCAGGATCACAAGAGTCTGCACTGGTGTGGAGTGGCACAATGTAGCGTTCTACAGTGGAATAAGAGGCTTTTAATTCCCAGTAATACACCATGATACAAAAGCAAACATTAGTAGCAGGTGGTGTTTGCCAGCCAAACTGTCCTCAGAGTTTACGACTCTCTGCCTGTTAGTCTATTGTGCTAGACTCAGACATGTTCAGCTTTAAAACAATGTCTACCAAAAACACTCACTTTTCTAACAAACACTAATGATCTAATAATATCGTTTACACATTGTACACTGCTTTTTAAATAAATGCTACAATTGCTTGGTGCAACCAGCAGTTAGGAGAAAAAGAACATTATATACACAGCATTTAAGGCAAACAACGGAGGAACCAAGTATCTAGAAATACTCCAGCAACATAAAATACAATCTTGTTGACCAAGTAAAAGGCCCTGAACCTTGAAGTGATTGCAAAAATATATGACGTGATGTGACCTGACCAAGAGAGGCTGTAAATCTTAAAAATCCTCCTCCCAAGATCTTCTCTCCTCTGCTCTCCTCTGCTCTCCTTAAAACCATAAAAAAATCTGTACACTTTTATTTCAATGCATTTTGTTTTACTTTTACTACATTTTCTTTTCTCACTAAGCAAAATCAGACATTAAAGCCAGCGGGATTTCTATAACAAGGCTGAAGCACAAAGAGCAGCATGGAAATAGAGTACTGGCGAAACAGTTTAGTTTAATTTAGTTTAGTTTAATTTAGCAATTTGGTCTTACAATTATTACTGCTTTACTTTTATTTAATATTGAGAGGATCATTGGTAAACATGGGAGATTATCTCATTTATTCACAGGTCTTTACGCAAAATATTATTGAATATTGCTCTCAAATTAACAAGGTATCTTATGGAAGTGCAGGAAGTTGTTTACATTACAACCTTCAAGACTCTGAAGGTTGTAGGCAGAAAAGTAAGCTAAATATATCAGTGTCTCGGTATCAGTCTCTCTATCCCACTGGCAGACTATTCTTGATTCCCCTCAGCCCTGACAGCTCCCAAACAACTTTGCCCACTGCTATCAACTTACCAGTTAAGGAACAATTTACAGACAATACAACTAAAAATAACTTGTCTATCAGATGTCTAAGATGCATTATTGATTTTGATGCTTCTGTGGTATATTTTCAGGAAACCTGTGACGTCTGAATTACACTGTTGCTATAAAGACAGGAAACCAAACCGATTCGGAAATTAAAGCCACTCAACATTGCAAAAGATCAACTTCACAGAGCACATAATTCTCTAAACTGTAGAAACACAGCTCTATTAACAATCAACATTCAGTCTTGATATGAATCACTGACAACACATCAATAGCCAGATACCTGGCCAAATGTTCTCCTCTGATATGCATTCTATGTAGTCAGAATGGCCGAAAACCTCATAGGAAAATCATTATGACTTTAATAAGCATTTCTTATCATTGCTCTAATAAAGGAGGCTGGAGTGATTCATCACTGCTTCCTCTTTAAATATCTCAGCACAGCAGCCAGAGCCCCTAAAAATGCTAATCAAAGATAAAATTAGCTCGCCTCTGTTCCCTGAGCAAAGAGCAGTATAAATAGGTGGCATGGGCATAAATAGACCTGGCAAGAGTATGAAGTAGGCACATTCGGCAAACATTAAATGATCTACATTTAATTTTGGGCTTGAAAATAAAAATGACTTCTAAATCAGAAACTAAAAGCTACAGAGTCAAAGACTATTTCAATTTCAAATATCATTTCTATCCATAGTTCAAGGATAAACTACTAAGTGCTACTAAAAACAGTATGTTCAATATGTTTGACTGGAAGTTGTTGACAGGAAGGATACTATAACTCAAATAAACACTTTTTGCAACTGTAATGAGAAGAAAAACATCACAGCATGCCCTAAATATTAAACCCTGAGCTGGATGGGCAGAAGATCAAATTGGATTCCACTCGTGTCGGCCAAGATAATGTCCAGGAGACATTCTGTACCAAATATGACAAAATCATGCCACAGAAACACAAGAAACAACAGAATGCACATAATTCATCGAAATGTGAAATGCACACCTGCAATCAAAAAGCTTCCATTTTTTTAAAAGATGGAAATGTTATAACCAATCAAAAGACATGCAGCATCTGTATATGGATACTTTCTTAGTTAGCTTGAGCGGAATTCTTACTGTACAGTGTCAGACTTTATCAAACCAACTATGCACAATCGAACAAAAGTCCCATGTAGGCTTTACTGAGATGACAGTTAACATGCCATGTATTGTGCAAACCCTCTTTAGTCAGACACGTAAATTGTCTGCTTAAAAAATGGCAAGACAGTAGCATATTATTGACTCGTCAAGTGAGTCATTTGCCCTGCTGGAACAGAGAAAACAAGGAATAATAAGCCCAAATAGATTAGCCTGGTTGCTTCTTTGTCTAATTCTATTTATATTCCTGCAAATTATAATCACCATTTATGAAGATATCTGTAGAGACTGTAATGTAATATCTGTAGAGATTGCTTCAATCTCTGTATTTTTCGCATCTCTGTTGCAAAATCTGTTGGGCAAAAAGTCAAATAAATAACACAAAATAACAAAAAAACAACTAATAGCAGGTATGTTGCAAAGAAATACGTCATTAATTGCAAGTGAAGTGAAAAATTTTAATCAAAGTGCAGAACTTTAGAAGGCATCACTCCTAAAAAATTTCCCAAGAGACTAAGAGCTCTGCCTTAAATCTATTCACTTGTAAATAAAATTCCAAAGCATTACGTGATAAGATTTAATAAATAAAATTAAATCTTAAAAAACAGCATTGCAGATTGTAATAATTAAAACAATTATTTCTGTTATCGTGCAAAATAAACACACACCTGTTTTTCTGATTTATCACAGAACAGATTTTCTTTAATTTAATTAAAGTTTAAGATTATAGTCTCTATGCTATAGCATACTGTAACCTCAGCTTTTTGGTTTAAACCAATGTCACTTTTAGTTTAGTTGCATTTTTTGTGTAATGATAATAATAATAGTCTACTAGCTTTTCATGTACGAGTTTACTGTGGAGACAACCGCAGACATTCTTCTGTACTGATGCTTAGTTGTAAAACTGTCAGCATTAATAATGATTAAAATGCTAATTGCAGGCTGCAGAGGGAATTTATTGCTTGGTGTATAGCAAGACTCGTATACTATCTGCTGTTCATCTTCACTGCATAACTGGAATTTTCACAGGGCCACATAGCAGAGAATTAACAGAGGGTGAACTCTGATCGCTCTTCAGCGGCAACTTCAGCAAGGTGATTCTTATACTTCAGGTTCTAAAGAGACAGAAAATCTGATGAGAATCTATAGTGCAAAACCATGTCATCAACTACAAATGGGAATTGTGTTTTTGTTTTGCCTTAGCTTACAGATATAGGCTAACATTCACATTAAAAGTCACGTCCTCATAATTTTGCTGGCAGCTTTTTTATTCACGTGTCTGAATAAAGAGGGCTTGCACAATACATGGCATGTTAACTGTAATGCACTAGTTGGAGCTCCTCTAAATGCCTTGAAATGTGCAGCATTGTTTGTTTGACCCAACTTCCACTGAATCAGAAAGTCAGGGCATATGGAGTGGCTCACAAACCAAGCTAGTCCGTACTTGATGAGAGTCTAAGCAATAACAATGTATTGTATTCACTTGTAGAGGCTTTTTAAATCTCTAAAATTCAAACCATTTTTAAGCCAAAACTGTATCAAAACGGCTAAAGGCAAATTTATGACCTAGAAATGCTGATATAATTGCCTTTGCTCAACAGTGGCAACTTCAGCAAGCTGATTCTTATACTTCAGGTTGTATAGAGACAGAAAATCTAATGAGAATTTATAGTGCAAAACCATGTCATCAACTACAAATGGGAATTGTGTTGTTGTTTTGAAGCACCTTAGCTTACAGATGTAGGCGAACATATTCACATTAAAAGCCATGTACATTTTTATTTAACGAGGACTGTAATGTGACCTGACTGCCCTCACAACTCCATCATCATTCAAATATTTCTGATATTAGCAAGAAAACTAAATACTTCCTCAGGAAAAGCCCATATGATTCTATAGGTTTAGGGCCAGACTATAGTACTAAACTTATTTTTCTTAGACAAAAAAAAGAGGATTAAATTTAGGACTTATACACCTTTAATGACTGTGTGGCATCAATCAACTGATCTTCATTCATCATCTTCTGGTCTACACAGGCTTAAGTCAAGTCTTATTTTACATGCCATCTATATATAGTACATGTATAAGGTGAGAATATTCCCCTTGACTGTGATGCAACAGTGATGCAAGATAATAAACTTAGCTACATATAGTGAAAACCACAAGTCCCACTATCTTCAGAGACACTGCTTTTCTTGCTCTGCTGTCACATTCCACACCAGTTAATAAAGACTCCATTTACCTTGAACTGATCTTCTTTGACACACATGATTTAGCAGGGTATGCGCAATACAGCGAACATGCTCTCATATTAAAGCAAAAGCACTGTAGACCTACAGCAATTATCTCATGAATGCAAGAGGGGGGAAAAAAACAGACATATAGTTTTGCAGGGACAAACAGTATTTAAAGGGAAGAAATCGATAGCCCAAGCCTGAGACCTGAGCAGCATGTCTACAGTCTCAACACAAGGTCCTTGGATTGAAATGGGATCTCAGCACATTCTGATATAAATCATTAATGAAACTATTCTGATTGCAAAAAAAGCAGTGCAAAAAAATATGTTGTAAAACTAAAATATGATTGGCAGATAGAAAATTACAGAGAAAAAATATTCTTCATACATTTCAACTTATGTTGGAAGTCAATCTTTAAAGATAATACACAGCAGGGTCATTCTCAAGCTTATTAGGTACTGTATAACACAACTAACTGGATATGGGCTCAGATTTCTTACTTTAGGCTCTCTGGCTTGCTTCCGCTTTCTAAAACCATTCCCACTAGGATGAACTTGCTATGCATGCAACCCAATCCAAGATAAAAACTGCTTTCTGAAAATGAATAAATACACAAACAACCCAAGAGGAATAGATCATCCGAACCAATAAAGGTAAGAATTTGGAGAATGAGGAATGTTTACTACACTAATCAAAAATTCCCCTGTAACACAACTGCAGACTTTTATAAAACATTTGGACATAGTATTTGGACATACTGTTTTGCTATGAATGAGATGAAGCCTCTCTCAATACTTACAGTATGTTGAAATGAAAAATCTTCTAAGATAAAACAATGACAGTGACACCATTATTTTGGCTGTATACATCTGTTGGACTTAAATGTTTACAGTAGATCTGAGCTTAACATGCAGAAATCAGCTGTTACTGAAGAGTACTTTTATCATTAAGCTTTACACGTGGTATTTGTCACAACCTCATGCAACGTGACACATTGCTCATTTCCTCTCTGTTGCCTTCTCTCTTGTGGCTCTGTAATTATTATTGTCATTAAAAACAAGAAGAATACCACAGATGAGCTGCATTATATTTGTGCATATGGGGAATGATTTTTTCCTTTGTATCTTATAGGATATATTATGATCAGGCGTCTCCACAAGGACAATGGGAATATCTGACAGTTGTGACTTTGACATGAGGACATCTAAGTGGTTCCTATAAATTATTATTTATTTTTAAATAGATCAACAAAGGTTAATGTTTGGGAATTGGATTATTTTCCTGCATTAGTCATTATGTCAATGGACGAGCCTGACAAGGATGGTGAAACAAAAACACAAGTGTGTGTTGAGACGAACTGATGAATATGTCCTAATTAATAAACCTGCAAACAACAACAATGTGCGCATGCAGGAACACAACCTTAATGCCACTACATTCTTCCACTAAGCCATGTGGGTAAATAATTCCTGTGTATTCAGGGCAAGATCGGATTCCTGGCTAATCATCCAGTCGGACCGGATCAGACCGAGAGGCAACAGGGAACGGTGATTACTCATTGCACACATTGGGATGATTCTCAGGCGCAATGTTTATCAGTGCATGGCTGTTTAGGAAAGAAAAGGACATACCTCGCATGGGGTTTTGAATCCAGAGAATTCCCCCAACAAGATGTGGAGTCTGGCCGAGCATCATGCCCTACAGAGTGGCGTTCAGTTCAGAGCTCAGTGTGCAGCTTTTTCTTTACAAAGCAGTCACGCGCTCATTTCTGGCCCCTTTTGCGCGCGTGCCATAGCACCCGTAAATGAATGTACCCTTTATAAGGTCTGATTATCAGTCTAAAATGATCCCAAAATGAATTCTGTAGCTAAAACCATTTAAAGACTTCAATTGCTTAAAACAAACAAACACACAAACACACACGTAGCCGTCGTTCCATGAGCGCGCGAGAGCATTGTACACCTCGTTCCCTGTGCATTTTCTGCTTCTCACAAGAACCCAAAATGCATACACTCAAGATTGTTTTACTCTCTCTTTCTATCTGTGTGTTTTTGCAAGTCCATCTTCCTTGCATGCATCTCCACATTCGCAACATACAGCGGTACACACAACTGGAGGACGACGATGCACGCGCGCGCGCCGCCAACGCGGCACAAGCCAATCATAAGCCCGAGCTCGCGCCTCGCATCAGTTGCTTGCTGCTGCCCCTGTTCAGAAGGTCAATCTGTTTATTCGGCGTCTTTGGTTAAATCTTACCTTCGACAGCCATTCTGCTACTCCACAGAACGGCACATAATGTCCACGGGTTCAGGCTTCACTACAACACTGTCTCAGCACCTAATCTCCACGCGCGTGTTAACACTCGCCTCGGGCAAATCCTGCCAAGTGCACAAACGCTTTGTTGCCAGATTGGAGCATCGGTTTCCAGCCTTATTAATGCGTAATACTTACCCATGTTGCAATAAAACTGGCGAGGTGATAACTTTCCCAGATGTTATCTCCTATCTCGGTGCCATTTCAACATCCAAATGGCAATACAGACAGTAATACTGGGAAGTAAATGGCCCAATCTGGCAACACGGAAACTCGCGCGCTCTTAAAATACCTTTTGTGGCTTTGTGTCAGAGAATTGTGGGGAATGTAGTTATCTTTAACACGATTACCATCAATCACATCATTCCATCAATGCTCACGAACAACGGTGTGAATCTAACATGCTTTACAAAACATGCATCTAGTTAGTCTTAGGATATGCGTCTGTCAGGTTACAATATTTCATGTCACGTGTCCATAATGAACTAAACAGTGAGTTTGGAACAGAACCAGTAGAAAAGAGGATGAAAACAGGATCATAAGTAAAATTTGATAAAAGCATGCAATAAATATATAAGTAGATATTTATGTATTAAATATTCATCATTCAATATTCAGAATCAAAATCAGAATAATGAATTGATCCTCTAGGGAAATCAGATCTGACCAGTCACCAAGACGTTAACCACAGATAATTTAAGTCCTGTAAGTTGGCGAGATATGGTCTCCATGGATCTGACATGTTTGTCCAGGACATTCCATAGATGCTTGATTAGAATGTAATCTTTGAATTTGGAGGCCAAATCATGTTCCTCAAACCATTCTTAAACAATGTTTACAGTGAAGGAGCGGATTGTCCACATGATATCAAATAAAATGTGATTAATTCAGACCTTCCTCCATTGCTCCATGTTCCACTTCTGATAACCCCGTGCCCATTGTAGGTGTGTTTAATGGTGGACAGTGGTTAGAATGGGCACACTGACTGGTTTGTGGCCAAGCTGCTATATATACAACAAGCATTGTGTGTTTACACAACTTTCTTTTAGAGCCAGCATTAACGTTTTTGGCAATTTGTTAACGTTTCTGTGGGATTTGTTATTGTTTCATTTATGATTGGTACTAACCCTATGAACACTACACAGACTGGATGAATATATATGAAGACCAGAGAAAGGTCAACCATCTCTGCAACACTCCTGGTCTTTATGATCCTGGTCTTTATGGTCTAATTTAAACCTATCCTCAGTATAAGACACACAAATGCCTGCTTGGAATTTCAAAACATTTTTTTAATTCCAATTTCTTTTTCTTGCAATGAAAAAAAAAAAAAAAAAAACACTTCCATCTTCCTTCCAAGACCCTTCTACCCTGATTGACTGAACAGACAGCTCTAGTTCTGGTTGTTTTAAAGTTCTTCGATTCAGGTTTTATGTAGGCTACTGTGCTCTTGGGAATGAAAGTCAGTAGGAGTGCGACAGAGTACGTGTGTAAATAAGAGGGAGGGCAGTGGAGTGGTGCGGTTGCAGGGAGAAGAGGTGAAGAAGGTGGAGGAGTTCAGGTTCCTGGGATCAACAGTGCAAAGTAATGGAGAGTGTGTTAGGGAAGTAAAGAAAAGAGTGCAGGCAGGGTGGAGTGGGTGGAGAAGAGTGTTAGGAGTGATTTGTGATAGAAGAGTATCTGCGAGAATAAAAGGGAAAGTTTATAGGACTGTGGTGAGACCTGCAATGTTGTATGGAGTAGAGACAGTGGCATTGAGTAAAAGACATGAGCTGGAGGTAGCAGAGCTGAAGATGTTGAGGTTTCCATTGGGAGTGACGATGATGGACAGGATTAGAAATGAGTTTATTAGATGGACAGCGCATGTAGGACGTTATGGTGACAAGGTGAGGGAGGCGAGATTGAGGTGGTTTGGACATGTGCAGAGGCGGGACATATATTTTATTATATTGGTAGGAGAATGCTGAGGATGGTGCCACCAAGAAGGAGGAAAAGAGGAAGACCAAGGAGGAGGTTTATGGATGTGGTGAGGGAAGACATGCAGGTAGTTGGTGTGAAAGAGGCAGATGTAGAGGAGAGGGGGGTATGGAGACGGATGATCCGCTGTGGTGACCCCTAATGGGAGAAGCCGAAAGAAGAAGAAGAAGAAGAAAAAGACTGTGCTCTTGGGAACTTTCGATGCAAAGTCTTTGTAGCCTTCCCCAGATATGTGCCCTTGAGTCAGTTCCTTTACCCTCATGATTTGATGACTTATGACTTATATAAAAATGTGTCTGTCTTTACAAATCATATCCAATTGATTTAAAAGTGTCTGAATAATTTTGTCAATGTGATATTACAGTTCAGTGTTTTTAAAAAAGCTAATAAAGTTTTTGATTATTTATGGGTATAGAGTTTATATTGATGTGGGCAAAAATCAATCAGTGTTTTATATAAGGCTAAAACATAACAAAATGTGAAAAAAATGAAGCGGTCTAAATACTTAGTGAATGCGCTCTATGTATGTGCTCTAGATTTTGAAACCACCATGACCCTGACCAAAGTAAAGATGACCGAAGATGATGAAATGGATCAGTGGCAAATGATTTACAACCAGGTATAGCAATAATAATTTTGAAACTATACTTTAATTTGTTCCTGTAACCTGTCCCCTGAAGTACAGTGTAGAAAAGCTATATTTTTTGTGGATAAAAGACTGTTTGATGTTTTAATTATTTGCCATTCTAGGTTTGAGAAAAGGATACAGTCGTATGTGGTAAATGTTGTTTTTCTGGTCCAGAGTGGAACAAAATCATGTTGTTGTGTATTCTTATCTGGTGTGTTCCTGCAAGTCCAGTCTGGTAAGCCTTTGTGGTTTTTGGTAACAAAGCAAGCACTTGTAGGCCGATGCTACAGGGAGCAGAAATACCTGAGATATGTTGCAATTTTACAATCTCATTCAAAGTAATGATTTTGGATTAAAATCACATTAGCACATTAATTCGTGATTTTGAAGTAAGCCTGGTATGACTTTAACTACTACAATTGCAGGTAGAGCTTTTCACCTGTAGAGGGCACCAAAGTAGTGGTTAAAATAAAAACAAGGTGTACAGGTAGTCGTCGATTTATGACCTATGCAACTTACGATCACAATTGCTAGCCGCGGCGTACAACAGTGCGTACCAGCTTCTGGCATAATTTCACAGTACTGTACATATAGCCTACTCTACTTATGACCAAATCGTGTTATGACAGTGCGTACCGGCTTCCGGCATCATTTCACAGTACTGTACATATAGCCTACTACACTTACGACCATGGTGTGTTACGACCGGTCTATCGGTCGCAATCATGGTTGTAAATCGACGACTACCTGTATTTTAAAACAGTCGAATTGATTAAACAATCAGGTCATGTATTACATGGTCTTGTATTAGAATAATTTATGTATGTATTGGGCAGAATAATTAAATTACTCGATTAATTCCATAACTAAGAAATGATTCTCTGGCTGATTCTAAACTTTTTTCTTGGTCAAAAGAAAACTATTATTTGTCATATTTCAAAGTAGACCAATATTCTGCATAACAAATTGCTATTTTACAAGACAATATTAAAAAAAAAAATTGTTTGTTTTTGTTTTTATTTTATTATTTTTAGAAAATAACTCATGACTGCCCTCTACAGGAGTAAAAGAAGCATTCAGTTAACAGCCTTATATTTTGTTCTTGATAAGGAAAGTGTTTTGGTATGGAGGATGTTGAACATCATCAGTTTAACAATGTCAAACCATATAGATGACAAATTAAATTAAAAAAAGAACATCTGACAACATAATTAAGTCACAAGCAAACAGAGATAGGAAGTAATGAAGCACAAATACTTTGTTACTTTACTTAAGGAAATCTATTGTATTTATTTTCTTGACAGCTTTTTACTTTCATTTATTACATCTTTACAAATCAGGCTCTTTACCTTAGTTTTAATCTATTTGATTACACAATCAGTATATTTTCTTCTCATTGCGTGCCATTTTCAGCTCATCAACCTATTTCTTGTCATTGCATAACTTTTTCAACCTACCACAACAAACAAGTCAGAAGGCAACAAGAAGTCTGGGGGTTAATGTGGATGAGACAGAGTCAGTGATGTAACCATGACTGAGAACAGAGACATTCCTGATCATCATCATCATCATCTTTTCTCTGCTTGTATTCTATATGGTGGTTGTTCAGGCTGGATTTCGTATTAATATATTAATATGATGTGAGGTCCAGTTACCAGCATGACTCTAAAACAGGTAGTAGTAATGGCTACTTTTTTTTTACTTAAGTACATGTCAGAGCCCAAACTTCATTACTTTAACTTGAGTAATAAAAAGGGTAGTCAGTACACTTTTAAAACATGAGTATTTGTACTTCTACTTGAGAGAAGGATGTGTGTACTTTTGCCACCTCTGCAAGCCAGACCAGCTTAAATGTCCTGTTGTATCTATAATAGTCTCTCAAACTGTACTCTATTTTAAGAAAATCATTGTTAAATAGGTAATAGGCCACAGCATATAAACAAAATAAGTCTTACAATATTTGAAAATAATGACATTTTAATAAACATTACTCACAAGTAAAATTATCAAGCACATTTACAGCAAAGTCATGCACACCAAACAATGTTTACAGAGAGCCGAATGATGGCTAGACATTGAAAGAATTCCTTACACTGTATGCATGCTATGTGATAAATCCTGCAGTAATCCGGCAGACACTGAAGGTCTATACACACAGACTAATGCACTATTTTTATTAGAAAGACATTTGTGGTGACAGACTAAGATTATGTAAACAAATTCATGCATTAAGTGTGTTCTATAATTTTAAAAAGACTGATCCAATGTAATACAGTTAATTGCATTGATTAACTAAAACCCATGAAATGAATTGGAATCTCGGATCACGCTACTGTAGTTATATGTATGTGAATGTCTACAAACTCAAGAACTCATGTAGGGTATGAATGTATTTTTTAACTAAATCCCCATCTAAGTGAAAAACATGTCCATATTCAGCTTCATAAATGTGGCCCCATGTCACTATACTGTCATACATTTAAGTACTTTTCTCTTGGCTATACAGTCAAGCCCAGGCTTGCTAAATACGTTACACAATTCTTATTAGTGAAATTGCTTTATTCATAGAGATCATGTGGAAGAAATATTAAATATAAACGTTATGCCAATTTGACTTTTTTAAAATATGTACAATAATGCTGTAACTTCAATATATTAACACTCAATAAGAAACACAGTCCAAAAGTCCATTCATTTCAAAGTACATACATTTCACAGTTAATCACATTTAATCAGATCCCTTGAAGAGTACAAATTGTAAAGGGGAATTTTTATGAACATTCCATTGGTGCTTATTCCACTCAGTGTCAAATCTCATTACAAACTCTTCAGCGATGCACATTTATATTAAATGAAACTTGTTCATTAATTCACGAAACCATTTCTGATAATGACCACTAAATTTCATTTTATTGTTATAATTCATTGCATGTACTGTAAGTATGACATATGTGACTTATTGCAAAAGACTATTCTGTGTTCCAGTACTGCTGTCAACATGCCTCTGGCTTTCACATTATGTTCATTTCGTGGAATCAGGTTTCAAATGAGAGAGTTATCTGAAAGGTATGCTATATTAGAGAGGAATCTGAGTTCAAATTTGATGACACATTGCATGTGGGATGCATGGAGTCAACATGACTTTAGGATATAAATGCCAAACATGTAAAGAAGACATTGTAGTCTACTGCTGTTTTCTATTTCAAAACAGTAAAACATGAATCATTTTAAACCAGTAAGCAGATCAAAGTTGCAAAACTGATTGTTTTATTTAAAATATAAAAAAATGGTTTACTTGTGCCACAGCTAATGCAAATTTATTTTGTCCTTCTGCTCACTATTTAACATATTTGCAACATATTACCAGGATTAATTTATTTTTTATTTAGTGTTATGATTGAAATCTTCTGCCTTCCTATGACCATTTGTGTGCCATATCACTTTAAAGTCTTTATGTAGAAATGTCTTTATGTGGAAATCAGCCAGGGCAGAATTACGGTAATTTCCGGGCTATAAAGCGCACCCATATATAAGCCGCACCCACTGAATTTTACAAATATTTTTATTTTAAACATAAATAAGCCGAACCTGTCTATAAGCCGCAGGTGTCTACACTGAAACTAATGTACTTTACACAGGCTTTAACGAAAGACACGTTACACACGGTGTAACGGGTGAAATATGTTGCGCTTCCCTTAGGAGCATAGCGGTATTTTGCCTGGCACTGCATTTTTCCACTATTACTGCATGTGTGCAAGCCTGAGGATTATGTCCTTATTATTTTCTGATGCTCATTTCTAAGTTTCTTTGACTAACCCGTAACGCTGTTGCCAAGAATAATAAAAAAGCACGAGTTTTGGAAACCTGTCTGTGCTTATATGATTTCTGTTGCAACTGGAGTTAGTGAGCTCTCCCTTCACCCCGACTCAGCGCGTTACAACGGCTTGTATCTAAACAGTAGCCGCCCAAAGAAAGTCATTGTTCACTGTCTTCCTCCTTCCTTTCACAACTATTTCTCTCAGGAGTTTATCTTTTGTCATCGTCATGCGTTTTTTCTCCCGAAGCCGTGCAGCTCAGAACACAGGTGAGGTGCGTTTTTTCGTTTCCGTTCGGAAATTTCATTGGTTTAATGTTATGGGGTTCAGTTTTTGGCTTGAAGTTTGTGAAACCGGGAAAAACCCAGGAAAAAATTAATAAACCGCTTCGTTGTTTAAGCCGCGGGGTTCAAAACATGGGAAAAAAGTAGCGGCTTATAGTCCGAAAAATACGGTAGACTTTAATTAGTTTTTTTGCAGCAAATACAGACATGCATGCATATCACAGGTAAATACTATTGGCGTATTAAGTATATGACAGAAATAGTTCATATAAAGTATATATAAAGTAGTGATTAAATGTTAATTTTCCTCTGGATACATAAAGTGATCTATCTTGAGGGTGATTTAATTATGATTTACATATTTGACTATAGTGATATTGCATAAATGCCTGTAGGTCTAATTATTCTGCATTTTAGTGTGCCTGCAATCATAATGATCTTTAATAAGCTGTCAAACATATGTTAAGTCTTTATTTACAATTGAGAAATGTCTAAAATCTAAAAGATCTCAACATTCATCAGTAAAATGAAATAATTTACCCATAGCAGCAGTGCTACCCTCCCACCATTTTTATACCGATACTTCATCTTTTCTACAGCAGCCAAGTCAACACTCCTTTTTGTTGTTGGAGTGCATTATGTTATAAAATAAAGTTTATGTCACACAAGCAGTGTAATGATCACTCTATCATCCCGACCTTGCCACAGCATTTCTCCCTCAAAGTCCACCTTGCCGTGCTTCCTGGCCCTCATCAAGATGCCCACTACCTTGTCCGAAATCCTTACATATCTGTCAAACAGCTCACCAAAAGTGACCTGGATGTAGCCATTCGGGTCAGGGTCAGCCATGGTACTGATGATAAAGCACATGTGCTCGATCTCTCGATGGATGTGCTGCTCAGCGCGTTTGGCTCTCTCTGCTGTCTTAGTGCCTTCCTTGGGCCTGCCATAGCCCTCCTCTCCCTTTCGCAGACGCAAGGACATGGAGTACCCATGGTCGAAATCATCGCTGAAGGGGTTAAGTTTTTGGCTGATGCTATGTTCTGACGCCCAGTTCTGCCAGCGGCTCTTGAGGTTCCCCACAGCGCTGTACTTGCTGGAGAGAGTGTTTATTTTATTGGCATCCTCTGCTTCCCTCTTGGCCCTGTGATAACACAAATACAAGAAATGTGTGAAATCAACAGTTTTCAAGAATTGCAATAAATCCACTATTTCAAACATATGACCACACATATAAATAAACCACACTGGAGTATAAAAATGCTATGAGGTCAGAAACCAAATACCCAAAACCTTTTTCTGTGTATATTCAGTGGAACTTAGTTCTTTGTTCACATGAAAACAGCCATAAAATATTCGCTTTGTTTCTGGGATTTAAAAAGTTTTTTTATATATTAATTTTACACAAAGCTGTCAGCAATTTATTTGATGAAACAAGAAAATTGTTTGGGAAATAACAGAGACCTGTTGCATAGAAAAAAACTTTAGAGATAAAAAAAACCATATAATTTATATAAGTTCCAGTTTAAAACTGTATACTGTATATACTGTATAAAAATCTTCAGGCCAAACGTTATTACTGGAGAAGGATCTGAAAATGTCTTTATACCATCAAATGACATAAAAGTCACAATAACTAAAAAAAATAAATAAACATTGTATTACATGTTAAAAACAATATTTTCCAAAGATAAGAAAAGGATAATCAAACTCAGTTTCAGTTATATATCATATATATGTATATCATAATACATATTTTTCTTTCATTCTTACTTTATAACTCCCTATTAGTGTAGCCATGGAAAGCTTAAAAGGAACCACACTCACCAATATGATGATGGCCTCTTGATCAATGATGGCTCTGTATCATTCTCTTCTGCATTTTCCTGGTTCTCTGAAATATCCAGGTCCAGGGCTCTCTCCTTGGCCTCAGAGATTCCACTGCCCTCGCTGGATTCCCCTGCCCTCTTCCGTTCCTTTTCTACTTTCTTCCAGCTCTGTGTCAACTCTGACACCATGTTGGAGCAGTTCCTACGCCGGGTGGGTGAACTCCTATTTTTCAGCACCCTGTCCAGTTCCTCTGCTGCTGGGTCTTTACAAATGCGGTTGGTCAAAAACTCAATGCCTGCGCTCTTCTCCTGGACATCACGCGTTACTGTTTTCACCACCTGTTTTGTCTTAATGCGGGTATCCTCTGGTCCATCCTTATTGTCCTGAGATTGTTTTGTCTTTAGCTCAGATGATACAGGTTTCTTTGGCTCTTTCTTTTCAGTTTTCGTCTTGTCCACGCTGTCTGGGGTCCAGCCTGAGGGTTCACTAGCGTGCTTTTCTTCATTCTCAGATACCCACTGTTGCCAGCTTCGTGCCAGGTTACACACCGCACTTAGCGTACGCAGCTTCTTTATATTTTTGTTAGTCGAGGGCTTCCTCTGAGATGACACTGTTTCTGACATAGTTGAACAACTGCTTGCTCATCCACGCTTCCAGCTCTTCTTTAACTAATTCTTGTTCTTGCAGTTGTACCACGCACTGTTGTTATTCTCTGGCAAATTCTAGAAGCAAACTTCCTCTGTTAGTCAGTCGTGCCTTTGAAATAGGGAGCAAACCCAACATGATGGTGGAAAGTATGCCAGGCATTCCCACCTCCCTTATCATCTTTCCCTGACACTTGCCCCCAACCTCGGGAGACTGCTGTAGAATCACATTACAAGAGGGATAGAGGCTATTACTGGGGTAAAAAGAGCATAGCATTAAGATCCATGCATTCAAATTTCATGCATACAATATTTTATACATACTACTGTATGTTACCTCTACAGTATCAGACAATACAATATTGATTGCTATAAAACTGATGTTTGCTTAGTTAATCTCAATAATTAGCAATTTAATGGAATAATTAAAATGGAATAATCTGTACCAAATTAGTCTCTTTCTGTCATTCTGTTAAATGTACCTGTCCAAAACCACTGGGATTTATTTGTAGTTGGTAAACCAATTACTGTTCCAGAAAGACTTTCTGGTTGGTTTTTGAGCATCGATATCAGTGGGTTGTTCTAATTCATCCCAAAGGTGGGTTTGAGTTCATGATATTCAGACCAGTCAAAGCAAACCTTGTCTTGTTTGGCTTTGAAAGTCAGGTGGCCATAAGTTGTAGATGCCTGATTTTAGCCCAAAAGAATTAACGCTGGTTTTATTTTTTTTCTGTTCAAATAACATTTCATTTCCTGACTTTTTGTCAATTTTAATATCACATATTTTACTGAAACTTTCACAGGATATTGAATATGCTACTTTAAAGAGAACACTGTGAAATTTCTCTGCATATGCTTAGCATGCCTCCTGGCTCTCCTGTTTTCATGCTAGTAGATGGAATGACTGTGCATTCTCTCTTCACACCCAATGCTTCCTGTATTGGCTTTGGATCCAATGTGACCCTGACCCGGACTGAAAAAGGTTTTTGAAGTTAAATGAATGAGCTGCTAATCACCCCTCTATACCCCCTCCCACATAAACACCCAGCCCACACACACACACACACACACACACACACACAAACACACACACAACACACTCACACTCTTGCACTTCTCTAGTTAAAAATATAAAAGGGAAATTGTTAAAATTTTTATCTCCCTTGATATTGTTCAGTAAATAATATTTTAGGGAAAGGGAAAACTTTATTTGTTTCAATAAGGCACTTTAACGCGAGTGTTTCTATTATTACTTTTGGCTAAAATAATATGTTATGTTGCCTTAGATCTGAATGTTCCAATTTATCTGAATATTGTCCAAAAATCAGAATAAAGAATCAAAATGAAGAGCCCTTTTATCTTGCAACTTCAATGCCAGACAATCACTACAAATGAAATACAAAGATAGTACTAAAATCACCAATAACATGATTAACTGACATATAACTAACTTTCTTTCGGCTTCTCCCATTAGGGGTCACCACAGCGAATCATCCATATTCATGATACACATTTTCGATTTGGCACGTTTTTACGCTGGATGCCCTTCCTAACGCAACCCTCCCCGTTTATCCGGGCTTGGGACCGGCCATAAGAGTGCACTGGCTTGTGCAACCCTAATGGCTGCGGTTGGTTCCCTGACATATAATAATCTAAATTTGGGAATGTGTCATAAAATAATAGAACAGACTAAAATTATCCTCTTGCATAAGTTGGGATGCAACATGTGTCAAATTACTGATGGCACTTTTTCAAATGTGTCTAATAAAAATGATATTTAGTGCCTGTTGGGCAATGCTTGAATCGAATGGAAATTGCAGCACATTTAAATAAGAGCATTTACTTTTTAAAAATTCAATCATTTTGCCCCCACTGAATTTGTGAAAGTTGTAATATAAAGTAGACTTTGTCAACAAATTTGTCCACTTTTAATACAGATCAAAAAATATAATATATATCTTTTGGAACATACAACGATCTGTTAAATGCATTGATTCCAGCAGAAATAAGAAATGTATGCTAGTAGATGTAGAATAAAATAATACAGTACACAGAAACTAGATGAAACTATGCGACCCTTACTTGGATTCAGTGTGCTATAAGCAAGAGTCACTTGATCCTGTGCAGTAGAGCTGATGTCCTTGCACAGGAAAGAATGTGACACCTGAAGAAGTCATGTGTAGCACTACTCTGACATTACCATAGTGCCATTCCATTATCACCAAGACATTTGTGCATTGAACATGTTCAGTATATGCATAGGTAGGTATGGTGCAAACACTTGTGAAGACTTTATTTAGATATTTATATGTGTGTGAACATGTATGTGTGTTTGTCCATGTGTGTGTGTGTGTGTGTTTACTTTTCTGGGAAAATTAAAGAGTTTTATTATTAGTATCTGGCTGAAGCCAAAGTCAGATGGAGGCAGCTGTTGGCTATCAGTCATCAAATAGAAGACTGGTTGTGTGTCATTGACCATGTGCAGGAAACAGAGGACCTGCTGGTGACCCTCTTGGGAAATCGTGTCTTGAGCAAGTCTAGGGGAAACACCGAGATCATAATTACTGATAGCTAAACAAAAGTAAATAAAAGTGACCTTGGAAATGTTTTTCAAGCAAGGAAAATTTACAATTGTATAACTGTTCAGTTATTAATTTGCTTTGAAAATATGTATTTATTTACACAAATTTAAAGAGGGGTCAAATATAGTTCATTAACTAAAATTATATATATTTATATATAATGTTTATATAATTTCAGCAAACTGTTATTATTGTTTATTAATTGAATGTATCTTACTAAAAATCTGAAGATTTTTAAATCTTAAGATATTATCCTAAATCCACACTGAACATACTGTAGGTGTAAAAATCCTAAAGGTCCAAAACTCAACACAGAATTACTGAATTTATATACAATACATCATGCCTAATGCATTAGACATCACTTATGTTAACTCTTTCAATAAAATAACAATCAACATATATAAAATGTTTTAATCAGTATAAACCAAATAAGACATTTTTTTCCAACTGTTGTAACATCAGTCAGAACACTGTTGGTTTTCTGTATTTAGATTATCATGACTCTGTTTAGCTGCTGGTGAGAAGGGTGATTGGGAAAAGAACCACTGGCACTTAGATAAAATGGACTGCACAACAGCTTTCAGGTTTTTGATAGACAAACACTATATTTTAATACATATAGTTACAAAACAGTTAGTTATAAAACACTTATAAAATTTGAACTCACCAGCTTGGTAAACAAATAAATACTTATTATACAAAGAAAAACTTCACATTCTTGAATGTTTATTGCTGTAGTACACTTCCTTATCATCCAATGTCAACATGCACCTGGAGGAATATACACTAAACAAACAGCCTGCCAGTTGTTGCTCAGTATCTGATGTATGTTCAGAACATGTGAGAAGCCACAACGGCAGAGAGATCATTGTGTAAACTGGGTTTAAAAAGGACGTTATGAAGTGGCATAAATGTCTTATCAAACTGTATTTAGTATGGGAAAAGGACACCCATTAACGGAGGGTTTGCGTTCAAAACAATAGGATACATTTGTGGGATTATTTATAACAGCAGGTGAAGCACATACTCTAAAAAGGCACCATGAACCTAGATTGATTAGTCTACAACTGGAGAATTTTAACCCTATATTCTACCACAGTTCAATTTGTATTAACTTTTAAAATTTCATGATCTTATTTCAGGATCCTGGGTATGAGGTGTATTTTAGAAAACTATGTAAAACTCATAGACAGCACAGAGGTGTAATTCTTTCTTTGCATATCCCAGCTTGCTCAGAATCTGGAGTCAGAGCACGGGGTCAGCCATGATATGGCCCCCCCTAAAACACAGAGGGATAAGGGCCTTTCTCAAGGGCCCAAGAGTGGCAGCTTGTCGATACCGGGGCTTAAATCTTCCGATCAGTAACCCAGCAGTTAAGTTTCACTAATTAGCATTTTTATTTGTTGATTCTTCTTTCATTAGCAGTCACCCTTTGGCTTATTTTACACTGTAAACTAGGAATCTCACCTGTGTGTTGGTTGGCCCACCAGCAGAGGTCCTTACAGTCCCAGCAAACCAGCAATCAACAAAAGGTAACTCAAGCGTGCTGACATTCCGGCAGACAAAACTGTAGCAAGAAGCCACAGTATAAAATAGAGTTTAAATAATAGGATGATTCCATCTATGTGTGTTTAAGACATACACGGCTTTCTCACAACAGACATAATGAATTAAAATACAGCATAAAATGCTAGAGGGCTGCTTCACTTAAAAGATGAAAATGAAATGATTAAACATATAACACATATAAAATCTTTCTCATTTTAGTTGATTGAATTTGGTTATTAAACTGAACTGCCTGCACCAACATGTCAGTATGTACCTATACCTCCCATGAACTAACTGCAGGTGGTTTCCTTTTTGATTTAAACTCAAAATTGATTAATTGCCTTCATCATTGCGATGGATAGCTGGAGACACCCAGACAGCCAGGTGTGAAGTGATTCTGTATTGGAAAGGTCCACCTGGACTGAGAGCCTCTCCATCTGCCCAGACAAAATGCAGTGTAAGAGGACAGAGTAAGAGCACCTGTGCCTGCTGCTGCATGTCCCACTTCCCTGTGTCTCCCCTCTGTATTTGTCTTTCAATTCCTCAGAGTCGATGGCTGTTCCTGAACTTGTTTTATTTGGCAATCATAGCCAATTGGGCAGAGTCAGACCTGGTTGTGCCGTCCAAACCTCTAGAGGGTTGTCCCGTTTGTGGAGTCAAAACCTTGGAGTATAGTTTGATTTGGGCTAATTGGATTTGTGTTGTGGTAATCTGTCATTGATTAAAGGGATCATTAAGTGCTAAATGTTGATGTAAGAAGACTGGTCTGGCCTGTAATGTTCAGATATATTATGGCCTAAGTGGAAAGGCACAGTAAACTAACTAACCAAAATTATAGCCTGACAAATAGCAGGGTTTCTTTGTTTTTAAATTTTTGTAAAAGTTATGACATCATACAATTTTGATTAATCATTCCTTCCATCTTTGAGAGCTGAAATGACGTGTGTAGCGCCTAAAGTATGGCATTGTTAAACTCACATCCAGACACAAAGTAATAAAAAAATAAATAAAAAATAGATGCTCTGACATGTGAGACTATAATTTGACTTCATTTACATTTGCAAGAATGTTTAGACAGCATCGTCTGCTATTCTGACACAGATTGAAGCTCCCCATTTCTGTCTTGGCTTCCTGAAAGTAAACTTTGTCAGGTCATCCATTCTTGCCTTTAATCCAATAACACTATTTTGCAACTTGCATTACCGATTGAGCTTGGCCGTCTCACAGAAACACATAAATAAATGAAATAATTCAGCCTGATTTGTGACCATGTTTCAAACACAAAGTTTTTTAAAAGAGAGAGGAAATCCCACCCCCTGCATTGCAAATAACACAGACTATGAACACTGTTCAAGCAAAATGAGCTCATTGAAGCAACAAGAGCACCGTGACCTGGGGACTTTTCATTCTTTGGATGCATCTGTAATATATCTGTCTTCTTGGAGAGAAGAAGTGAGTTAAAACAGGAAGAACAGTTTGAGGGGGTGGAATATGAAATATCAGGTCTTATTTGAATCCTTCACCATCACAGAAAGAGTGTACAAAGGTACACATTTCAGGGGACTAGTAAATAAAAAGGTAGATGATATTTATGGATTAACTACTGCCCTAAGAGTTATCATTAAACTGTTGGGGCTCAAATTCTATAGAAAAGTACCTGTTCCAGATGACAAATCTTTTTTTTCTGAATAGACTGTAGCATCACTAAATGTCATACAGTCTTCCTTTTTGTAGATGTATATGCCAAATGACATTGCAGTATGAAAACACTTTGTCAAAAAGGTCAAATAAAAAAAAATCTGATAATATGAAGTATCAGGAGCAAGATCTTCCTTGAACCAGATCCAACCATTTTTTACACAGATATCTTAAACAATCAGAGTAGCTATTTCTGCAAATGATTGCATGATTAAATTGCTTCAGAACATATGGATATAATTAAAAAAGAAAAGAGCAGCTTGATTGGAACATTATAGGCCGCCCAGAGATAACTTTAAAGATACTGTTTGACCAAAAATGCTTACTTTGCTAAATCTAGTCTCTAAAGTAAAGCTTTAGTGATACAGTTAGCTTTAGTTATATGCTAATGAATGACTATCATCATCGTAAACTGTGCTAGAAGTATCATTAAATCATAGCTGTCTTCCTACAAGTTTAAACTTGAAATATTCATATAAAAGCTTACTGGGGTACTGAAGAGTACTTTATGCAGAGCAGTGACTAAAGTGAGGATGTGATAGTAGTTTTCCTGATCAAGTTACTTAAAACATGAAACTGTATTAAGGTTTACACTGGAACATTTTACAATACATTTCTATGTCTCTTACAAATCAAAAAACTATTTAGAAAATATCTCTAAGCCTCAAATTCAGTGATCTTCTGGGACTGGTTTATTAGTTCACCCTTGAGTCAGCACCAGTTCCAAAATGCATTCTTGACATGGGATGCTACAAAATCCTTTAAGTAGAAGCCTGCAGTCATCCCACTGGGGGAGTCTGTATATCTCTCATAAATCACTGGTTAACATTTCCTGTGAAGGACAACATTGTAAAATAACATGGTAAAAAGGAGTAAATATATGTAATACATATCGCAGAGGAGGACAAAAGCCTAATTGATAAAACACACATCCTTTCCTCACCAAAATTCCTGTACATTTTAGCAAACTGTTAACTTAATTGTTCTTCCATGCGGCCTGACCTCAAATTCATTCACTTCAGAGCCATATGTTCCTTTATGCTCATCTATAAATCTCAAGCACAAAAAGGTAAAGAGCAGGATATACAGTTATAAAAACTCCACACTTTTTAGTTTTTGTGCTTCAGCAGTGAAGCAAAATAGTCCAACAATGCAATGAAGTGCAGACTGTCAACTTAATTTTTGTCTATGAAGGATACATCCTTATCAGCAAAACATTTGGGAATTGCAGCTCTTTTTTTTCACAGTCCTCCTATTTGTTGTAATTGAACAATTGGCTGAATACTATTTGAAACCAAACTATTTGCTGCTTAGTGTTGTCTGCTCAGTATTGTCTTGGACTGCTGTGTGTTGGTGCAAAGTTGGGTTAACAAAAATGTATAGCTGATACTATCTGATCTTCCATCTGTATCTGATAAGCGTTCATGCCAGTAAGTGTTGGACCATCATGACGTTTAAAAAGCAGTGCAAATCATTCAGAGGCAAAGCAAAAACTTTAGGCATGTCAGCTATTTGGTATATTGTTCTCAGAAAGCAGAAAGCACTGGTGAGTTTAGCAATAGCAAAACAATCTGACAGAAAAATGCTGACTGTCATAAAAAACCTCATTAAAGATGTGTGTACCCCATCTTTAGAGGTTGCTGGTAAGACTTAAAAGCTTAAAGGCCAAGTCAAAGTTTGATAGATGCAGTCTCTAGAGTGATACGAAGTGGAAAGTGTGGACAGAAGAAGTAACTGCTTTTCATCCAAACTTCACACCTCTGTAAAACATGACATATTCAGCTTCCATTGGAATTTACTTACTGATCTTTGTTGATAATGTGACAGCAGCAGCAGCATGCATTCTTAGCAAGTCAGACTGTACATCATATTGCAGCAGGAAAGTACTAATAATTTTATAACAGTGTTCTTTATATTCTAGACAGCCTGGGCAATTTCCTTTTCTCAGCTAAGGTTTTTGTGTGCTCAGGGTCTTACCTTGTGACTTTGACCCCATGTTGTTTCCTATTAAAAGTCAATGCAACATCTTTTTGTCCTATTTCCCTTTAATATTCTGGCAAGCATTTAAGAAACTGGATTTGCGAATGCTAAATACAGAGCATTGACACACACACACACACACACACACACACACACACACACACACACACACACACACACACACACACACACACACCTTTGATGATGAGACTTATCATTTTTGACATTATTTTATTCTCCACATTTGACTGTATGATTGTTAGAACAGAGGCATTGGAAATCTGTGCCATTGTCTATTAGTGTGAAAGGTGTGCAAGCAACACACTTTACAGTTTTACAAATTCATAATTAGCTGTGAATTAAAAACATTTCCTAATATTTGTTTATTTCTTGGATAGCTATTTGCACCCCAAGGTTGAATGTAACACACAAAGCTTGACTCAAAGGCCATTTAGGTAAAGTTAATTATACAGTATCTTTCTCTGCTGGTACATTGTTTCAGCAATGAGTAAAGTGAGTAGTACACACAGTTGCTAAACCACCTAGGAAGCAAAAAGTAAGTAACTTTGCTGTGTTTTGCATATTTGTAAGAACAAAAAAATACGCTGATCAACCCAATGAAAAGAGGTGAGTGAGTGCCTGCTCTGTGTTTAAATGCAGACTAAAAACCTGGACCAAATGCACTGTATAAGCATCTCATTAAAATACAACATTGTAATGAAGAGCAGAGCTTGAAGGAACATAGTATAGTTGCCTTGTACTTAGAGTTAGACCGTATATTTTTCATTGGTTCTGTCTCATTCTTTATACTTGAGAACTACATTTTTAGAGATTGTTGTTAGCCTGCCATTGGAGCAGTATGGATTCAGGGAGTTCTGACCGTTTGCCATCACAATTATGTATACAGTCAGGAAATTCCAAATGGTCCCACACAATCTATGTGTCTCGGTTGGATGTTGGCAACAGCAACTAGAAAACTGGGAATGCTGCACCTTAGGCAGTTTTAGTGTTGGCTGAATTCTCAATGACTGTCAACATTATTACAAAGGCAGTGGCTGGATCCGCAACATTTTGCAACAAGAAGACACACATGCTTGAGTCAAGGTGGTGTTTTCTATTGTATTAAACTACAAGGGAGCCTTAAAAGGGTCATATGTACCAGTGGGGATTGACAACACCACAGTATTTTTTATTTTCATTTTACCCAGGAGAGATGCACATAGATGATGTAGAGGTGTTCTTGCAAGTTGAATAAATGGAAGTCAGCAGATGCACACCCGCCAATGAGAGCTGTGTACCTGTGCAGTACAAACAGATTGTGTATGCACATTATTTGAAAACATGCAGACAACTTCCCAATATTGTTAACAGACATGACAAGAAGACATTGGGCCAGAGTTTTACAATTTGATAGCTACAGTATAAGCCTTCCCACTGCTGATAAGGAGTTCATGTCTATACTTGCATACTATGAGAAAACATTCAACTTGCCTGCCTGCACCCAGCAGTTACTGTAGATAGAACAAATGCATTTACTGTACTTGCCCCTTTCCATACATATCACTTATTTGACATCACATATCACATATCACATATTTGACTTGTTAGGAAGCTGGAATCGGAGTACAGGGTCAACTACATGATATAATGTCCTTGAACTGTTAAGGATTAAGCACCTTGCTAAAGGGCATACCAGTAGCAGTTTGACAGTGCAAGGTCTTGAATGCTTTACCATCTGTTTGATCTACTGCTCAGACTAGCTCAAAATGAAAGTGCCCTAGTGCCCTGGGTGTAAAAGAGAACAGATGGTTATGTATCTAACCATATTTCTTCATCTCTGTGGAGGTCTACCAGGCCACCTGAGTCAGTCATGTTGACTATAATGACTAGAAGCTAAATATGACATAGGCAAACCATTTGGGGTTATGGTTACATAAAAGTGAACACAAAGAAATTCTAGTTGCAAAAGGAAATCACTTAAGCAGTCTTCCCTTTAGTTGTGGAACTATAGATGTTTGTAATTCTCCATACATCTTTCTTTTTTTAGTCACCAAAGATGAAGAAAACTAATCTTTTTAATTTACCAGGACAGACCAGGAGCTAAGTGATGTTGTCTTGCAGGCCCAGGTATAACAAAGTACACAAAGACATATGCATGCTCAAGCAGGAAATGAAAAGTAATGTTCACAAGTCTGTTTAGTCTGTTCATTTTAAGTTGTGTGGATATGAATGTCAGATAACATGGCACAATATCATCAAAGAACTGGTGAAACCAGTTTACATATGTGAGACACCATAGTACAAAAGTGTTTAAAATAATTTGCACTTCATTATAAAAAGTGAAGCCAAATTGCCATCATATTTGATAACATTTCACTGATTATTCTCAGTGGAAATAATTTCAGTGCCATGAAATAATTTGTGAAGTCCCTGTGAGTACCAAGCATTTCAAAATGCATATATCAAGAAACCCTGTCTTGTAATATTTCCCCTTGTGGCTCCACGACTGAAATGTAAAATCTGCTGGCCCTGGACTTGAGCCCCTAGTGCCATCTAGCAAACAAACAAACAAGGACTGTTCTTAGCTATCCCCGAGTGGGCAGTCACTGTGGAGTCTGTGGTAAAGGAGGTACTCCCCTGGGCCTGCTTTGGAGAAGGGATCTGATAAACAAACGTTGGATTGCCCTGTGCCCCAGAGCTTAGTCGTAACTCATCTGGCGCTGCTAATCTAGACACCCCCACTTCCTGACACCCTTCCATTACCTCAACCCACTTCTTTTTTCACACCAATCCTCTAAACTGAATGTTGCACTTATTCTTGTTACTCATCCATCATGGTGATCACCTACAGGGCTTCTTAATGCTAATTCCCAAACTCCAGCTGTGTGTTTATAACTTCCTCTATGACTGTTTGCTCTGAATGTCTGAGGACATTTTTGTTTAAGATCCACTCAGTTTAACGTTGCCGTGTTGGGAAAGTCTCAAGGGTTTCTGCTGTGTAGCCAAACTGAATATCTGTTTCCTCATGAGTGACACAGGGTATATCAGCAAACACTGATTGTATTTCCAAATCAAGGGCCAGGGATCAAGTATTGCTGGCCTTCTGGCACTTGTAAAGATGAGTTCTATTGACTTCAGTGTTGCAGCAGGGTTGTGAATTTTAGTACAATTTTGTTTACTTCCGAAATAGAGGGAATTAATTTTACATCTAGTGCATTGCCAACAAGAGTCAAACAGATCTCACAGAAAGCATTTACTGATAGAGTTCAAAACTGCCCTATTCACAAACTAACCATAGGCTATTCTCCTGCAGGCAAATCTTCATAGGTTTATATTATTATAAGTGTTTAGTGTAAGTTGGCCATGCATTTTAAATATAATCATTTTGTTCGTACTATAATCTATTTACATGCACTCTACTGTGACTTATTTTTGGTCCAACAAAACCACATGTATTTTCTCCATTAAATGAGATATCACAAAATCTACCAAAACGCGAACACAATAAAGCTGTTTTACTTAAGTGAAATAGCATTTCCATAAGACACCAAACACTGCCAGTAGTGAGCTGGCTCACAACCTGCTGGCACAGGTCTTAATTAAACTAAAAACACAATTGCAATGCTGTTATTCTTAAAATAAAAAAAAAAAGAAAGAAAAGCTCACAAGTGCAGTATTTCTGCAGTACCAGTGCAGTGCAATATTATCCTTATGATGTGGTCATTTAACATTTCCCTTTAACAGAAATTTCTGAGGTAATATTTTATGTTGTAAAGCTTATCCAATTATACATGCATTTAGTGTACTTCTTCGGAAAACCTCATTCAAATAAGAACCTGAATTATATGCATAATTACTCACAGTAGCTGGGTTCACACTTTTATGCTGCATGAACTAGTTCCCCTTAAAATCTCACAATAAATTACAAATCCTCTTTTCTATTTAGTGCTCCCCTATCCCCTAACGTAGCTATGATCAGATGGTGAGTTAATATCCCAAATGAATGCCAATGGAACTAAGTTCCACTTTTCAAGGCTTCTTGAAATGGGGCCATAACCTTTCCAGTATTACTGAGAAAAACATGGTAAATTGATATATACATTATTAGTGAAAGTGTTATCATTCAAAATACATTGGCACAGTATTAATAAACTAGCTGTGCTGAAGTGGTAAAGAGTCGTGTTTAGATTCTGACTGTTATCTCTTGGCTCAACAAATTGTCTATCTGGTGCCCAAAAATGGCCTGGAGTAAATTTCTAATTCTCCCACATTTATCTAGAGTTTGTACATGATTTGTAATATCCATATAAGGCCATCTGGTTTATTTTTAGAGAATCCTGCCTAATTTAAACATCTGGAACAGCCCTACAATGCAACATTATCTTTTTTTATGTATATTCTTTCATTTCCAGTTTTACTGCTAAACTTTTTGGTGTGCTGTCTCTCAAGAGGACAAGATAGCGCTCTTTGTCCATACCAGTGGTATATACTGGTTGCGTATCTGATCTGGTCCATGGTTTGATGCCTATCTTCAGTTCAACCCTTCTGGGTACCTGAGTCTCCCACATTCTGCAAATGTGCAATGAACCATCCGAGTCAGCAATCCATTAACGTATCTGACTTTATGTTTTCTTTGTATAATGAGCTTTAAACTCAAGGCTCATTGGCCAAAGCTTTTTAAAAAGAATGCTGAAACATCCTGCAGTACTCGGCTACACAACATTTTCTCATCATCATTCACAGCAGACCTGCAGTAACAGTGCCAATGAACAACATATATGATATGAGCTTGCTTGTCACAGAGCTGATATACTGGCTAAACTTTCTACATTTAATGTATGTTTTACCCATGTCTTAAAACCTTTCCCAGCATAGTCTTACATATAATTACTTAATCTAGTCTGAAATTACATTCACACGGTCTACATTTATGTAATTATATCCTGTTTTTGTCCTTCGCTCAACTAGTACATTTTTCCACAGCAGAGAATAGTGAATGAATATTGATTATGTAACATCTAATATACAGGATGTTCCAAAAGTCTATATACAGTATATAGTGCATTATGAAAACCAGCAGTACATCTGTAATACCCTCGTCAATTTGTGGGCATCCACTTCTTGGTTGAGTTAGCCACACTTCTAGTCTTTTTATTTGCTAATAAGTTTGGCAACAGTGATGTTTGTGATGTGCTTGCTGTTCTCTGTGTTAAAGTTTACAGCAAGCTTGGTTATTCCAAACCAAATAATTAAATTCTTCTTATTGTCAAAAAAGTCTCTCCAGAAAAAACATATGAAATATCATAGAAACTATGTATGAATAATATTAAAAGGCATTTTGCAAAACCACATATATATTAAATCCAATAAATAATTCAGTGCATATAGTTGAATTGTTTTATTTTGCCACTCCTGCATTCATCCTATTCTATTTTTAAAGACAATGTTACGGCTTAATATATAGAGTAGATAAATATACAACTTAAGTTTGACACACCTGCTCTATATTATGGTTTAATTCAGACTCTGACCAACATCAGTGTATCATTGATTGAATTTGTGAACGTACACTTTAACATTACAAAGCACTCAGGTTTTGCACTGTAGCTGCCTCAGTATATCATTCTTCTGTTTGAGAGTTTATGATGTTGCTCTTTGGCTTAGTCTATAATGATTTTCGTTTGTCCAGATGTTTATGTTTATCAGCAATAAGTCAAAGCAACTGGAATGGACTACTGCTTAACTGTGTTTTTTTGTGTGGGCTTCAGCAAAATATATGGCCTGCCACTCGTTCATTGTGTGACTGGGCCCATTAGATGGTGGCAGCGTTCCAGAGGGGCTACTGGGTCAGTGCAGGTGCTGAGGGATAGGCAAGAGTTTGCAAGCAGAGGCGTTTGCTTAACCCTCCTATTAGGGTGGAAGAATGTTGGCTGTGGAGTAACTTGACCATCCTGACAGCATTGCTTGACACCTCAGCAATCTGTCACAGCAGCAGCGCTGCTTGAACAGACAATAGCAGCTTGGCGGGCTTCAGGCTTTCTTCTCAACACCATATGCTTGTGTTCTCACAATTCTTCCTCTTTGTCTGGGTGTAAATACAATGTCTGAAATACAATGTGACAAGAGCAGGGAATGCATTTTATGGATCTTAGCAGAAGCAGAAGTCTGTAGGTAAAAAAAAAAGAAAAAGCATACATGACCTAAGATTGTGCTGTCTAAGCCAGAATGTAAGATTTTAGTGCATCACATGCATTCTTTTATTTAAACATCACAAAATGCTGAATGTTACAAAGGATTGTACAATTTTATGAGGTAAACTGTAAAGTTTTGAAGGCAGCCCGGACTAGAATTATTATTTCTGGTGTAATTCTGTTTAGAGCAGATCCCATTGCTCTGACACAATATAAAAACCCCTCTTTCCTCAGGACAGCAAGGAAACACACATTATTTTAAAATATTTTAAGTATGTTAATAAATGGCATGCTAGTATTTAATATGCTCCAGATGCTGTATGGCTTATCTATAAAATTACCTGATATTTTTTTAGTAACACAAAACAGATAAATGTCTGCAGTTTTTCTATGCGGCTTGTTCTAAAGTACCCTGCACTAAAATGAGCCACTTCCACTTTTGCAATTTCATAGAAAAAAGCAATCTGTATTCTTCACTAATATTCTGCAAAGGACACTGTGGGTGCTTTAGATGAGTTTTAAGTTATTGTGTGTGCATGATGATTCTCAACATAAAAATACAATCCATCTGCCATGTACTCCAAATAGACAGTAAAGGCATAAAAACACATTTTTTTGCACATTAAAGTGGTACATTTGCAGTGTCGCCACAATAAAGCTCATTATGTACAGTATATGAACGATTTAATGCATATAACATATTAATAAATTGCTGTCTGTATGTAAAAATAATTGAAAACATAATTAATCTTTGCTATTCTTAGTAATAAAAGGGCAGGCAGTAATTTTATACTGTGATGCTCAAGCTCAAAGTGATGTTTCACCTCTCCTGGGCTTGGTCAGTGCCTGCACTTCAAGAATTTTGGTTTTCCTTTTCTAACACATCTGAATTTTAATTCACAATGGCTTTAATGAGTAATTGAGCAAGGTGTATTTTACAGCAGAGGCACCTTTTTAATACATTCTTACATCAAACTGAATTCTAACTCGCATATAAGTCTGTATCGTACATGTGAACCCTGGCCTGTATTCTGTCTGTGACTGCTTCTAATAAAAAACAAAAAACAAAACAAAAAAAACTCTAAAAAAACACAATCTGGCATCAGTCAGACCCTATTTTTTCGATTTAATATCAAAACCTTCTTTCACATTATTGTTTGAAGTTTGTAAGCTGTATACAAGGCTTTCTTCTCTATTTTGTCAAGAATCATGTACAAAAATTGTGTGTAGGTACAAAACATATAATAAAACATTTGTATGTGTCTCAGTGGTAACTGTGCAACAACACTGCTTGTTAAAAAAGTCCAAGACAGTGGCTCACTTTTGGTTTTCAGAAATGTTTCCAGCTGCTGCATGTTTGTTGAGCTACCAAATGAGCCGCAGGCTTATTATATGTGCAGTATCGCCCAGTCTGCTCCTATCAAAGGTGACTTGCCTGCCTCAGCAGCTGACAGTGACCCAGCAACGGCACTCGAGTTCATATCTCTGATATACAAAAATAAAAGCAGTCCAAGAAAATCCCCAGAGTTAATCATCTCCTGTGATAATCATAAAGCTGAATCTCCTCTTTTCTCTGAAGCCCATTTTCCATAAAAGGTGGATTACTGCAAGTGAATGTCACACAATACGTATCATATAGAACATATAGTGTACCAAGCCACTTCTAATGTGTCCTGGTATAATGAATCACCACCTCCAAAAATGTTTCCACCTACACAGTGGGTTTGTGAGAAGGTCTACGAAAAGTCCAAAGGTCGGATCATCATGGCAGTTGCATGGAGAGAGTAACTTGGCCCTTTGAAATAATGCCACTTGATGCCATTGAGTTTGCCAACATGTTGTCCCTGGATGTAGTACATCCCGTTCAGGTTTGATGGGCCACAGGCATCAAACCACCAGCCTGAAAATTAAAGGTAATAAAAAGATTGAATTAGTAGGTTAAATGCAGACACAATGTGTATTAGTTCAATATATGAACTTGATACATCATTAACACTTAATCCGTCTCTACTGAAACACAAGAGGAGACATAGGTTATAATAATGAGTTTTTTTTTTCTGAGAAACAGCTGAGAAACAGGAGACTATATGAGGTGTCTCTTTTATTTTCAATTGAATTCTTATCTAGGAGAAAATACAGAAATATCAAGGAGAGCTGTTCTTAAAAACACAAGACCCTGTGAACGAGGAAGCTGGATTATAAACAAAGAAAAAAATCAAGAAACACCAAACAGCATATAAGTACAGAAGAAGAGTGTAGATCTGTGCAACAAGGGTTAAAATTTTACAAGATTTACAAGATAGTCTTATAAGACGATAAAAACAAAATATGGATAGTGGATTGAGAGTCAAATGGATTGAATACGTTCTCATACTTCCATGTCCATGTTTATTATTAACAATAATAATAAAAAAAAAATCAGGAGTGCCGTACTGCATGTATTATATGCGTATAACATGGATGAGTGACACTAGAACATATTTCTACATTCTACAGCTTTTGACATTGACAGCTTGCACTTATGATAATTGCAGAAGCATGTGACAGGCAAAACCAGCACTTCAAACTGTACTGACAATGCACTGAGAATATCATCCACACATGTCAGGAAAGAGGGAGGAAAAAACGCCTGGATAAAATAAATAGAAATCTTTGCTGAATTCCAGAATATGATGAGATGAAATATAAATCAGTGCAGTTTTGCTGTCCTTGTTTTTCTTAATAGTTTCCTCTCACTAAGATGTTTGCTTGTAGCTGTGAGGGGTAAAGCCTTTCATCTGTGTCACATTACAGTCCATTAAGCTCAACTATGTTGCAGCGGTCACACTCAGGACACACACATATACAAACAAACACACTCTTTCTCTCTCTCTCTCTCACACACACACACACACACACACACACACACACACACACACGCACACGCACACGCACACGCACACACACACACTCACACTCACACACATGCACACACACACACACACACACACACACACACACACACACACACACACACACACACGCCACTTGTAGAATGCGCCCATAGAATGCCCCTTATTGCATGTATCACTTCTGTGAGAGAACTTGGCGCCTCTTCACCAGGTCAAATGGCACTTTCATCGGTGACATTTCGCCTGCCTGACTTCTAAGAGCCAAGTATGCTGCCCTTTTATTGCTATAGACCAATCTGACTTAGGTCCCTAACTGGATGCTAATATTCATTGTTACCATGGTCATAGAGTTCAGGTATCAAATTAAATCATGGCTAAAACCAAAGCTTTATATCCATACTAGATGACTTAAACATAATTAAATAAGGCAATAGGGCAATGCATTAGGTACCCCAACATGTTCCTGCCATGTATTCCAATACAAGAGGTGGTAATAGTAATAATTCTCAATACTAATTATATATATATATATATATATATATATATATATATATATATATATATATATATATATATATATAATAACATAATGACATTCTTGCTTATTCCTAGCCTGATAATTACCAGGTAAAGATACAAATGTATTTAGTTACTGTTGTGCAATAAGCCAAGACTGCAAAGTCTTAGTGAAGTTGTGAGTTCTATACTTACATCCTAGGTGATAATATGTGCAGCAAATGTGACATTAGTGGTTAGGAAGTGGTAGCTCAGTAGTTAAAAGTTAGACTTTTGATCAGATGGCTGTGAGTTCAAATCCTAGTTCCACCACTGTTGGGCCATTGAGCAAGCGTTTAAACCTCATGTGCTTAGTTAAATAAATTGAGTGATTTTTACAGAAAGTTGCTGTGAATATGGGTGACTGCCACAGCAGCCCTTTTTTTAGTTAGTTGATTGGCTGTCTGACCTGTTGAAGACTGATCTTGGAAATGAAACATAATGCTGATTGGCTAAAATCATTTAATCAGAAAGAATGTTTTTAACCTGCATTTGAGGTAATTCATTTTTTCAAGTCAAAAAGCTCAAGTCAAAGTGGAGTCACAAGTCACTAATGTCAAAGTCAAAGTTGAGTTTAAAGCTTTTTTTTTATTATGTCCAGTCACAAGCCAAATTTGTGATTCAGATCTAAGAACATTGTAAAATAACTGGTGCCATGAAGTGTAAGAGACATTTTTAGAGAAGGAGTCTTCAGTGTCAGAGTCAGCATTCAGGACAATGGACTTTTTGCTATCTCTTTAACATGACAAACTAATCATTTTTTGTCTTATTGAGTGCAGAGAAAAAGTTTTCAACTAAATAATTGATAGCAGGTTGTAACTTCTATCATTAGTATATCATTTGCTAATGAATTAAAAACTGTTGGCAAAACACTGTGGAATAAGAGACACATTTGGCACATTCCAAAGACTGAAAGTGACCAAATAAAATTGTCTTAAAACAAAACCAAAAGCATAAGCTACAAATATTAGTAATCAGCTATTAAAACTATTAATACAAGTCGAAAAGGAAGTGTCCAGTTTTGTGGTAGACAGAGGTCCATTCTTGAATCTCTCGGTCTATTTCTTCTGACACATAAACTCAACATGCCTGATCTTGTTATTAGATGTGCAGCGACAAAGCCATTTAAATGCACTTGTACTTGACTAACTCAGGAAAAAAACAATTTTCCACTTGGCTGCACTTGTATTTTGAAAATTTTGCACTTGACTGGTTCATAAAAGATCTGGGAAGACAGGACCTCTCGCAGGTCCTGTGCTGTCACGTTCTGCTTAATGATGTATCCCAGCTATCTGAAAACCAAGTGCTTCCTTTGGGGTAAGAAGGTCTCTTCACAGGAAGAGAGTAAAGAGTTCATGTATTCATAGAAATCCTTGGGTTTTGGCTTATGTTGACTGAGTCTTCACAGCATGTGGAGGTCCACAAAGACC
Organism: Silurus meridionalis; assembly: GCF_014805685.1. Taxonomy (NCBI): domain Eukaryota; kingdom Metazoa; phylum Chordata; class Actinopteri; order Siluriformes; family Siluridae; genus Silurus; species Silurus meridionalis. Next base: position 9,526,866 of record NC_060905.1, on the reverse strand, counting down.
TCATTACTCCATACTCAAAGCATTACACACCTGCTTTGCCAGCAAGTGGTGGTCTTGTGGCTGTTTAGCCAAGAGGACTTCACTGTGTGACAGAGAATATCCACTGTGCTGAGGTCTACATGCAGAGTTGAGGGTAAATATGCATGCCTACAACACGCCTTATGTGTTGAACTATTTAGAGCTCTCAAATTATTTAACAAACAGGTTGGTTTGAACATATTTGAAAAAAGTCAGCAATGTAGGGTTTTATCATTAACACCCACATTAAATTACTTGCTGTTAATAAATATCTCAGTGGATATTTTACAGCTTTGTATAAACAAGCACAACAGCACCCCCAGTGGTTGTAGGTAAGAAGCCACAGAATGATATTAAAAAGTGACACTGAAGGCTGATTTCTTTTTAGCCCAGACTGTAGCACCACCTATATTGTATTCATTTGGTCTGATGTTATTCAACCTGGTTCACTTAACAAACATTTAGCAGTGAAATAACTGTAGATAGAGTGTACACACATCGTCCAAATTACAGAAAAGGACAGATAACAGAATTGTTCTAACATTTGTATGTACCATGTCTGTTATTCAGAGGAAACCAGAATGAAGCATGTGTATGGACTTAATTGCAACAAAAAAAATAAAAAATAAAAAATAAAAAATAAAAATAAAAATTAGTTAATACATTAATTAATTCTAAAGGAAAAAAAACACAAATACAGCAACCTTACAGCTTTTGAATGTATGTGCATATAAATATTTATTTATTATTTTGTCATTAGTGGGACCTTAATAGATATTGCATTTTTCCTAATGAACAAGGGTTTTTTTTCAACTACTGATAGATGGAAGATTTTAGACATCTTATCAATACTGATCCTCAAAAATGCAGATAAAGAGCTTTAGTCAAGGTTTAAATTGAACATCAGATTAGAAAAATGTGATCTCAGTGACTTTGTTATTTGTAACAAAAGTACATTTCTTTACAATTGTCTGGTTACAGTGAGCTTGATCTTGGCTGACAGGAGTTGGACACAAAGTAGCCTTCTGCTGTTGTAGCTCATCCAACTCAGAGTGCATTCTGACATGCCATTCTGCTCACCATGGATATAAAGTTGTAATGTGCTTTTTTAAGCTACTTGTCTAGCCTTTCTCCTCTGATCTCGTTCATCAACAAGATGTTTCCATCTACAGAGCTGCTGCTAACTGGATGGAGAACAATAGTTTCTGAAATGCTCGAACCAGCCTGAAAACCACCAACATCACCGTGCCACATAGAAAATTGAATAAATGTACAGGTGTAAAGGTGTTCCAAATAAAATGCAAACACAATGTACCAGTTTTTGTCAGTCTAACATGAAAAAAACACCTTTGTACATTGTGACAATAAGCTTTCTTGGAAAGCGCATAGTAGCCGGCTCATGGCCACACAGAGTACACACTAGAGCGATAGCAAGACGTTTAACTTGTAGGTCTAAAGCCAAATAGTAACATTGACTTTGGCCTTTATAGCATTTAAATGATTTTCCATGCATAGTCTAAAACAATACAGGATACGGGAAATCTGTGTCATGGTCCAGAATAAAGTGAGGTAGAGAACCAAAATGAGCACCTTGAGGAGACTAATGTATCAGTGTAGACCAAGATGCAATGATAATTTAAATGATATATAAAAGTTGTTTTTGAACTCAAGATTCCTGTTTCTTACCTCCGGTTAACATCAAGGCGCACTTGCACAAACAATTGTCATTGTCCATGTCCTTAGTGCTGAAGTCTGCCCCATGGATCACCAGACTGCTCTGCCTGCCTGCTGTGCCACTGTGGCTCTTTAAGGACAATCTAAAAGCAGGACAGAAGAAACTCAGATAGTGCCAATGATGACACAGAGAAATGCATGATTTGAGACACAGCACACAATATATTTCTTTATTCTAAATGTGTGTTTCGTTGGGTAAAAAAAAGGAGAATGACAGAAAGAAAATAACAGGCACAACTGCAACACAACACACTTTTCTATATGTGCACATTGATTTCATTACAGTAAGACATTTTCTGATTATTATTATTTTTTCCTTTCAAATTTAGAAAACTGAAATCAGTAGAATGTGTACACTTGCAACACACACAATCATACTTTTATATGGATAACACTGAACTGTAATTGACAAATAGCTTGTAAATAATAATGCTAAATTTGATATAACAAAAAAAGTTAAAAATAGGATTTATGAATATTATCATGGTCATTCAATTACAATACACCTTTAAATCTATGGACATACAGTAAAGTCCAAATGTCTAAGAGTACCAGTAAAATGTTTTTATTCCAGATTCTTACAGATTCTAAATACAGAATAGAATTCTCTATTCCAGATTCTTATGACATGCAACAACTTGAGAAAAAATCTCGATTTTTCATATCTAGCTTTTTGACAGAGTACAACTGAGCTGGTATAGATTCCACAAGTTTCAACAAGATTCCAAAACTTTTGAATCCACTTTATATATATATATATATATATCAGAGGCGATTTCTTTGACTGCAAGGGAAGCTCGGCTTCCCTTATAATGTCACAAAATTAATGGTCAAATATGTACTATTGTATTAACATTTTATTGACTAAAAATGCGTTAGAAAACGTTCATCTCAAAGACGAGTTCGTTCAGAATCAGTTACATATAGCAGGTCGGCTGACTCGATTTCCTTCTCATACATTCCCGCAGCGTCACAGTGCATTTCCCTATTGAAGCCCAGCGTCCATTGACTTCAATGGGGCTGCTTTGAACGGTTTTTTTCAGCGCTTCGAAACTAGACTAGTCATTGGATAAACGCTGCGATTATGTCCCGCCCACGGACGCTCAGCGTCTCTGGGGGTGAATGGGGAGTGGGCTGGCCCGGACTCCGAGCTTCTGCGTGATGATTGGAGGGTCTGTCGAAAGACTGCATCTCCTTTTGACTGACAGCGATTCTGTACTATAAGGAATCACTGAAGCTATTCGCGCTCAGTCCCATCGCGGATTTCTCAAGTTCAGTCGAAATAAAACTGCTGCAACCTATTTCTTTGATATTTGCTTGGCGAAATTGCTTGATTTTCATCATACATTTCACACAATTATACACCACATTCCTTGTTTCAGTTTTACAGAGTTTAATATTTTTTTAGATCGTTCATTCATTCATTCATTCCTTCATTCATGGCCATCACTTTGATTCAGGAAGACTGAGGTCAGAACTTCAAGTCCTGTATTCAGATCAGGACTTGCAGGGTAACAGGGGAAAGCTGTGTGATTACTTGGTGTTCCTTAAAGACATGGAGTTGGACAGTGCAATGCCTCAGCTTTACAAACTGTTCTCATTAGTGGCAACAATTGGAGCTACATCTGCAGGTGTAGAAAGGAGCTTCTCCTGTTTAAAGCGACTCAAGTCCTACACCCGAAACACAATGGGCCAAGGCCGTTTAAGCAGCCTAGCTCTGCTGGCCATTGAGAGGACACTGGTCAAGTCACTTGAAAAGACTCCTAGTTGGTACGACAGGGTCACAGACCATTTTCTTGAAAAGGAACGTAGGGCAGAATTTACTTTTAAATAAATAGACAATTTTATGATGTAGGCCGAAAATGAGCTTCCCCTCTCTGACAGACCAGTAGCCGCCACTGATATATATATATATATATATATATATATATATATATATATATATATATATATATATATATATATATATATATATATATATATATATTCTGCTTACTTAAAATTCTAAATATAAATAAGTAAAAATTAAATTTGAACATATCACAGATTACTGATTGTATTTTGGCAAAAAATTATCTTTCTTGATCTATGATCAACCAATGTGCAACTCCTTTTTGTTTTAAGTGTGACACTGCCCGATGATATAGGAAAACAGACTTGAAAAAAAGAAGCAAACACATGTATAAAGTTATTTTAGTAAATCATACTCAAAAAACAAACAATGCTACATTCGTGCCAAATCTACCCAACATCTAAAGATGATTAAAGGTGCTAAAAAATATGAGAAACATATCCCACATATAATCCTAATTAATGAAGCCTGACATGCTTCTCTCGGGACAACATGTTCAATCCGCCCCACCTCTGTTCACATGTTAACAGCTTGCGTCTGTTCGTATGACAGTGAACATACGCTTAAATTAGGGCCAGTATGTACAGGGGCTGAGCAGTCTGAGCACACATGTGGAAGATACAGTGGTGCTGAGGGATGTGGAGAAGGCAAAGGAGTACATTTGACAGAACATCCAAATATGTTCATCAAGAAGACCACACAGCATTATGAAGCTGATAGATGAGGCAAAACAGAAACAAATGATAAAATGGTATAACCTTGGAGGAAATACAAAAGAAATCACAGCATTATTGTTGGCAGCATACACAGTTACTATGGGCTCATTTCCCTTCAAAAACTCTTTAAAAAAAATGAAAAATGACAGGAATGCTTCAGAAGATACAAAACTGTAATGGGCTAAATAAAAAAAATGCAAAAGACACAAAACTAAATACCACTAATTTACTGACTTTGCAACAATGTTACAACAGGCATAACTAATTGACCACCGATCAGGCATAACATTATGTCTACCTGTCTAATATTGTGTTGGTCCCCTTTTGCTGCCAAAACAGTCCTGATCCGTCAAGCATTAACAGCATTAACTTCATCAACAATTTGAGCTACAGTATCTTGTCTGTTGGATCGGACTACATGGGCCCCCATACATCAATGAGCCTTGGCCGCCGGTTCACCACTGTGACTTTGTTGGACTTTTGATTAATACTGAGCATTGCAGCCCAGGAACACCCAACAAGAACTTCTAACAGATCAACTTTAAGGACAAAATGTTCACTTGCTGCCTAATATATCCTACCCATGAACAGATTCAATGATGATGAGATCAGTAATCATAATGTCATAATGTTATAATATACCTGTTCAGTGCATATTCAACTTGAATTATTATATATACAGTATATATAGTATATGTAATATGAGCTATTAGACTACTAGCATAAGAATTAGTTTTTTTTTAACAGAGACATTAATCTAATCACAAAAGTTGTGTAAAGTAAGAGCATCTGCAAATTGCTTTAAATGCAAATGTTGAACTAATTACAGTCAGTGTCATATTTCAGACAGGACATGAAAATAACTTACAGGTGGTGGATTTTACTTTGTGTGCTGGGGTCCGTACTGGTCATTCGTGCCCAAACAAAAGAAAAGTTGATGTACTGAAAAAATTTAACCCATTCACTATCTTCACATGTAAAAGTACTTCTTTGTACTGCCATTTATTTTTACATTAATAGTAATGTTATTAAAATAATATATTTTATACAACCTACTCATGCTTGCGTGCTAGAATTTGTTGCTTTTGTTCTTTAAACCTCTTTGACCCCCCTCCTTAAATGCTGCGTCTTGGTATGACTTTCCTTCCCTCTTATTATCCATACACGAGGGGCTTTTTTTCTCAAAACATGAATGCTTGGGGTCAAGAAATAACATTGCAGGACCAAGCCAACAAGGAATAAGGAACCCCAAATGAAATAAGCTTTAGCCTCACATGCTTGTGTCCTGAAATCCACCCCTTCCTTAATAGGAATGGACAAGAGCGAATGACTGTTATAAATCTCACTTCACATTCAGGCTTGGACATGGAATAGGAAAACTTGATTGCATTTTGGTGGTGTCGAAGGCCTGTTGTGATTCACTAAGAGGGTGGTGATGCAATGTGAGGGGTCGAGAAGCCAAACGTGTGGTTATGTGGTTGTCGATGTGACCACCAGTTCTGTTTTCTTTTTTCAGTTAATTGATTCAGCAGATTTCCTTGTCAAGGGTTACCTGATCACTGCAAATCCATCCACTTCAAAACAGTTATCAGGACATGAGGTAATAGTTTGCAAAGCAAAATAACACAAATGGACTGTTATGAAGCCAAAATCCTTAAAGATTCGTGTCCACATTATTGCTGACTGCATGTCAGGAAACGCTTAATCGTTCAACTATGCAAATTGCACCTGCTAATAGTCTCCCATTTTACAAGACAATGTACTGTCTACAAATTTGAAACTATCGCATTGACAATGTTTATGTTCATTTCCTGTAAATTTCTGCACATCCTTGCAAATTTTTTGAGCAGTAAAAAAATAATCTACCAACAGCCAGTCTGGTTAGTTCCTGTTCAGCTACAACCACAGGCAGACAAATAAATGCATGGCATTTCATTTTTCAGTTTAGGTTGTGGTGACTGCATCCCACTGATAAGAAGATCAATCCAGAACACATGCATACAACCAAACAGTTACATACACAGGTTTCCTCACCAAATCATGTTGCTGTGGCTTCTGCTTAATTGCGATAAGCAAAGCGGAGCAAAAAGACTTCCTTCTTTCACGTCCAAATAATTATAAGTTGTTCTAATGTCTAACTGCTGTTTTAACAGCTCTCATCGAAGACAAGAACATCTGTGCAGCTTATCATCTTTTACCTTTCTATCCCCATTCTTCACAGGCAAACTCCTAGTCAACTACACTGAAATAACAAAGAGCTCCCTGGAGCCAGGATCCAGTCTTAAAAACTTGATCTAATGCAAACTGGAGATAGGGTCAAATATTCTCTACTTTTCACAATAAAATGTGCCATCTGATGTTTGTAGTAAAGTAAAGGAGTTGTGGTTTGTTTGAATTGCCGAAAGATCGATTGATCATCAGATATGTGACATTATGAACAGATTAATAGCGAGCGTCAGATAGTCTTTTGTCCTTGTTTTTCCTTCTGTTTTGAATCGTCGTTCAGTAGAAAAAGGAAAACACTCCCTATAAACGCAGCTGCTTATAGTATGTTCTTGACCAAGCAGCCCACCATGTAACAATACATTGCACAATAGTCGTTTAGATGACAGTAATGTATGAGTATATTCACTCATTGTTTGCATAGAATGTACAGTTGGCTGACTCAGCTGTCCCAAACTGAGTTTACATTACATCCTTTCGGCATGAACAATGTTTTTTCCATCAGAGCAAATGTAGGGGAATACTCAAGAGTATCATATTATATATAGAAGTAAAGCAACCACAACACTCCATTTCATTTAGATTAATGGAGCTGTACAGTTAGCTTTTGCACTGTCCAGCAAGGAAGAGCCAAAACGATTAACGCTCGCAAGAGACTTAAAAAAAAAAAAAAAAGTAGCAAAGACACGCACCACATATGGCTCCATATATCAGGTGAGGCTACATATTTAGCACGATGAAAGGAAGTAGACTTCCTTTTCTCCTTTACTTCTGCAAGTGTAGGACATGTCAGAGCCCATCGATAAAATCACTGCAAGCATGATGGCCAACTTTTGTAGAGAAACCACAATCATCTCTCAGTGAGCCTTTTATCTGTCACCACCTATCTGAAGCCCGGCACTTTAACATTACTTCAGTACCTGAGCTGTTATTTGAAGGGTGCAACAATTGCAAACTGGTGAGAGCTATTACATTTGCTTACTTCTGTAGAAATACATACTCTTCAAAGTACAGCATGAGAGCTTGCACAAAGGACTGTATTCATCCTGCACAGTGAGGAGTTAACACTGATTTGATGTAGGATTAGCTGGATCAACTGTTGGATCAGCCTGCCAAATAACGAGGGCGTAAGAAATATTGTTAAATGAAAAAAAATTTGCAGTGATAAACGAGGCAGTTACAAGTAGGACTTATACATACAGTAAAATATCAATGGTAGCATTACTCGTATTAGGCATTTATTTCAGTAATTACTATTTTCTTAGTCATACACTACCACATATACGTTATCTATTTTTTTTTTTTTTTTTTTGATTTGCATTATATTTGTCAACCAAGTAATAACTGCCTTTTCACTCTGCACTATGCCACACATTCTATCCCTGATTGTTCTGGGGCTTAAAGCCTTGTCCCTATGTCTATAAGTGGTAGTCTAAACATATTTCTGAATACACATTTCTTTTCACTGTGTACATACAGAATATTAGTACATTTTTATGTGGTTGGACATTTAGGGGGATGTGGCAGAAAAGAAGTTGATTAAGGGCAAAACATGGATTAGAGGCTCACAAGAAATTGCTCCATGCAGTCCACAGACTCAATTTTAGATCATTTCTGTTCCGTTACTGTTGAACGGATCTTTCTATATCTTAATATGTTTTTTAACATAAAATAGGCAGATAGTGAAGACTCACGAAAGCCTGGGCCCATAAATCAGAGAAAGAGTGTTAACATATGAACAGCTGTGCTGCCTATTATAATCATATTTATAATGATTTATGACAGGCAAACAAATGTATGTAGATCAGTAGACTTAGCTCGCAAAGACTTTCACCAGAGTTTACAGCTTATTCATGTCATTCAAGGAAACTTGTCTGCCAAGTTCTTCTCCCACATCTACATCATAGAGCTGTGCGATTTCCCAGAGGATTATTCCATTATGGCAAAAAAGCCATGGAATTCAAGCCTTGGCTGGTAAATGTATAGAGATATTAAATAAAGATGTAGCATTTGCTGTAAGTATACCCATGCAGCAGGGGAGCTGGATTTTTTTTGCCAGAAGGTGAGCTGAAGAAATAATACAGAATAACCTCAGCATATGTTCAGTCACACACTTGAAGAGGAAATATTTATTGAATTGATATTAAATGCATGTTCTTTTTTCTGGCAATGAGTGCTGTTATTTAAACTGTGTGCATGTGCTAAGTTCATGAAGAGGTGCATGAACACTTGCCCACACACACATATATATACACACACACATGCACACACACACACGCACGCACACATGCATGCACACATAAATCCTGATTTGTGGTAGTGAGTTTCAACAAATGTGATGCAAAACCACACAATAGCTACACCCTGGCAAATATACAGAATTGTTCTGCAAACATACAGCATTTGAGTGCAGAGGCATTTTGACTATGTGAGGGAAATGACCATTTGTAGACCCTAGAATGTCAACAGTCTGTATGAACCGGTATTTTTTGCAAAACTGACACAACAATGTTTTACTCAACCAACACCATCCATTACACTGTAAGAATTTACAGACTGCCTCAAACCAGATTCTACCCCAACTGATATCAAAGTGAGCTCATCCGCAAAACTGCTTAAAAATCACAAAAGTAATTATGAAGGTTGTTCCAAGTTTCAGTTGGATCAGTCCTAACCATAGTCTTCATTTAATTAGTCTGGGAGAAGCAGCCAGCCCTCAAGAATTTTCTCTAACCAAAAGGTGTCCGAAACTGTCAACTGTTGTTTCCCCCAGACATGGGGGCTTTTACTCATTTACCACATTTCATTTACATTTAAAGGCTAAATCCTATTTACACTTCAAAAGGAAGAATAGTATAAAATCTCTGGGCAAAATTTGTCCTGGGTTCTTTTTTAAAAGTACTTCATGTATTTAGTCACCGCAAAGTTATAAACTTTGAGATGGCAACCTCAAGATTATGGACCCTGGACTTATCCAGCAGCCATTGTTCTTCATGTCAATGAACATATTTTATTGTTTTCTTGTCTTTTGTTAGTATTTGTACTCGCATCCACTTCTTCCACTTCAGTATTACATGACTTCTGTCTTAGGAAAAGTACAAAAAGACTCATGAACAGCCCCAACCCCAATTTTATAGCCGTTAACTACCAGCCTCCTTTTAAGAATTAAACACTTCCACTTTACTGCAGTTATCTGTTCTAACTACATTTGTTTTATATAAGATTGTTATTTGCACTACTTGCACAATGTGCAAATCTGTATTTACCGTAATCTACTGTATTTACCAACTGCATCATGCTGTTTACATCGAATTTCACCTATTGTTTCACCATAATTCTTATTTATTTCATTCAACCTAATTGACTACTGGTATGCATCATACTGTTTATATCTGCATATTATCTTAAAATCTAAAAAATTAACAATAACCTTTTTATATTTTATTTATTTGCTACATGCACTATTGTTTGGATGCTAAATACATTTAATTGTTCATGTACATGTACTCTGACAGTGAATCTAATCTAATCTAATCTAATCTAATCTAATCTAATCTGATCTAATCTATTCTAACAGATACAGATATGATGTGGCATGGCTACCAAATACATTGTGATTACATTATACTACTTTAGCTACACTTCTCATAGATGAAAGTTACTTAAAAATTAGATGCCACTCACAATGCACTAAAAATGTTAGCTGGTTTGTGTAAAATGCCTGTACTTTGCCTTGTGTACTTTTCCACTTTTTTCATTTTCTCCACCTTGGAACAGTAATAACATTTACATAAACTAGTGCTGTATGATTCAAGGCTTTGTTTATTTGGTAAGAGTTTATTACACTAGTTTATAACATTTGAGGTTGACCAAGAGACTAGATACATGCAGGTAAGCTGTGTGCTGCCAGGTTTGCTAGCTTTCCCATACTAATTTTATAAAGGGAAATATTGCTGTGCATTGTTTAATTCTCTTAACAACAACAACTCACAGCAATTCTACTTCATTACTCTAACCACCTTAGACGCAAAAGTGTTTTGTGCCAGCTCTCACTGGTTTTGGCTGAATCATGCTTCATAAACAGAAAGTGAAAAAGAATACAACAGGCGAATGATTACGATTGCACAATTGTGCTTGCAAATATTAGCATGATTTCAGTCCTATCATCATGCTTGAAAGTTATAATTTGCATATAAGAATGCAGGGTCACAGGAACCCAAAATTACTTTTCTACATTTCCTCAGCTTTGTGATTTGAAGCATTTCTTGATTGCTGACATATTGTTATTGTACAGTGGCAGATGATTCTTTGTAACTGAAGCTCAGGTTTCTTTTGCCTAGTATACTGGCACAAAATTCTAAACACACTGTGTGTGACTTGATGGTCATTAGAGAACGCTTTAAACACTTTTAAACATGTCATACAATGTTCCATCTCAAAATTTCTTAGTTACTTAGCATTTCACCAACTGACAGGACTTTAAGGAAAAATGGAATAAAGACGCAACACTTATCCAAAGTTTTTTAGAACAATTAATGCACTGAGAGGTGAATGTACACATTAGCTTAAAATACAAAAAAATTTATCCTACAGTGTAACTGTGCACAATATGTTATAGTCAGAGTTAAGTTAAGCATTTTGTAGTGAGGAGGTAATACATACATTTTGCACTTCAGAATTTAGAAGTTATGACAGGCATAAGAGCTGTTCAGTAGAATCATGTAAGGATTACAGACACATGATAAAAACAGAGGTGTGTTGAGGATGTTAACAATTCTCAGCTTGACTTTTTTTGTGCATGATATAGGCTTGAAGAGAGCTTTAAGAGCTGTGTTTAGTCCACTGGTTTCAAGCAACCATATTATATCATGTTGAAATTCACATTTTGTACTGTAGTTACACTGAACAGAGTATTTTTAATATGAACATGTCTAGACAAATATAAAAAAAAATAAATGATAATAGTTATAATTAGTAATAATTAGTTGAAATCAGTAGTTTCTCAGAAGATCAGATCTCATATTATCAGAAACATGGCTTAGGACAGATTATTGCGAATATGCTAGAAATTTTAATGCAGCACATTAAAATTTAAAAACATTAAAAAGATTTTTTATTTATTTATACCTTATTTATTTTTTTTATTAACTTCCTTTTATGTGACATACACTTCCATTGGACAGACCTACAGTAAATTTATAGCGTTTAATACAACTAAGTTGATGGTTAGGAGAGTTGAATTCATGACCTTTTAATCATCTTGACCACTGAGCTACCATTGCTCGGAATCTGCCATAAATGTGTAGGCTGGTACTGTACATTATGTCATGTGTGGATAATGGAATACTGCCAACCTTGTGGCTTCTAATTTTTAGGAACATCTCTTCTTGTTTTCCCTTGCAATCTGTACAACAATCATATTTCACAACTCAAACAAGAAACTGTGTCCGTTATGTCATGTCTCTACCATTAAATGCTCCATAACTACACCGATTATCTAATCAAGCCATTTGCGATTACCAAGAACAGTCCATATCAGGGATTCCAGATGTTTTTTTAGCATTTGTACAGTGTTTGGCCAGAAAGATATCAGCATCACACATCATTTGTAACAACTAAAATTGTACCCAAGGACTTTTTTTATCATCATAAAAGTTTGGTGTATATTTTATCTTTTGGAATCACAACAAAAGACCACATGTTACACCATATTTTGCCTTAGTGAAAGTGGATGGCAGACATTTTACAGTGCGAACGACTAATAGTTCAAAGATACACTTTTCTGATATGTGCGTAATTAAAATTTAATGGTGTCCTAATTCTCCTAACATATCTAAATATTGAAAGAAATTTTTAAGACAAAAAAAAAAAAGCAAAAAAACATTAGCTACATATGGTCATTAGCTGTAATTTATCACGTGGCACACATGTGGCCAAGTCTTCTGATTTATTTCCGATTGTGTATGTAATTGGGCAATCATTAACTTGAGCAGTATTAATATAAGTGAGAATAATTTTGTGATTTAGGTTACAGCAATAGTTTCTGCTGCAGTTCTGTGCCACAGTGCTAAACCTAAGTCATTTCCTGTCCAGGTTTAAGGAGCTGGCATTTCAAGCAACTAGCATGTCTAAACCACTGCCTGCGATAAACAAGAAATTGTGGCACTTTTATAATAGAAAAAGTTTTAAACAATTACCCATGGTTTCCAGAGTAGTCTTGTAGCTATTCTCAGTGTGCTCGACTGCTATATATGGTTTGCATTTGCCAAAGATCATGAAGCATTCTAACCATAAATCATATTATATTTGTTTTCTGTTGTACATTTTTAAAATGCACAAACCACCAGGTTCAGACTTAAAGCAGTGAAAGTACTAGAGCACACTACCAGAAGTGGCAACATCTCATACAGTTTGTTTAGACCCTTGGGAACTGGTTTTCTTTGGCCAACGTTCCATATGAGCAATGTGTGAGTCTGTGACCACAACAGTTTAAAAGAACAAATCTATTTATAGACCCCAGAATGCTGATTAGATTCCTAAAACTTTTTACTGGCATAGGCTGCTCATAAGCCAGGACAATATGACGCACTAAGAAGCTTAGCGAAGCTATATTATAGTTAAATAAGCACACCTGATGACATAAGTTAGTGTTTATTTGTTTCGATGTGGTTCCATGTGTTCTCAATGTCAATATACTTACAATATGTACAATAATGTTTTAGAAATCATGCCTATAAAAAGGAGATTGTGAGAAATGTATTCAGTGTATGATAGTGTGGTGCATTGCTGGAGGCCACAAAGTTGTTTGTTCTCTTTCCAGTCTTACCAATCAAGACTGTTTAATAATCCCAAAAAGCTGGCCATTGGGGGTGAGTGCCAAAAGGAATACAATATAGCCATTACTTTGAGAGTATGAATCCAACGAATAAGACATGAACCTTAGAGCATCAACCTGGATTATACCTGACACCTTTTTTCTACTGAGTGTGTTATTTAAAGTAATAGACATATGATCTGTGTTACATTCTTGTACATCCTTACTGTAAAATAATCAAAAGAACATTCAAGGTGAAGAGAGAACAGTAGGTTAAAAAATTATCAGCAGCATCTTATCTAGCTGACTAACAGTCTTTGGAAACAGTAAGAGGTTTTAGTTATTTAAACACTTGGAATGATTTGTTCCAAAATCTGGTTGAGCTCAAATGTCAGCTGTAGAAGTAAATGCCTGCTAAAATTAAACCTCACTGTAAAACACTTAATAGAATACAAATACATATGATATGTACCCTTACTTATAATATGGGGCTTAAACTTTTTTGGGTATCACTAAAATTCTACTCTCTATGAAACATGTATATAGAAAAAAAAGTTGTGTAGTGGGAATATACAATTGTTATGCACAAAAAAGGCACAGTTGTTATGTCATGGCACTGCCTGGAGCAATGGCAAACACAGTAATATTGAAGAATAAAGAATAAGTCAATATTTTTTCAGAATAAAGCACTTCAGTAATTTTTTTAGTACCTGTACTTGTTTTTCTCACTGCCAATGTGAAAGCGGTCATACTGGGAGAAGGCCTGATGTCCATCCCAGTCAGTGAGCTCCACCCGGAGTGCATACTGTCTTTGACTGGTCAGCATGTACACGAACTCGTTCCCCAGCCAATGCTCAGCTGACACACTCCCAAAGCCCTGGAAGGGAGAATGCACCCAGGGTCAGTGCAGGAATTCCGGAGGGTTACTGATGGGCCCTGGAGCAGGCCATGGGAAACACAGCCTGGTCCAAGAAAGCTCAGCAATCAGCAAAAGCAAGCAACTTTAATTTATCTTGCTTTCTAAGATTATAATTTGAAGTTTTAGGAAATGTTGACACATGATGGTATCAGCACTATATGAACTGATTTTCAATAACATTTGTAAATGCAAGTTGTTCAATGAGTTATACAGTATATACATCGCTAATGCATAATACATACTGTACGTGCAGCAGTTCACAGTCTTTCTCAGAAGTAGACATTTCACTTTGTTCACTTGTATCATCATTTGGTAATTAACTCTAATCTCTTAATATAACAGTAGGGATGCCGCTCCCAGTAGGACTTCTAAAAGTTTTTTCCGATGTGTACACAACTGGCTCAGCTCATACTTGCTGGAACAGCTTCTGAATAACGTCTTAATGCACAGTAATTTCATAGAGTAGAGACTATTTGAACCAAAGCCCCAAATGAACAAACTCCACCTGTAAATGGTGTGACAAATGAGCACCATATGGTATTGGATCAGACATTGTATTCTTGTACAGTTCTTTTTTTTTTGTAAGAAATTGAATATGTAGTACTGAGTAATCATTACATACAAGGAAAATATGCTAATGATTTAATTTTAAATCCTGAAACGGTCAATACGTAATCAGAATGATGCTGGAAGAAAAGCGAAAATGTTTGGCAGAGACTGCATGGGATTTTGAGAGCAAGCATGAAGGAGATATTGCTGTGGTCTTTTATTAAGTGCTGGCTATTGATTTCAGCGTTTTGAGATGATTGTGATGCCAGTGATTTATGATATAAGATATGCAACTGGCCTAAGGCGAGGTGTGGGTGGGTGGAATAAGATTATCCCCCAAACAGTGTTTTGAGTTTGTGTTTGTTGTCAAGGTGTAGGCTATGTAATTTGTTAAAAAAAAGCCAGTCTCTGACTGTGGTCACATATGAGCAAAACTTCCATTCCCTCTCGAACCCACCCCCTCTTACTTGCAGCACAATTTCTCACGAGAACTATATGAGTAGCCAAAGAGGGAAGTGGTCAAGCGGGGCATCCTCCTGGGTGAGCGGTTATGGGTGAAGCCCAGTACTGATGTGCTGTTTCGCAATAAGCCTCTCTAAGGTTACAGGTTGTCATACATCACTTCACTATTAGGCACAAATAGCAACCTTCTTTAACCTACAAACATTCTCTACTAATGGGTTTTGTTGAGCCAAAATCCAGAAGTGAAGTGTTTACTGATGTCTCACAACGCTACTTAATTCCAACGTTGTGCTAGAAGACTTTCATGTCAAGCAAAACTATGATGCAGAACATTTAAATTGACATTAATATTGTTGATATTGTTGACTGCTGATAAGCAAATATATCAAATATACAATTATTTATCATTATTTATCAATTATATATCAATTTATTTACATTTTGTTTACTAGGTAATTATCACACGCTGTTTAGTTGGCCATTGTTTGAGATTTCCAGCTCAGAGCTTCAACTCCCAGTAGATCTAATTCATGGGAGGAGTTTACACGTGCGAGGGACTTGTAAATGTTTTTATACCGTGAATGTTTTATGATGATTTCATTGGTGTGACATTAGGTTCATACAGGGATTCTTAAACAATTTGTCGCTAGGGACTCCTTTGTTAAAAACATCATCAATTCCATGGACCCCTTCAGCACTGATTTTTGAGCATAATCCAACTGTTTTAATATTCAGCTCATTATTATATATATAAAACTGTCCAAAAATATTTAGACTATTTTTGCAGCACCTTATATGTTTTTATTACTGAACTTTCCTCACATAGGGCACCTCTGGTCCAAGTTGATTTTATTTATAGACTTTTTTTTTTTTTACATACATATAAACATTGAAATTAAACCTGTTCAATTCAAGTAACCTGTCAGCATTGTAATAAAAAATATGAATCTCCTGGCTCTGCTAAACAAACCACACCACAGGATTAATCTATATTCTGCAAATGACTAAACCGTAAGTGCTGGTAATATCTTAAAACATTGATATACTGATCATGTGAATCATGTGAGTCTTAATACGGCATTAATTACACACTGCTGATAAAAAAGCCCTGTCTGTTGGAACTCTTAATGATAACAAACCCCTGATAAAAACTATCAAATTACATCTCCACATCCCATGACATATAGTGAAGCCAAGATCTATTGACAAAAACGTCTCCATCACTAAAAAGCGGCCTTTTGTCTATTTAAACTACAATCCTAAGAGACTGACGTTAAGTGATTTCTTTGCACAGAGACACTTCAATCAACAAAGAAATATTTCTAGATGTACTAGATGTGTTGGAGACGGGTAATCACCAAACTGTAATTCGGCTTCGATACTTCATATCTGAAATCCCCTGGTATAGAGTATGCGTGTGAAAGGCCAAGCGTTTAATGGGTAGAATAAATCGTTACTGCCCCCGAATGTCAAGATGTTTTCTCTTATTAATAACGGCAATAAAGTTCCATACATCTGCTTACTGTTCTCTTTGCTGTCCCAGATATCCCTCACCGCTGTCAACAGTTTAAATGAAGGTTAGAAAGATGATTTTTGTTTGGCGTACCATCTTGTACTCTTTCCATGTCCTCTGAAAGTCCACACTTCCATCCTCTCGGCGTTGAATTACTGTCCATCCTCCTCCAGCAGATTCCATATTACAGTATACCTGTACAGTATACAGTACACACACACACACACACACACACACACACACACACACACACACACACACACACACACACATTAAAGCTTCTTAAGAGAAACATCCAAGTTACAGTGCATATTAATAGTAATTGTTTGTTTTATTTTAAGCCATAAAAGGTCTGCGCTTAATTCTGGCAGTGTGGCAAATATGTCCCTAACTAATCACATTCCAGACATGGAAGAGCAAAGTCATCCATTTTTTTTATGGCTTGAAGGGATTTAGATGTTATAGTTTCGTCCAATCATCTTACAAATTCTCACATAAAAGTCACATAAAAGAAACTTAAATTTTTCTTGTCCAATTTCTGTATTAATTTTTGTTCTTTGTTCCTGAGCTTTGTCCAGAGTATTATATGCACTGAAAGCTTTACTTCTGTCTTTATTCCCTGCTTGATTGAAGATATCAGAAGAGAAAGTTCTGCAAGTGTAATTTAGGAAGTGTACTGTTCGCCATCTTTCCAGTGAACTAATATTAGCTGGGACTATTATATATTTTTTTTTTGCTAGCTAATTAATACACATATATTACAGCAAATAGACAGATGTTGCCAACAAGCTGCTTTTTTGCGTTCTGGCTAAAGTAGGCTTGCCTACATGTTTAGTTAGCAATTAGAGCAGGGCAGAAGTCCAGGGTCTAAGATCAGACTGGAGACAAAAGCGACACATGGCTGTAATCTAGCCATGTGTGGCTCAGTGTAAACCAATAAGGGGCAAATCGGTGACTGCCTTTCTTTGGTGGTGGAGGAGAGATTTTGTTAACCTCACATACATCCAGCTGAATACACATAGTCCAGTCAGAGGACAATTACCCGAGGAACCACAGACTTGACTTATGGTGAAACCAGACACCCAGACACATGTCTATATACACACAAACACACAGATACCAGCTACACTGAAAAGCTGTGTGCGTGAGTCAATCTGTACCCAGAACATGGTCATAAATTCCTGTTTACATTACGCAACATATACATTCCTTCTTTATAGTTTTCACACTATAAAACATACCATAATGGCCTGCAGTCTCATCTATATGACGCAGTGCTCTAACCTTATCTTTAGAACAGTGAAAGTGACTCCAGTCTAACAGCTACTATACATTTGTTTAGCTCAGTTTAAAGTAGAATTTAAACAAAGAACAAATCTTAGACTGACTCAAAACCTTTGGGTAGTGGATTTGGAGCCATTGATATAAGTAAAAGATAAACGTAATGTAAACGAAATGACCCCTCTGCCCTAACACTACGCTGCACTCAGCACTCCGCTCAGCGTTATCTTTGCAATCCAGCAACTGCGTCAATGTTACTCACAATGGCTTTATTCCAATCTGCCAATGTTTTGCATCAGCCATTCTAATGGGCTATTATTGGGTTTCCTAATCTGGCTCTGATATACCCATAATATTCTCATTAGACTTGTTGATTAGGTGATGATTTTGGTCAGATATGTTTGCAGTAAGGCATTCAGTATAATAAACATAGGAGGGTGAGGATGTGAGAAACAGAATGAGGGATAATCTTTTGCTGCATTTATTTTTAACTTTTTCTGCAGGATCTGAACACAAACACACACACACACACGAATGCACACCTTTTTAGTTTCTTGTGGACTAATGTTGATGGTGTACACGCCATTTTTCTGAAAGCCTGCCTCATAGAGATCAGCACAGTCCCGGAATTTCTTCTCTTCGTCGGCTTGTTTCGTGCTGTTGGGCACCACTGTGAACGACAAAATGATAGATGTAAGAAAACATGACTATGTACCCTTCACTGCTGGGTCTTATTGTGTAGCACACAATCTGTCACTACAAGAGCTTCCCTTTCAGCAGAAGATCAATTCTTATGTACAATCGACTGACTGATGTTCTATGACAAATAAAATAATACAAAAAATCAGGCAGGTGATGATAGAATTTTCTAAGCTCATGCCAGTTTCTAGTTTCTAATACCCAAATGAATATTAAAACAGAGGTTATATGATGCAATGGTTTTGAAGTAAGAGCAGAGAACTTTTTCTGACAAGACTTCCAGCAAGTATTGAATATATATGTGTGTGTGTGTGTGTGTGTGTGTGTGTGTGTGTGTGTGTGTGTGTGTGTGTGTGTGTGTGTTTAAATGGTCGTGATTGGCAGGGGGTGTTCTGAATTTATTGCTGCTCAGGATAGGAAAGGGATACAATGTGTTTAAGATCATATAACACCTTTTACATCTAGTTAAATATGCACAAATCAGTCACACCTCCTGTACTGGGGAAACATTTTTGGGACACAGTATGAGACACATTTTAGGTGATGGTATGAATTAAAGCTCTAGCCACAAAAGCAAAGCATACCCAAGCTCAGTCAGATAACAGAATAAATAACATGCCAGAATAGAAGTCCATGGCGAGTAACTGAACATGAATAGAGCGCATCATACGCTAGACTCCTGGAAAGGTCTCTGGAGTTTTATCGATAAGATCTTTCAGTGTATGGAAGTGAGTGACATGTTTCCAGTGTGAAAGCTCTTTAATCAAAGCGCTGATCTCTTGCACCCAATGAGGAAACGTTCGGCTCGTTCAGGCCTCTCAAAGCTTGCAGCTGGTTCTCCTTCCATCTGCACATAATTACCCCTGCCAATATTTTGAAACTAAGCAAAGGTCTGCGGACAAAATACTACAAGCTATAAATTTCAAGTTCCTGTTATAACAAGTGGTTTATATTTACACGCCAAGTCCTGGTTATATCTCTGCAGCGTCCTACCAAGTCTTCTCTCTTATTCTACTAAAGAGCCTAGCTCAGCTTTCACACCCTTGTTTTCACTGTTGGGGCTGTTTTGGGAGAAGAGATGTCACCGCAGAGCAGGATGGTGTTTAGGCCTGGCTTTGATCCTTGGCGTGAGGAGGAGGGCAGCGGAGATACAAAGTCCTTCAAGGGAGACTATTATAGCTGCCTCACTGTGAAAGAACTGAGTGTCAGTGACGTGAAACTCCTGCAGTGACAGGTTCATCGAGTGGAACTGCATGCTGTGGAGACTAGCACAACAAGAAGCCAGACCTGTCCAATGGAGATTTATTGCAGGCCAAAGCAGCTGAGATGAAACATTTAGAGAGATCATGCCCATTGAGCATGCAATGTACCTGTGAATGTCTTATTCATCTGTGGCTGAATAAGGGCCGTCCATCAGATGGATGTCCTACTTGGACTCGCATTCAAGCAGCATTTTGAGCTCATGAGAAATAATATTAAGTGGTTAGTGAATAAAATGGTGACTGTCTATCAGGGATAAATGGGCTCTAAGGGGTTTACCCCAAAAGGAAAATATGAAATAATTGAACAAATAAAAAACCTTTTTAATTGAGATGGTGCATATAAAAATACACTGTGATTCCAAAATGATAATGTGTGTGTCCTTGTGTATACAGTTTCACATGTACGTGATGAGCCTGAGCTATGAAGGTCAAGCTTAAAGGTTTTACAACCTGTATTCCTTAAATCTCTACCCTAAAGAAATATTTAACTCCCAATTATATTAAAAATGAAGGTAAGTTACTAATATGTATGAAAAAATGTTAGCTTTCACATTCATAACACTGACCAGCTCTCAATGAATAATAAAACATTTCAACTTCAGATGTATTAATTTGACCACAATGATTACAATTATATCTGCAAGAACTAACATTTCATATATTATTATTATGCAAATAAAATTATAAAGGAGGTATGCAAAGCCAGAATATATATGTGAATAATTATGTCTAGTGAATAGTGATATCTGTGATGAGGGATGTGCAAGGTCAACGTTCCAACATTCTTGCTAGACGCTGTGTAGACATTTTTGACAGGTGTTATTGATCAATGTGTGCGTCTGTCACCATGTCACCAGAAGTTTTCACTGTGTAGTAACATCTGGATTCAGACTCATTGACATAGCTCATTGCTAAATGTACTCATAACCACAACTGCCTCCCAAAAGGTTTTTTCCCCTCAAATAAACACATTATAATTATTTTGAAACTGAGAATATGCTAAAAGCAATGGTTTGCAAAATAATTAAATGTGAGCAGGAATGATTCCCAAGGATAATGAAGATGCACATAATATGGGACTGACTATCAGGAACCATTAAACAGCTGGTGTCTTGGCATTAACATCTGCATTAATATGCTATTCTCTATTTACATATCAGTTTTTGTTCATTCAGTAGGGACTTCTGATCACTGGGAGTTTTTGTAAAAAGTATTAGCAAGCAAAACTACTTCTATAAATCAAGGCTTTAGTCAAACAAACTTTCCTAAAGTCTAAAACCCTCCTAGAAAATTGATTAAGATTCCCAATGTAAAACAAGATTAAAAATCAGATAAATAATAAAAAAAAATGTTTATGGTAAATATAAATCAGACTTTACACATGACCATAAAAATCTGAGGCTGCATTAATATTAGGCCAGTAACTAAACGGACACTAAACTGAAAAAGAGAGCAGAGGTAATGACTAACACTAGCCAATTCATTTGGCAAACCAGAACATTACATAAGGCACAAAGCATCTTAGTGATAGTATGCCAAAATCCAACAGTTTCATTTCAGACACATTTGTTTAAAAGACCATGAAAAGTGCCATGCTGAGGTACAATATATTTCTCGAAAACTAAACCCAGTGACTGAAAAAACAATACTTTGCAGCAAAGAGGCTGTGGTAATCAAAGATGACTGATGCTATTCATTAGGTGCGTTAACACAGCACAGAAAAAATAAAAATGATGTGTGGCAGAGAGGGAATCGTTACAGCCTCCCAGAACTGCTCAGTTAACAAATGATTTAGCTCCCAGAGATTGTAATAGGTTTAGAAGTGATAAGTGATGAGCTCATCAAAATCTGGCAATCATAGAAGAACTGTGCATAGGGAAAGAAACAAACGTTTAAGCTACTAAAAAGGAAGAAAAAAATATTTTATTACCAAAATGTAAAATTATATTCAAAACAATCTAATGATTTAACCCAGAATACAAGCTATTTTCAAGTCTGGAAACAAAGACCCCACATTGAAATATTATATGCCAAATATTTCTAATGATTAGCTTGGTTGGGAATTAGATATGTGCTCTCCTTATTAAGGAACCCCTGACCTAGTTTTAAAATGCAATAGAGGTGCCATGGTAGTGTGAAACTTGGAACCTTCCCTTTCACCTTTAGAGCAAAGATTCTCCCATTGGACTCATTAAGTGAGGAAAGTGACCTCTGTAGTGAATTTGAACCTACAAACTGCTAGATAAAAGCAAATAAGCAATCACAAAAAAGCAAGCCAATTTGAACCCAATCCCCCTTCTCCTTAATTCTACAATTCTAATTATTTTATCACTTCAATTACCTCTAAACAAGGAAAATAATCAACACCTAACTGTACTAATACATTTTTAACATGTTGGTGTCTTATGACTGTTAACAATATCTCACTAAATTAACAAATTAAGAAACAAGCAAACAAAAGACTTGAATATTACAAATAATCCAGCTGAATGTTCTTATCGTCTCTTTTATAAACTCAGTGGTCTCAATTGGAATCACAAAAATGCAGACGTCTGGTTAAAAGTGTCACTTGAGTGTCAGCTCAATGTCATAATGGCAGAAAAAGCAACAGGAAGTAAGTGCCCTCCCAGCAGGAAGTGAAACTCAGAGTGCCCAGAGGTCTGAAATGTATCCATGCTCTAGCCAGTCCCAGCACAAACATCCAAGGTAAATTTTCTGTGACCACTGAGATCTGGGGCACAAGAAAGGTCAAAAGGGCAAGCCCTGGTTACAGTGGAGGGGTTGGGGGACTGGAGTAACATGTTGCTGTAAGACCAGCTCTGACAGCAAGGGAGAAATTACTAGTCTTAAACTGCTGTGGCTGTGTAAAGAGAAGTTTGTTGAAATTGAAAGAATTTAAAGCATCAGTTGGGAATTCTGCAAGTCACCAGACTTCAGTGAGAATTTCAGTGAATATCAATAGTACAACTCTAAAAATCATTGTATGCTAAATTGAATGTGTGTGCCTTTGTTACTGTCTCTTAAGATTTGTTTTTCTGTCCTGTAGTAAACTGGTTATTCTAAAAAAAATACTAGAATCAGATGACCGATAAACCTATGTAAGGTGAGCATTACTGAATGTATATTGATATATATACAGTTATTGAGGGAGACATTATGGAGTCTCAAGTTGTAACTGCTGACATTTCGGTCAGCTGTTAAAGCACAGGCAGTGTGCTGAAGCGTGATAAGCTCCATCCGTTACAACACAATAACGTCTGGCGCAAAACATGCAGATGTGGACGTGATACCGTTCAAGCAAGCATTTGTCTGTTTTCTGCACATTTAAAAAAAATTATATTTAATTTTCTACTTCTGTTACAATCTTGTTTTAAATGCTAGATTATATCGAAAAATTTGCAAGAAGGGAGTGTTCACTTGAGCCTTAAATAGTATGCGTTGCCACTGCTTCAAAGTTTAATCTAATTCAACTTTGACCCCATTGTCTCTGACCTTTCCCAGCAACTAATGAGATAATCAGCTGCATTGTTAGAAAATCTTAATACAGGCTTGAGATTTTGCACAGCTACATCACAACAGACTAAATTTTGTGAACAAACATCTATCTTTAACCAAACTATACCTATAACTACATATGTTTATATAAAGACTTCATTTATAATCTAAATATCTAAAATTAAGATAATAGTAAACTGTAGTATGGTGTAGGTACTGTACACACACACACACACACACACACACACACACACACACACACACACACACACACACACACACACAACCACTTTATTAGGAATACTCAGGCATGGTTGATAGTGCCAGGAAGACAGTTTTGAGCATTTCATAAATAGCTAATTTCCTGAGATCTTCACAGTGTTGTAGAGTTTACATAGAATTGTGCAAAAAAAGTTCTGTAAGTGGAAACACCCTGTTGATAAGAGAGACCAGAGAAATGGGCCAGAGTGGTTCGAGAAGACAGAATGACTATAGTAACTAAAATAATCTATTTTTACAACCGTAATGAGCAAAAAAGCATTTTAGAACACTTTGAACCTTGAGGTGGATGAGCTACAACAGCAGAAAGCCACACTGGGTTTCACTCCTATCAACTAGGACCTGGAATGTGATAATCTGATATTTAAACAAACATTTCGACCTATCCTATTTACACTTAATCCATGAAAATAAAAAGAAATGCTGGCCACATACACACTGGCAGCGATATTTTTGTGTGTGTTTTTTTTTATTATTATTCTCACTTTACAAATCATACTTGCAACAATATATTTAATAAGAGCATTTGTAATTGTAGACTGAAAATGGCAAGTTCTCATAAATGATGCTGAACATCTTTAAAAATGATTAGCAGTGACCAGAAGAAAAACATGAATATAAGTTTAATTATTCTTGTCTCTTAAACTCATTAAGAGAACTATAGACCTTTTAAATTAGGATAGAGTACTTTTTACTCTCATGTCATGAATGTGCATCATTTTCTTTATTTGTTTTGCACATCACACTTTCAAACTGCCAAACTTCTGATATGCAGAAAAAGTTTTGAATTCACATGTTATAAATTATAAAAAAAAAGAACATTGGTAATGTGAAGTCATGTAAGAAATGAAGCTGCACAATTTCTATTTTTTAGTAACAGTTTTTTTTTAACTGTCAGGCTAACAGAAAAAGAGCAAACACTAAAAAAAAAAGATGACATTTACAGAGTCTTGCATTTGTGGAAGATGCATTACAGCTGTCACTTTCCAAATGCCTGCAGGTGCATTATGAAATTTAAGGATACAATGTGTTCATTTGAGTACAAAATAATACACAACTGTTCAGGGACTTCTGTTCAGGGACTTCTGTTCAGTTGTTAGAGGGTATTGTTACTGTGATTATTTGTTCGAGGTGCAGAATAATTCTGATCCACTTCAAAGTTTTGGCAGTCTGCTCTGCTAAGTAAAATCTTCGGTTTCTCTGTGTATTTTGGTAATACTGAATACACAAACACAACTGCAATATTCCTTTCCTAACTAAGTATTAGTTTCTGATCACAGTCAACCACTATGAGGGGTGAAATTTATTTCAATTTATCTTCTGGGACTATTAAAATATTCTATATTCTAAACATACATGAATGTATCATATTTTAAAGGCACATGCATGAATAACATCTGTATACAATTTAGCAGTATCTATGAGCTAGGGTTTTGGTGCATGCTTCCCTTTTTTATTTTTAGCCAATTTCCTTTCCTTTTTGTCATTTCCCAATCCCCTGTTCCAAATGTCCCCTTGCTGGTGCTGCAATATCAGACATATACAGCACATGACTGGCACTGCTGTGATTTACATGGGAGAGAATATGCCATTCCTTCTACCCAAATACCATAGCCAATATTACTCGTTTGGACTACCAGGCATGGATGGATTCTTGATTAAATGTTTTTCTCTTACACAACATGCTCAATTTAAGTGAAACTAAAAAAATTAGTGGAGGAAAACGTAATTGTCCCCGTTCTGCTCTAAACAACCTTTGTAAACACTATGTTGGTCAGTGGCATACAACAATTCCAACTGGCAAACTATAGTGCATTGTTTATCAAGAAACTAGTCATTAGTGTAAATATAGTGTTTACATGTCCTTTGTTTTAAGTTATAAGACCATATTCAGAATTCCCAAGAATTCCACACTATTTATGTGCATTGCTTTGTTTAATTTGAACATTTTGAGTAAAAATAATACAAAACTTGTGTGGTCATGTCCGTACCTCCGTCCTTGGAGCAGAGGTTAAGAAGGCTGTGCACAGTGTCCATCAGGTCCTGCTGTTGCTTCTGCAGAACTGTGCTGTTGCCCGAGGCTTTGCCCAGCTGGGCCTCCAGCTCAAGGATCACACCACTCTGCCTGACCACAAGCGCCTGCAGATTGCCCTTTTCCTCCCTCAGCACTTCCAACTCCTCCCTGTGCCTCGCCTCCATTTCCTGCATCTTTAACTCCAGAAATCTGTGAGACAAAGAAACAATCAGGTAAAAGACATTGAGGAGAAAGACAATAGCAATACACCAAAGACAGTAGAAACAGAGAGATATCAGGCGAGATAGGCGAGATAGTAGGATGAGCGAGACACCAAGACAGAGTTACAGATTCTACAAGACAGTAGAACGTTCCGGATATCAAAAGAGGTGCTGTGGACAGGAGGGAAAGTGTAGAAAAGTGTTTTAGGACAGGATGCAGCTGTGCAAAGCTGTCTACACTCTGTTGCGATTGTTCTGCTTTATAATTCACACACCATAGAAGATTAAATTGATTTAGCATGGTTATAATAGGTGTATAAATATTTATCCGAATCCACTCAGTATCCATGGCTGAAACACTGGTAGAAGCAATCCACATTTCATCATATACATTTGGGGATTTGTTTAAGGCCAGGCAGGATCCAGTTATCTTTTTATTGCCCATCTTGGGCATATGATATGCATCAGATTGTATTTGTTTAGAATAAAATAACATATGCATATCAAATTCTGTTTGATGACTTCCTGGACTTCCTATTAATACCATAACAAACATTTTACCCACAAAAAAGGGCTGAGTAGCTTTGCTAAAACACTGGGAATCAGGCTTACATACTTTGATTTTATATATATATATATATATATATATATATATATATATATATATATATATATATATATATATATATATATATATATATATGTGTGTGTGTGTGTGTATGTGTGTGTGTGTGTTTGTGTGTGTGTGTGTGTGTGTGTGTGTGTGTGTGTGTGTGTGTGTGTGTGTTTACATACTTGCAAACAGACATCCAAACTGCATATTTATATCAAATTATTGAATTACGCAACTCTTTCATCTATGAAATTATATCTCCAAAAGTGCTTTTAAATAAAGGGGACGTTTTCCTCCTCTTGGCATGGTGTCCTAAATTGCACAGTATGAGACCAAGCAACTGTTTGAGATCTCATTTGTTGAGAATTAAATGCTGTGTTTTGCAATTTGTGTCTTTTGGATATGAAGCTTGCACCAATCTTTTTTCTCCTTATTACAAGGAATCAGATTTTAACATTCTATGTCTTCATTTCTCAGTGAGGGTCACATTTGTACAAAAAAATTACTTCTACTTAAAATGATAAAAACTGTGTACAACTGATCATTGAATTTATGAGGAAAAACTAGTTGCATACCAGCTCCATCAAGCAAATCCTTCAAAATGTATTCTACACTGTGTAAAACTGCAAGGGTTCCTGAATTTGATTGTGATTTGTTCTTATGCTTACCCATTCTTATCGTGGAGTTTACTGATCTCATTGGTCTGCACCATAAGCTGCTTCTCCAGCTTGTTCGTGGACAGTGAGTTCTCCAGCAGCTGAATCTCCAGCCTGGATGTCTGATTCAAAACCTAAGTTCAAGTTCAAAATGAAGCAGGACAGCCAGACAGTAATGATATCGCACTCATAACCACAAAGTAAGCCATTAAACAAGCAACACCTGTAGAGAGGCCATTAACAGGAGAAATTGAGATCCTGCTGTTCCTTGGCCATGCAGTAGTGAGTAAGAACATTGGTTCCCTTAAGAAAACTCTTCATTTCACAAAACCAGCTGAATCAAGTCATGACCATATTCCTGTGTGTCTCGTTCAAATTCGCATAAAACATCAGTACTGGTGGGAATGCAAGAACAAACCGTGGCTACAGGGAGAACAGTTATGTCATATGATTTGTGTATTTTATTTGGCTGTTTAGTTGTGATCCTGCAGAGATAAATATAAGATGAATAGCTCAGTATGTGTTGTGTGGAAAGCTTCATAGTGGGGAGATACCTGAGTCTCAACATCAGTCAGCTTGCGGGTCTGTTCAGCTGTCTGGGAGAGAAGATTGGTTCCCATTTCCAGCATGGCTGCTGTTCGATTGTGGACGGCACTTTGCTGTAACTGAGCCAGCTCCGCCTTCATACTCTCTTTGATGTAGTTCTCAATCTGTGGCAATGAAAACATTTCTAATTAACCAAACAATTCGAAACACATATAATAAAAGGAAACAAAAAAATCCAAACCCATTCAAATGATACTTTTTTTTAAATGATCAAATTTGAATGATGATTCAAATTTAAATGATCAAATAAATATGATTTGTAATTGTATACACTAGTTATTACAACTCATGAGAATGAATCAAATTTTCACAAACCTTAATGCAACTTAAAGGAAAAAGTATATAATTTGTTCAATGCTTAAAATGAAACAAACAATCAGACTTCAGACAATCAGACAAATACAAAGAAACTCAAAATATTCAATTGATTATAACGTTAAATGAAACCTGTCTCATATAAGATTTTTACAGGACATTTGTACATTTGTTAAGAATTAAAATAGAGCCTTAGATATTTTCATTAAGTAGGAATAATGTGTGGTATATATACATCACATTTTAGATTTCAGTTAATTTTTTTCTTCTGCGAATTCTGTGAAATATTTTTAATATATAGAAATGTCATTTAAATAGTTTCCTCATCCTATTTTGCATGTGATGGCATTAATGGATTTACACTTTTATATAACACACGACACACACACACACACACACACACACACACACACACACACACACACACACACACACACACACACTAAATGCATGCACGAATGACCAATGCAAATTAGTTATCATTATTTAGTTTCTTAAAATATGAGAGTCAGAGTAGGCAACCAATAAAAAATTGGACTGGGGTGGAAAAATTGACAGGTTCCGATCTTATTAGTGTGGTAGACATAGGAAATAAAAAGATATACCAGTAGCTAGAAAGGAAACAGGATCAGAAAAAATATTGAGTCTCAAGCTACTTTTACACCTGGACAAGAGTGTTTTACAAACTTTAAGTGGCCAATAAAATGGAAAATGACACCAACTAAGCACAAGGACAAAGAAGGACCTCTCGGCAGTTTGCCTGTAGGCCACCAGAAAGCAACAGATGTTCTCTGCAAGCAAAGCATAGTGTCACTTTCCAGTAAGACTAAGACGATGGAAAGAACTCAAAAGTATGTATTAGAACTGAGTTTTAAAGATTGGTGGATAGTCACTCATTTTCCACTACACAGTCAGTCTTTAATCATGGCTTCTTCCAAGCAGGCATCATTTCAAATAAGCTTCTTATCTACAGTAAAATGAAGTTCTTCATTCCGCAATGAATAGAATGATTCACTCTAATACTAGACTCAGCACAGTAAATACCTGAATGGCTGAAGATGTAGGTGGAAGCAGATGTAGGGTCATTTGTTAAGGAAGGAAGAGATGAAGATGTTGTGATAGAGGAGAACTTGGGAGCTTATCTTTAAAGCTCTCTTTCATCCTAATCTACTGGCTTGAGAGATGACAAGACCAGAACAAGGTTTAGGAACACAAAGACTACTTATGTGGATTAGCCCCCACACCCCCACCCACCCGTCCTCCATCTAAGCAGCTCAAACACTTACATTAGCTTGGACCTAACTCTGAGCTTGTCTTTGTCCTATAATCTGCATAAGTTTGATAACTTGATAGCTTTGTCTGTACTGGAGGTTGTTCATGGTCTCCATCTTTCTGGCAGAACACAGTAGTACAAGACACATGTTGTTCATATACACATATGAAGAAAAGGGTAATAAAGGGTGTAGAAAAAAAAGATACGAAAATAAAACAAGAGAAGCCAGACAAGTGGATTAAAAAGGAAATTGAACATATGTAGGTCTTGGCGGAGCAGGGAAATATGTGTGAGCTTTTCAGTGTGGTCCAGATGAAATATTTAAAGCCTACGCTGGGGAATAAAAGAAGAAAACTCATGGCAGCCATTTGTAGGGTCATTCCAAACTAAAGTGTTGAAAAATAATCTGTGTCATTATTAAAGAGACCAACGGATTAACTCTGAAAGTAACCCAGCAAACACTTAACAAAAGGCAGGACACAACATGAATGGGATAGCCCAATTCAGGCCATACATGTGCATGTTCTCACCTAGTGCCAATTTCACATAGTTTCTGCGCCTGCTAGCAAATTTTCAGCAGGTGAGAGAAAGTGGAAGAAATATTTAAAGACACATGGAGAAACTCCAAAAGCTAAAGATCAAAGTGAGGAGCCTGGAATTGAGAAATACTGATCAAATACTATTTTGGCTAATGCTACACTGTTACTGGTTACTGGTACTGTTAATGGTTAAATAAAAGCTTGTGAGACAAACATGGTTGAGAAAAAGTAACAAAAAGGACTCTGTCTATCTAATAGTATACTTTATTGTTACTATATCTATGTGTACAGAAGATAGCTGCCTTTTGTATACCACATGTCTGTGTTAGAAATTGATGCTATTTTTTCACACGGTACAATACAGAGCATACCATGTGACTGAACAAACAACAATTTAATTTTTTATTGGGAAATTATTTAAAATTATATGTAGAATTCTGCAGGAGTATGCACTCAAAATTAATAAAAAAATTAATATTTATTTTTAATTATATGCAGTTGGGTCAAGTAGAAAATGTTGCTGTTATTCGTATGCACCAGAAGGCATGGATATTAAATGAGGTCAAATAAAATCAGTAGTTCACCAAGTCATATAAATAAAAGTAAGAGATTTTATACATTTCATGCTTAAGAAGTGTTAAAATATGTCCACCATCAATGTGTGTTTCTGCAGATTAACAGATGGTGTTTAACAGATGGTCATACAGTTTACAAGATTTTAGCTACGGGATATGTTTCTTGTTCGACAGAATGCTGGACAAAGCCGTGAGTACGACATGTCACCTTGAGAGTGTGTTATTGCTAACACCCATTTGCTGAAACATTAGCTTAGACATCCTTTTCTGGGCTTCTCCAGAGAAAATGTGGCTGACTCATGGCTCATACTGGTGGGTGTCCCTAACGGAAAGTACCAAGGAGAAACAAGATTAGACAAACATACGATTCAAATAAAAATACAATCAAGGAAGCAATAAAAATGGTCCGTTGTACGTATTCGATCATTTTCCACTTTAAACCACAATGAAGCCTGAGCATCCAGAGACAATAGTGGTGAAAGGGACACAACATTAGCTCATATTTTTTATAATAACTGGCCACTGAGCAATGTAAAATGCTTACAGTGGCTGGTGTACAAAAGCAATCAAGTTTAATAGCATGTAAAAATGTTGGTAATGTTTAATAGACTGTAGTGTTAAGAAGAAAAATTTAAAAATCTTAAGCAAGACTTTAACTGATGAGGAGAACTCCACCTCCAAAATCAACAACAAGGGGAGCACACTTTTCACCATGCAACACGCACAGTTCTCACAGTTGCAAGAATTTGGCATAATGAAGTATATCTGAAGCTAAGGAGCCTGTCAGACATGGCTAAACTGCACCTGGGAGGCTTGGCTTACATCTCTCAGCTGCCCACCAACTGAGGTTCATACCAAATGAGTCGAGGTCAGCCCTATCAGTGCTTTAAGATCTGACCGCAAGGCACCTCTGTCTAGGTCAATATCACCAGAATCGCTTTAAACTACAAGAATTTAGTGCTTGACTTGAAAATTGATTGTGTTTATTTGCAATGTGTACAAACGTTGAAAGGTGAAAGGGGCATCCTTTGTCGAGTGGGGGTTAGAGGAAGCCTATAGATTACATGATGCATCTACTGTTTGTGGATTGCATCATGATCATGTTCAACTCTAAAATAGCACTGAGGTTTCCATTTAGAGTAATTCTCTTTAGGTATGTAGTTCTATTGTGATCAGTGGGAATACGGCCGTGGCAAATTCTCTCAGTTCTCTGACAACTGTAAGAGTTTACGAGCACCGGGAGCAGCATTTCGCCGCACTATTAATAATGAAACAATCTGTTTGAGCTGTCGTCTGGTGTGTTGAGGCGGCTCTTAAAATTAGGATACCCAAAAGGAGTTTTATGACTGCCGACATAAAGATAAATGTTAGATTCTTCAGTAAAAGGAAATATTACGCAGCTGTATGCATTAACTGTAAATGTTAATGTAAAGATTAAACATGTGACTACTTGTTATATCTGAGAAAAAGCAGATCCAGCAGAACATTTAAACAAGCATGGTTTGTTGCTAATAATAAAAGGTACATATACATTGGAAATGCATTGTACAATGTAGGGTCATGGATTTTGCATGATGGTTTACTTAAAGTTAATAGACATCAATACATGTTGAAATGATCCTCTTAAAAAGAGTTTATTGTTAGGAAGAGAAAAGTATAACTTTAAAGTATATATCTCAACAGCTGAAGCAGAACACTAGCCAGGCAAGCTAAGTACTTCTAGTGAGAGCTACATGTTATGTCCTGCCTTATCTCACCCACTGTGCTCTGAGACGGTGGGACGGTGGCCTCTCTCGCATAGCGCGATCCTTTGAAAACATGCTAATGGCTGTCAGGAATTATAGCATTGTATTAAAAATACATAACATTCCTGTGATTAAGCTACACTATGCAAATAACTATTATCTCTAACAAGCTTTAGACTAACAGGTATGCTTATGTCAGCCTTTAAGACACATTTATTACAAAAAGTGGACGTATGGCCCGGGTTGAACATAACT
Source organism: Silurus meridionalis (assembly GCF_014805685.1). Classification (NCBI taxonomy): domain Eukaryota; kingdom Metazoa; phylum Chordata; class Actinopteri; order Siluriformes; family Siluridae; genus Silurus; species Silurus meridionalis. Next base: position 9,494,238 of record NC_060905.1, on the reverse strand, counting down.
CATGCTGGGTGTTCATGCTGGGCAGGCTGCTTTTCAGTCAGTTCTTGTTTTGTGAGATGCTAAAAGGCTGTTTTGTGAGGGCTTATAAAACTTACTCGGAGCCTGTGACTGACACTCTGTAGATGAGGATTAGTAGAGCAACACTTAAGCTGGGCCTGAAGTTAACCTTTACGACCTGGATCCCATGGGCCAGCTCCCAGGCAATCCCCCGAACTCAATAAGCTCTTACACATGCATTAGTCACTTGCCCTACCATACATGCATTGTGTGCCTGTCTCAATACAGGTCTATTTTTGTGAAGCACCAGAATAACAAAATATTAGGGTATAATGTAGACAAATGCACATGCTGTGTGTGTGTGATGTAGGACCATGTATGCAACTTTATATGCTATTAGATGGTTCAACATGTGGATTCTGTTATGTAAATGAAATAGTGGCCTAAAACTGGGCCTAATTCAAGAGCTCAATCTAAGCAAAGAATCGTCACACCAGCCAGATACAGCAATCAAAAACAATGAAAGCACCACCAACATGATTTTAGTTTTCCAGCTCACTTTCACGGCAGTAATTTCTATATGCTAAACAAAAAACAATCCAACTATCTCACACAACTGTAAACATTTAAACAGATGCAAGTAATGATGGTTGTCTAAGATTCAATAATGCACAATTTTGACAATGCTAAAGATGTAGGAACAAATATTTAAGTCTGTTTACTTTATAGTCAAAAAGTTAAACAACAAATTTAGCATTCGTTATGGAGTAGGTGTTTGAAAGCAAACATGGAGGGAAAAAGCAGGGAAAAGAAAAATAGAACTGTTTAATTGAAAAGCATCTCATCTGCATGTGAAACAAGCTTAGGTAAGCATTAATGTCAATATCTGTCCTAGTTAGCATTCCAGACCAAATAAAAGCTAACACTCCTTTGACGGCCTGCTTGTCAATTCTGTGTGGCTTGTGGTTTGCAAAAATGCAATGGCCAGATGTTCCAAGTCTTTGCGAACTGACGCCTGTGAGAAAATTATTTAAAACTCTATACATACATTCATACATACATACATACATTACATACACACAGTTTTATATATAAAATTATAATTTTATTGAGGGTGTCACATGTGTTACTATGCTTCCCCTGTACATTCAGACTGATGTGGGGGTCAACATTCTTTTTTTTATATTTTTTTTAGATCTAATCTGAAAAGTATAAAAATGCAAATTCAAATTATTGTTCAAATAATTGTCCTTAGAAATGGTTTCCTTATAAATTGCAGATCAATCGTACAAAGATAAAAGCTTACGTATTATCTATGCATTTATTAAAAATAAATACTTATTAATTCACTATTAACATATTAATATATAATATGGTACTCATTGAATTAGATTTTGATTCATGGCACACCACAAGACATCTATGTTGCTTTTCATTCTAACATATTCCAATAATCATAAAACCAACATCAACAACTAATAATAGCAATAATAATAATTATTATAATAATAATAATAATAATAATAATAATTAATAATAAGTATTATTATTATTATACAAAAATAATTTTCTGTCTCACATAAAAAAACAGCCTTACAAATTGTTGCAATCTAAAGTGCTTTGATAAATAAAATGTCACTTGAAATCATTTTAATCAGGGGGAAACAAATGATGACAGGATTGAAACATAGCCATGGACATTAAAATTATAAATTGGAAATTCTAGCCGACATATCTAATCTAAACCATCAATGTTTCTAAAGTTTATATGATGATGTTATACAGGACAAATTCCACAGAAGAGAATACAAAATCCAGGCACGTCAGAGAACACAAAATCCAGTCACACAACATGACTAATGACAGTTAAACCAGCTTTTAGGGAACCGCGATATTCAATCATCATCAACACCTCGGCATTTTCATTTTTGTAAAATATGCTTTATGTATTTTATAAGACAGTCAGCTGTGACAAACGTTAGAGTTCGAAAATACTTTTATCACTTATAGGATAATTATTAGTGAACCAATGCTCTCGTTGCTCTATTTATTTAACTATTTATTATATTTAAAAAAAAGTTTTTATTCAGTTCCAGCAAAAGCATACCAACATGCTTTACTATTAATATCAAACTGCTTCAGCTTCGGTTTTGCTCTACAGGAAAGTAAAATACACAAAAGGTACATAGTAAAAGAAAAAGCAATTAATTTTTTATTTCCTGTATTAAAAAGTGAACTTTTATAAACCATTAAAAGAACACGAATAAATGTTTGGTTTGACTTAATACCCTGTTCTCAGAAATGTGAGAACCAAATCCAAAAGAAATGTTTGCTTTTCCTTTTTATTTTGGTAGCGTAAGGAGCACTTCTGCTTGTTATTCTTATCAATATTGTCTATGTGGAGTATTAGAGCTTGTCTAGACGGGGATTTGGATCACTATTATATTAGTATAAGGATTTTTAATCAAAGCTTCTACAAGCAATATCAATTTGCCATTTAAAAAATTGCCAATATCAGTTTGGAAATGTTGATGCACAAGTCAAACACTTTGAACAATTCTGTTCAATAGACAGCCGTGTTTACCACATGAGTCAAGCTAGATGCTGTCTATCATGCCACTAATCACACTGACAGTAGACAAATATTTAGCAGCGCAGATTGTGTGACTGTATATTTGCTCAAATCCTCCGGTTTTGAATGTTCTTTTAAGCCCCCTTATATTTGCGCATGAAAGACTGCGGTTCTTTGAATTAGTGTGATTAATTGCAGTGTGTCTAGACGTGTGGGACAGGAAATGCTCGCATCCATCCGAGGCAATGCAGAGGCAAATCAACAAACAAAACAAACTGGAAACTCGCCTCCCCTCCTCGCCAGCCTACCTCATTTTTACTCAAAACATTTCTGCAGAGATGAAGGCCAGAAGAAATTAAGCTAATGGATTGGTTGCTTTGGAGGATGTATCACATTCTAGTCAGTACAGGATTCCAAAGGAACATCAATGGCACTGGTTCTTTGAATTCTGCAATATTCCAGGCTAGATTATTTAAGATCTTGAGATTAATCAATCATATTCTCTAATTTCTTCATATATATTTTGTAATTTGCCAATTCCAAAAACCAGCTAGTTATCAACGTCTTTTAGCAATAACGAGTCACAGGGTAGCACAACACACCATGAGCAAAATCATTATCTGCCCTTTTTCACACACACAAACTCACATTGGAAATTGTCACTAGTGTCACTATGACTGACAACAAAGAGACAGTGTTGCATCCCTCCCTCCCAGAAGCCCTTTCCATATGTGATTCCTCGTTAATACATAGCACAATCTACCAAATCATTAAACCTTCAAACACAGAGTCATACCATGATGTATTTTATTGACGTACTTTACTGACAATACAACAAGGAACACCTCATAATTTCCCCTGTGGATCATTCATGCCTTTTCCTCTTTTCTACTAAACAGCATACGATCACATCAACAGTCACTTACATCAGACTTTGGCTATGACCACCTCATCCCAAACAGTGGGTGAGGATGAGGCATGCATTACTCCTTCCTTGGGTCTGGACAAGGCTTTCTGAAGTTGCACACCATGCTGACAGGCATGTTCATCAAACCGGAAAGCAGAATAGAACACAGAAAGAAATGGTTTAGAAACTGTTTACGTAGGGGGTTTGCAGTGTAAACAGTGAAATCTAAGTAATGCAGGAAAGGGTCAGCATCAGTGAGACCAATATCAGTCTCAGAATGAACTGACATGTATTACTGAGGCTTTGTGGTATTGCAGACCAAACATTTTGGAATAAATTTCCCCACAGATGTCCAGCTAAACTGCCGAACTCATAATCCACTATATAAATTTTGTTCAGACAATACACTAGGGTCTAACGGGTTCTTTTGGTCATCCCGTTGCTTTTTCTGGAGACCTGTACTTTTTTAAAACTGGACTACATCAACAGATGTTTATGTTCACTTATTAATGACGCAGCTGCAGCCAAGCACTACAAAGTGTAGTGGCAGATTCCAGTAGCTCTTCGTCACAATTTATGACGTATATGTTCTTGAGGTGGTAGCAAAGCCAGAGACATAGTACTGGCAAAACAGATTGCGCAAAAAAAAGAAAGACCAGACGAGCCAGCTTGGATGATATGAGACTGCCTAAAAGTAAATATTAAGATCTTCAAAGCTTGAAAGCACCAGATCTTTCCAGTAGACATTTCCTATTGATATACACTTATAAATCTACATAACAAGAACATTTGGATTTGGAACAGTCCTAAAAATAAAAGATTCTTAATGGCACCAGTCCTGGATCTTCTTGGATAGCTTACATTACCAAATTCCACTTTCAGGGGGGAAAAACAGCAAAAACCTGTAGGGGATAATGTGCTGGGAAACAAAATCTTCAATCCAGCCGGTGTCTAAATTTTAAAGTGAAAATAAAACATTATACATTTTTCTAATTTGGTCAATTAGAGTGAGTAAAGTGAGTGAGCATTAGGTAATTTGTTATGAATATTTTCTGTATTTTTTCTGTACATTAAAGAAGCTACTACATCATTTTTTTTTTTTTTTTTTTTATTATTGTCCTGTGCCCAACAATAGAGAATTTAAGTGTGGACTCACAGTAGGAACGTGACCTTATTTAGTTATTTCATTTTTTTCCAGGAACATTTGGTTTCTCAGTAGGGACTCTGTTGCCATTTCTGTGTCCTTCTCTGTGCTTGACTGTTGTTTATTTTTGCTTTTGCAGTCGGAAAGTGCAGTAGAAGTGTCTATAAACAGTGTGACAAATATACAGGAGATCAAATGAGGTAAAGCAGCCAGGCAGCAACACGCTCAATGACTGCTGTATCCATGATTTTTAGAATTGCGTTTTGGTATTATACTGCCAACACAAAAATATATCTATATTCTTCATTTAACAAACCATGTGGTTTTAATAGGAAAAAAAAATTACTAAGAGGCAAAAAAAGAAAAGCACACGAGAGAGCAGGAGGAAAAAAGAAAAAATTAAGGAACATTAAAGAGCCGAAGTGCAAACACATCTGCAGGTCACAAGTACATGGACATGACAGAGTCAAGTCAAGTTTATTTCTATAGCGCTTTTCACAACAGCATACACAACAGACAAGCAGCTTTACAAAAATCAACAGTCAAGGTGAATGGTGTGCATTTATCCCTGATGAGCAAGCCGTGGCGACAACGAAGAGCAAATTCTCAAATAACACCTTGCCCTCCCTTTCCTTGTGCTATATATGTGCCAGTTTGACAGAAAGTTGCCCTTGCAGACACTGAGCAGAGATCCATTCACAAATATGCTCCTCTCACTGTCCGGCTGTGTGGGAAATCCATTACCTTCATATTCCATCTGTAACATCAGGAGGCATGTGTGCAGAAATTTTAAGTCTGTATAATGAAGGCTGACACCTGCATTTTAATGCATTGAGTTCATTAGGATTAGCCCATGAGTCATTTAAAGCAAGGTTTTATTGAATGGTCGCTTTTCAATTTCTCTCATCTATTCTTCTCAAAGGATCACTTAGGTGGGACTTCAAACCAGACGTTTTATACTTTATTGGAACTGAGGTCAGTACTTACCTCTTCTGTTAGGAGTATAACCCAAACCATTATTATAAAGAGCCCCCTTCACAGTGGCAATTGAACCCAAATTACCAACAGTTGCAGGCTGTTTGAAGCTGCAGTTTTACTCCCCAGCTGATAGCATAATGTAGCTTGACCTTTGTCACCAGCCATTACCCCCGAAGCACGCTCTTTGTGCTGATTCGGAGGAGGTGTGAGAGCCACTTTTCCATCAGCAATTATCTCCAGTTGGTGCCGCCCGCTGTACCCTTAGTGCCATGTGGAATGTGAGAAGGTTGGACAAGTGCCCAGCCAAGGCAAATACAATGTTGGCGAGGATTCAGACGTGCTATAAAGTTAGGGTGGTGGAGGACAGGCTTAAGGATCAGTTACAGGCTTCAAGCACTAAGCTACAGATCCAACACAGTTAAATAAAATTGAAAAAAAAAATCAATATAGAATTCATTCTTTATTAATACTGTATGCAGTGCCATAAAAAAACAACAGTAAGTGATTTAGAACTTGACCAGTGTCATGAAAAGTTCTTGCTTGATCACAAGATGCCAGTAATAATATCCCTGTTGCTGCTATGGACTCAGAGCAATATATGCTCAGCAATAGCATGGGGTGGGCAACCCGGCAGTGACATTAGTGTGTATATTACAACTAGTTTGTTTTTTTCTTTCTAATCACAGGAGTTTAGTAGAGTGTTGATATAATTGCCACCAGCATTTATTAGCTTAATTTGTTCAGTAAGTGGATAAAGTAAAAAGCCTACTGAATTTTGTGGGGGGAAAAAACAAACAAACAAGACAATTTATGATGTTTAAATGCTATTTTCATGCATTTTTGCATACAGAGCACTGAATATTTGATCTGTATTTACTTGCCATAGTAATTTATCTTATCGTGTATTAGCTTACTAACAGTTGCTTAGGATATGTTTTCCAGAATCACTTCATAAAGCTACATAAGCTAATACTGTACATAACCTGCTTTGGGACAATCTTTACTGTTAAAAGTGCTATACAAATCAAATTGAATTGAAATTGAACATAAATACAAGTGAATAAAGTGAGATAAATGCTTTAGAGCCCAGCACTAAAACCATTATATAACACCAATTTTCCCACCACATACAGTTGCCTCACATATATACACTTCATCAAGCCAATACAAAAATGCTTGCCAGACATGTCCTAATGCGTATGCAGAGAACAGCACAGCTCATAGTCGTAATGTTAGCAAGAAAGATTTTTGTTGAAGATGCAAACACAATATGCTTTATCAACAGAGCCATTATCAGGAAAGGATAAAGACTATGGCTACATAAGGTCATCCCTCCCAGGAACTAAAGGACTCAAGTTCAATTACTTTCCATACTCTGCATTAATGCATTTAATTCTGAGTTGTGTTAGACACTGCTTTTTAGCCTAGTTCAGTGGGCTTCTGAGAAATGGGACTAGGTTATAGTGAATCTTCTTCTCCTAGTACGAATTTCATTTCAGACCTTATTTATCTGTACAACTTTTTTCACTGCATTTTCTGCACTATTTTTGTTTTTCCAAAGCTCATTTTCCCAATATCTCCTTTTTGATAATACAGAATGCAATACTCGTACCTATGAATTAGTCCCATTGTGGATTACATGAAGATTATCAGTAAGTAAGATAAAGCAAACTACTCCCATTAGCTCTGAAACCATACGTTCATATAGACACTCATTCACACTTACATTCCAGTGTTGTCCTCCTCTTTACTAACCCATCATATGTCTTCCCACTAGCAAGGTTATATTATTTTGCTCATTATTTATCTGCCTGTCTTTCTTTAGAAACTTTGCTGTCCAGGAGGAGAGGCTTCCGTCACTCCCTTTCATCTGAAATGTGAGGTTTTGATTTACTGTTGCAAAAAAGTTAAAGGCGCTGAATACTATAGACATGGTAAAACAACATCCTGCTGAAACTCCTGGCCCACAATTAGAGTATAGGCAGATGAAGATGGACTTTGCGCTTAACATCTGTATAAGCCTGGGACACAGCTTCAGAGCAAAATACTAAATCTGAACTCCTTTCCCGTAGAGTCCTTTCTTATGCATGACATAAATATATGTGACAGATGGTGCCACTTCTGATAAAGCAGAGAAAACACGTGTGAAAGAAGAATGCACAAACGCCTCATACGTTTTTTGATCGAAAATAGACGCCGCAATCTAAGAAATTTAGTCAGGAGTTCGAACATTTAATCTCGATTTGATGCACAATATAGAAAGTCAAATAAAGGTAAAAAATTATCATCAGTTTGACACCTCTTGGAACATATTAATGAACATTTTAGCAGAACAGAAGAACATTGCTGAAAAACTGCAACATTGATAAATAGTAGCACAATATGAAGAGATTAGATAAGGTACCTGCTATTATATGATTTATAAAAACATAAAAAAAATACACGACTCTAGTAACAGTTTAATGGTCCATATTAAAATAAAATATGTGTGAGATACATAGGGATGTTAATCTTACATAATGTTCATCTCTGGCCCAAATAGACTAAAGGCTATGCAGTCAAGTTGAGAAATCCTTTCCAAGTTCAAATCCTCTGTGTTTTTGTGTCTAAAACAATATCCTATATTTCCAGTCAGTTCACAATAAAGCACTGAAGCATTGTTTCATATCAACAATCTGTCAATGAAAATTACAAGATTTATAGTAGTCAGGCTCTTATTTATGAGAAAGATAGATAAAACTTTACTGTCACTTTATCCCTTTGTTTTGTATACATGTCTTGAATGAATATACTCTGAGGAAGCAGGAAAGCCAAACACATTTTTTTATAAAATTATCAGTTTATTCAACAAGCTTTTATGTCTGTGATACAAGAGATAAATGAAAGGTAACTTCTCCTATTAAATTCTAGAGTACACACTAGTGAGCAATAACGTAATAGAGCATTTTTACTGCAAGAATGCTTGTGTTACTTACATTTAATAAAAAAACTGAGGGTGCAAAATTAATGCGATATTAAACCTTCTCAGTTTACAGAGTAAAGCATTAGGTCCTTGCTTGACCCCATTTCAGAGGTATAAAAAAAATCACCAAAACAACATCACTAACATGCAATTTTTAAAAGAAAAACGTCTTTGCATTACCAAATACACCCATTTTTTTCCTTAAAAAAAAGCATGAACACAAACAACTCTGGCTTCAATTTTCACATGCATTTAGTAGGGGCTTGACAGAGCTATTTATGTATTTTTTTTAGATATTCCCCTGACACGCTAAGTAGAGGGTTCTGTTTTACTTTCACCTTCTGTGGGGATTGAATGTGAAGCACAGACACATTTCACTGCTTCTGTGATGAATGTGCCACTATTCTGGTTCCTTTAAAAAACAGGAAGGAAGAGCACTCCAGTCTCATGAGCGTCTGACAACTCAGTTTGTTGCTTTTGGCCAGCACTATCAGCAAAAACAAACTTTGATACAAAGGAAGTCACCACTAAAATAGCTTGGTCCAGCTTAGGGTTTTTAGCCATGCTGTGTGGCCCTCAGATAATCAAGAAAAGAGTGAAAACTATTCAGCGAAGGTGAACCGGGAGACAGCATTTGTCTAGCTTCAGGATTAACCTTTTGTCTTTGCACTAGGAGCCATTGCCTGTGTCTAGGTTAAAGCAGAACAGTGTGAATTTTACATGGTCAGGGTTCAGCTTTTTGATTTTAAATCAAGAGCACAAAGTGTGAGGCTTTCTATTTAGAAACAGACATTTCTAAAATGTTTTCTCTGAAGACAGATTGGAAAAGGTCTATCATTTAAACTCCCCCAAGGACTTCCACATGTCCTCGTGGCCTTTACTCTTGCCGAAGTGGAGCCTGAGCCAAGCTTCAGTGTCGCACTGAATACTTTTAGCTTAGATAAACTTCAACTGGACTTGTTTGCTTCAAAGGCCAAATGTACTGCAAGCTAATACTGTATTTTCTAGGTCCTATTTTTAAGGACAATCCAATTTGATCACAAAGCAACAGTGTACATTTGGATCTGACAGACTCTTAGAGACTATAAACATCTGGAAAGTTAGAGGGGATTTGGAATAGTGAACCATGTCTATAAGAGGCTAGTTTCCTCTACTAAATGTCAGAAGATCCTCTAATCCTCAACAGTTCTCCTTAAGTCTCAGGCCATTTCTTGTGCTACAGTAATCCTTAAACAAACAGAAGCCACATTTGACTCGGACACGTTATCAGGATCGTCTTTTACCCCAGCACAGAATTCCACAGAGTAAGTGATGTGCGCAGTTCTGGTGGTCAGCCCCATCCATGCCTTCTTTCCATATTCAGCCACAGACAAGCCACTATCTACCTATGTTTCATCAGGCTGGAGATGTAGGGCTATAAGAATCACCTCAGCCCTTCACCAAACAGTCAAGGCGTACATGATTAAGATAGATAGACTGGCCTGGGACACTTAATCTTGTGTGATTAAGTATGTTGACTGAAATATGTTAACTGCATCCTCATGTTCCACTTGTATAATTAGGTTGAATTAGCAGGACTGGGGTTCAGTTTGCTCTAATGCAACATGGAGTTGTGCAATTGCTCTCATTAGACAGTTTTCTGAGAACTGGAGTTTATGCTTGCAGATACAAACATGCAAATGAGTATATAATGTAGCATTCTTTGTATTGCTCAGTGTTACATTTAAGAGTGATACATTTCACTTTTTCTATGACTGGAAAGAAACTTTCCAAGGAGGCAAAAAAATATGACCTTTTGCTGAAGTTTATTCTTCAGATCAGGTACAAGAAGAGCAGTAAAGTAATACAATCTGCAGTTGCAGATAAAGACAGTGTGCTCAGTGTGCCTGTGTGTATTTTGAGCCCAAGAATGAAAAACGGTAAAGATCATTGTGTCTCATATTATCAGTAAAGTGGTATTATTGCATTACCACTGCTGGCTGAAGCTCTCACACTCCTACATCTGAAGTAACGTCTCTTATTTGTATAGAATCCAATCTGGAGCCACTTAGTCTGATAAGAACTAATGGAAGCTTCAAATCTACCTAAAAATGTGCTTTAGATTCTGCTTATGCATTTCTGAGATAAGAATTAATTCAAATAATAACATTAAATGTGAGGTTATAATAAAACTACCATGAAATAATATGTTTCCAAAGCACATTAATGGCAAAAATGTAAAACAAGTGAATGTACTTAATAAGTTATAATGTATTTAAAAGCAAAATGTTGCTTTTTAACAAGACTGAGGGATTTAAAGGATTTTAGATGAAATTGTCATTAATCATCATGTCATGAACACTGCACTCAAGTTCTGCTTCTGCTCAGTTTGAAACAAGAAGATTAAAACAAGAACATCAGAATGCCTACATTATGCAGTCATTGATTGCTTCACCATGAACATCTACTGCAGTTCCTACATTTCAATGTTTACACATTCTTCTTAATATATACACAACATATAGATCCACTACTACTGAGCTGCTTAGATCTTCAGAGAAGGATAGTGAGAGTGGCTAATGGTAAAGGCAATTAATCATAGTATCTACAAACAGCAGACTATATTATATGCATGTCTGCTTGATAGCAACAGTGGGTTTTTAACTCAGGCTGATTGCTGGGTCAATTAGTAATTATATTAAAATAAGTAAATGTAATCCAAAAATGGTATGCAGAGAGTTTGTTTAGATATTAGATATAAAAATGATAAAAAATAAATAGGAAAAATTAAAAAACAACAAATACAAAATACAAAAAGTGATAATGCAAATAATTAGATGAATATATGAAGTGGGTTTTATATGTTATTATTGTTGCTGTTTTATTAGTAGTAATAAAAGTAGTATTGATTTTTTTCCTGCTGGTATTATTTTTCTAAATTTGTGGTTATTTCGAATGATCAAACAAATTGTTGAATTAAGCAAAAGAAATAATTATTTCTCAGTAATTGGTCCAGCATAAAACCTAGCAACAAAAACCTAGAATACAATAGCCTGAACTGTAATTGTAGTCAAAATATTTTTACACATGTCTTTCTTACAATTTCACATAATTTAACTGTTTAAGGACCATATTAAGAAAAGAATCACTTTTGTGACAGATTAAACCATGACACTGATTTTAAACATTCCATTGAATGCTTTTAGTTTGTTGGCTTCTAAGCATTCAAATCGAAGTCACTTAAATTATTCCATTTTGATTCGAATGACAAAACATAAAGCAATGTGCAAAATCCAGAAGTATCGTTTCATTTTGAGTTTAATGGAGCAGTTACTCAGATTAAAGATAAAGTCACATTTTACAGTGTTCTCTAAGCCCCCCTGAGTTTCTCCTTCACCTCCTGCTATTTGAGAGACAGTATACAAATAGTTTCCTGGGTGAGTGACTAACTGGCAGACTTGCAACGTGTGGAGTCCACCTAGACATCTGTGAAATCAGGCACTAGTCAAGCGAATCAACACTGCAGTCCAGTTTGAGCCACATGGAGCGGATGCAAGCTCGGTAGTATACGTATAAATCAGGAGTGTGACAGTTTAAATCACAACACTACTGCTATTTAAAAAGAATTGATTGCAACGCTTGTCATGGCATGGCACAGGATTTGTTCTCTGGCAGTAAGACTGACACTAACACTTCTAAGTTCAAAACAAAAGGACATTGACTTGGAGACTCAAATGGACATTAAACACAGAAGACACTGGTTGCATTACCTCTGAAACAATGCAGCATGCAGTTGTGAAATTGCTCTTATTCAAACTTTTTTTGAGAAGTAGACTTTGCAGAATTTATACATTTCCAAAATAGCTTTCAGGAACTATACAACTGTGCCTATGCATTTATTTGGTTCTTTTAAATGTATATAGAAAAGTAATCTACAATGACTTGCTCAGTTATTAGCAACAAAGCCAAATAAAGTGTAAGCTAAGTGTGCATTTGATTTGAGTTTTTTTAAGCAGCTTTACCTTCTGTAACCACTGTGTGTAGTTCTCCATGGTGTGCTCCAACTGCTGAATCTTCTGGTTTGAGTAGTCAGGTTCAGGTGGGGGAGCATCTCTCTGAAGTGAGTTAGCATTATACTGAGCGCCTGCTTTTGTCTCGCGGCAGGATGTACCTGCATTCCCATCACCTTCTGGGAGAATAAAAGTGTAGGTACACTGGCCATGCTGGAGCCGGTGGTATCTGCGGCTAGAGGAACCTCCTGCACTGCTGCCAGTACTGCTGGCCCTCCCAGAGGAGCTCCGTATTCCTTCATCTGCTGCTCTCTTCTGCTCACTCCCAATACAACTGGCCACCACCAGCAGAGCTGCTAAACACAGGGAGCGATAGGCAAGTGTCCACCAGGGCATGTCAGCACCAGGGAAGAGATCAGGGATAGAGAGCTGTCAAGCAGATCTTTTAGAGGTTTCCTTTGGACTAATTTCGTTGCTTTAACAAATCCTGAATCAGCAGCCTGTTGGCATGTCCAGTGGTTCAAGATATGCAATGTCCATATGGGACCTCCTTGAGAAAGAACCTGTGGAGAACATTGCTGGTCTGGTTGTATCCTCACAATTGTAGTACTCTTCCAGTGTATCCTCTCGAAAAAAGAAAGAAAGAAAAAAGAAGTGTATTGAAAGGTTTTGTGCACGTGGTACACACTGACAGATGTTACATAGGCACTGTGTGGTTGAGGTTCTGAAGTCAGGTGTCCATAAAGAGATGCAGCATGTAGAGTATGAACTGTGCCATCAGACCTCCCCTAGTGCACTCTCTCTCTCTCTCTCTCTCATGTTCTGCTAACTCAGTTCTGTCTGTGACCAAGCGACTGTGCAGGATTCTTTGCTTTAGGCTTCTAGCATGCTCTGTGCCTGCCCCTCAGAGTGACTGGAAAGGAATGTGTGTGTGTGTGTGTGTGTGTGTGTGTGTGTGTGTGTGTGTGTGTGTGTGCGTGCGTGCGTGCGTGTGTGTGATAGAGAGAGAGAGAGAGAGAGAGAGAGAGAGAGAGAGAGTGAAAGCGAGAGCGAGAGCGAGGCAGAGAAGGACCCCAGCACAGAGGATGTTCTCAAAGTATAAGGATCATTTTACAAGCTCTCTGACCCTGGGCTTTTGTGGTAGCCCTGCCTCTAGTTCATGGCCTGCTGTAGCCCATGTACTCCACCACACACACATACACACTTGCCATGTTTATGTTTACAAGTTCATTTTGTTTCCTTTAATGTTTCTGGTTTCCCTGTAATTCTACATACAAAGCCACATTTTCAGCTTTAGAAATTTACAAATTTAAATGTGTGAATTCTTTTACCATCAAGAACACTAAAGAGAAAATTGACATTTGTGTTTTTTTCTTCCTGCTCTATCTACAATTGTGAAATAGAGCAGTGAGCAGAAATAGAGCAGCCAAGACCTGGATTTTCTGAAATCCCTGCTGTACTTTCTTCTGAAAAAGCTAAGGTAAAGAGATATATAGGGATTTTTTGTGTAGCTCAGCTCTATGAATTAAAAACAGTAACAGTCAGTTTACCTTGTTGAAAGATGAGAGGTCAGAAGTCAAGTTTCATTTAAGGCTTGTAAAGGTCTCCCTTCACATACCTTCTCCCCCTTTTCAAATCCATTCTAGAGATAAATGCTGATGCTTCTCAGCCACATGCCACTTTTAAAGAAAGGCATTAATACACACCACCTCTTCACACTTTCCAACTCATGTGGAGGCAGCCCAAGATAACAAACCCAGAATAGGACCAGCCTTGGCTAAAAGCATAAGTAAACATTTCTCTTAAATCTGGGATCTAAGACTTCGCTTCTTTGGCCAATCTATGGCCATTTCTCCCACTACAGTAATAAATTACTAATTTGTGATTGGTTACATAAACTGAGGAAATCCTTTGTAATATGACAATACATCACTACTGGTGATTCATTATTTTAGAGGATTTCAAGAATGCTTGCCATAGTATTACTTAGGATGGAATTAAAGCTCTATACATTTAACACACGGTATGGTTTTATCTCAGCTTATATATCAGGTTCAGCTAAAAGCTTGTTTTGCACCTTATTGATGTTGTTTTGGCTAATGCATGTTAAGGAAATGGTTAAGCTGGCCATATTTACATCAATTGAGTTAAATCATGCAGGAACCAAATTCCTCACAAGAATGTAAACATAAGCAGAAAAAGCCTTTCTCCTGTAAAATTAACTGCTGGGGTACCAGAAGGGTTCGTTATGTCTGACATGATGTTAAGATGAACAAATTACATATTAGCATGCTTTAACAACAAACAGTGCTACAAATTACAAACTACATTTTATACTGACATTGTCCAGAACCCACTTTAGGATGCACAATTTAAATGAAAGACAAGGTTCCATGCACAATCACTTAAAATCCCATGTTTTGATGCTGCCAAGATACAACTTTTTCTCTCAAAACCTTTTTTTTTAAGTCTATTGCAGAGCCCAGCCAATTCCTGTTCATCATTGAAGCGTTTATGTGGTTAATTAGCAGCCAATAATATTCTTATCCACCACATTCTTGAAAATCTAAAGGTTAGCTCATCAGTGTCACAGCCAAGCCTCTGTCCAGCATATCCACTATTTCACTTCATCAATCCCTAAAAGAACTCTACAAATAGAATCATTCAAATGTGGTACTCTTAAAGCACTTAACATCTCATTTAATATGTTCCCAAGCCTGGAGAAACAATGATTCGATTCAATTGCTGGGGGTATGTAGAGCATGGTGACAAATGATGAATGTTGAATAGGAAGGATTATCAACTTGGTTTGGGCCAATTACATTTAGCAAAACTTTACACCCAAGAAAAAAGATGCTTTGTTTATTTTCTAAGCTAGTTAGGCTACCAATTATAAACCAGAAAAAATACCACAAAACCTCATTCTTTGAGTTTCTTGGCTAATTTATGATAATGTTTGATATCACATCACCTATAAAAAATTACACTCTGTAAAGACTGGCATGCTAGATCTAGCTTTATCCTACCGTTTATCAATGTTGAATAGCAAAAAAGTAATTTTACTGCATCGCTGCATTTAAGTAAATTTTTGATTTACCTATACTTTATCAGAGAAACTTGCTACTCCATGCTATAAAACAACATGCTATTCCTCACTACTTTCAAGGTAATATAGAAACTGTGTTAAATTAGAAGTTGTTTAGTCACAACCCCAACCCCCCGGTCACCACAAGAGTTTACGAGGTGTAAGGGTACTCTCAGTGTGTGTCTGACACAATAGCAAATTCTCTCAGTAAAAAGGTGAGATGTGCAAGAGAATTGCATTGGATAAATTATTAAAATATAGTTCTCATAGATTAGTACTCTTACATTTTAAAACTTTTAAAAATTAAAAACCGAAAGGACGTTTGTACTTTACTCAAGTTGAAGTGGAAAAGAAACTTTTTTTTCTTCTTTTGGCTGCTCCCGTTAGGGGTCGCCACAGCGGATCACCCATCTCCATGCTACTCTGTCCCCCTAAATCTGCCTCTTTCAAACCAACTACCTGCAGGTCCTCCCTCACCACATCCATAAACCTCCTCCTTGGCCTTCCTCTTTTCCTCCTTCCTGGCAGCTCCATCCTCAGCATTTTCCTATCGATATACCCCATGTCCCTCCTATGCACATGTCCAAACCATCTTAATCGGGTCTCTCTTACTTTGTCCCCAAAACGTCCTACATGCGCTGTCCCTCTAATAAACTCATTTCTAATCCTGTCCATCCTCGTCACTCCCAACGAAAACCTCAACATCTTCAGCTCTGCTACCTCCAGGTCCACCTCCTTTCTTTTAGTCAATGCCAATGTCAATGTGTTTTAGTCTCTAAACTATACAAAATAGCAGGTCTCACTACAGTCCTACAAACTTTTCCTTTTACTCTTGCAGATACTCTTCTATCACAAAATCACTCCTGTCACTCTTCTCCACCCACTCCACCCTGCATACACTCTTTTCTTCACTTCTCTAACACACTCTCCATTACTTTGCACTGTTGACCCCAGGTTCCCAAACTCATCCTTCTTGCTTCACCACCTCTACATCATCCAACTCTCTCTCTCTCTCTCTCTCTCTCTCTCTCTCTCTCTCTCTCTCTCTCTCTTTTTCTCCCTCATTTTCCTTATTCATAATAAAATACTCAAAATACTCTCTCCATCTTCATAACACACTTTCCTCACTAGTCAACACATTTCCATCTGCATCCTTTATTGCTCTAATATGTAGCACATCCTTCCCAGCTCGGTCCCTCTGCCTGGCCAATCGGTATAAATAATTTTCTCCTTCCGTAGTGTCCAACTTCTCATAAAGATCCTTTTCCTTTGCTTTTGCCACATCCCTCTTCACCTGCTTCCAAATCTCCTTGTACTCCTGCCTACTTTTCTCATCTCTCTGTCGATCCCAATTCTGTTTCACCAACCTCTTTCTCCTTATGCTTTCCTGCACTTCCTCATTCCACCACCATGTCACTTTGTCTTCCTTTCACTTTCCAGATGTTACACCATGTACCTTCCTAGCTGTCTCCCTTATCACTTCTGCAGTAGTTGCCCAATCATCCAGCACCTTTTCACCACCACCGAGCCCCTGTCTGACCTCTTCCCTGAATCTCACACTACAGTCTTTCTCCTTCAGTTTCCATCTTATTCTTTTTTCAGTCTTCACTCTTCTCCTCTTCGACTTCACCTCCAAAGCCGTCCTACAGACCACCATTTGATGCTGTCTAGCTATACTGTCTCCTGTCTCATTATAGTTTCCAGTCTCTATCAGGTTGCACCTACTGCAAAGAAAATAGTCCACCTGTGTGCACCTTCCTCCACTCTTATATGTCCCCCTATGCTTCCCCTTCTTCTTAAAATAAGTGTTTACCACTGCCATTTCAATTATTTTAGCAAAATCTACCACCATCTGCCCTTCCACATTCCTCTCCTTAAAGCCATACCTACCCATCACCTCCTCATCACCTCTGTTCCCTTCACCCACATGCCCATTAAATGTTTCTTTCATTCCTAGGTACACTCTCTACCACTTTATCTAACTCACTCCACATTTTTTTTCTTCTCCTCCATCTACAACCCACTTGAGGAGCATAGGCACTGATGACATTTATCATCACCCCTTCAGCTTCCAGCTTCATGTTTATCACCCTATTCAGCTCCACTACACTCTTACTGTACTCTTCCTTTAGGATCACCCCTACACTATTTCTCTTTCTCCGCTCCATCATATTAGCTTACTCTATCCCTTTACCAGTCATAGTACCAACATTTAAAGTGCCCACCCTAACCTTCACTCTCCTACACTTCCCATTTCCTACTGTCTCCATAGACATCTTCCCCTTCTCCTTCTCTTCCTTTGGCCCACAGTAGCTCGATTTGCACCAGTACCCTGTTGGCTAACAATACCTGTGGCGGTCGTTGTTTACCCAGTCCTCAAACGATACGGTATAAAATTTTGGTTTGTGATCCACATATTTTATTTGGCACATGTTTTACGCTAGATGACCTAATGGCTGGGTTAGAAATGTGAACACATCTTTTCTTTACTTTTACTGAAATAATATACAAGCGTATTATACTGTCCAGGAACTGCCTATTCATACACATTAACTGACAAAGAATTAGCTATAAATAACGTCCTCTATTCCTTTCCAGGTCCTTTACCTCCTTGTAATAATCAAATAATAAATGAATTCTTTCTATGCACTAGCAAAATGCAAGAAAATCCAATCACCTAGAACATCTGTACAGGCGTCAGCCCTTTCCTCATACTGTTATACTAAAATTTGCACGTCTGCTATGTTACACCACCACAGCTTCACTGGACCAAGGGGAGTTAATAGTCTAATGGCGAAATGTTCTTGAAGATTAAAAGCCTGTACATAGTGAAAGGATTTGAAGAACATTCTAAATGTCTCAGTCTACTTAAGAGCTTTATCAAGTCCAAGGAACCATATTGTTCTTGGGTTTTGCTACCAATGGCGGTTTCCCCCCAGCAGTCTGGCTCAGTCCACTATGCAATATGTAAAGGAAGCATTAGAGCCTCCCTAGTTTTTCCACCTTTGGTTTTCTTGTGTCCAAAAGGAAGATGTTGACCTCCTCATATCATCATCCACTGTAATATTCACACAGCGAGATCTGTCCAGTGCCTGCAAATTGATATGCTTTAGAGAGTGTGCCAAGCAGGAAACTGTTTTCACCACAATGTCAGGTCACTGAATTAAATCTCATGTAAGTTTCTTTGGGCTTAATTTTCTTTTTTTCCATCCATTATAAATGAGGTGCTTACAGAAAAGGCAAACTGATGAATAATTGTCTTGGTAACAGTTTACAATTCTGTTCCATAATAGGTAACTATTCAGGGACTGAGATGGAGCAAATTAATATTTCTTCATAAAAAAGAAATGAAATAAAGTGAAACACATTATTAATGACCAAAGTGTTACTGTGTCATCCTTCTGGAGTTGGAACATTATTGTAAAATGAAACATATGGGAACCTCTTACTAATGACCAACATGTTACTTTTATATTAAAGTTAACAGGGAAATGTACTTTCAAGGTCAAATAACTTTAAGCTGATGCTTTATCATGTCAAATTGATTTTCCTAAGGAGAATAATACTGCAGAAATTACTTAGTCTAGAACATTTATCATAGCCTCAGTGAGATCTAGAGAATATAAGCACAGTGGTGTAGCTTCTCCCATAGCATCCACAACCAAACATTATCCAGCAGGTGAACACCAGTCAGTTAAGGAATCCAAAGAACATACATTCTTAAGCAATTCCCAACCACTCTAGCTAAACATTATTGAGAGGTTCACTACAGACCACTTCTTGCACAAACATTCCTGTTAGACACTAAAAACAGAACCCAGTAGGGCTGCTGCCATGTTGTAAAGTTGGTGGCACTTTAAAAACTCTTTACCTAAGGAGATAATAAGGGTCTCCATTATATCATTACAGATGACAGGCCTGTGTGTGATTCTCTAAATTATTTTTCTAATCCCGTAGCATCTTCTTGCATTCTGTAGCATCTAAATGACTTGCTGAACATTCCTTAGCAGGCATTGGTATAGCAGTCACTGCCATGATTTGTTATAATTATACTTCTTTAGCAAATCCAATGCGACAGAAGAAAGCTTACAACTGGCTAGTACAACCAAGTACATATTCTCAGTAGATGAATTATGATATTGATTATCAAACAATGATCTGTAAGATACTGGTGATTTGGCAGAACAAAATTTCACTGTACTGTATACAGTACAGACCAAAAGTTTGGACACACCTTCTCATTCAAAGAGTTTTCTTTATTTTCATGACTATGAAAATTGTAGAGTCACACTGAAGGCATCAAGGGCTATTTGACCAAGAAGGAGAGTGATGGGGTGCTGCGCCAGATGACCTGGCCTCCACAGTCACCGGACCTGAACCCAATCGAGATGGTTTAGGGGTGAGCTGGACCGCAGAGTGAAGGCAAAAGGGCCAACAAGTGCCAAGCATCTCTTGGGGAACTCCTTCAAGACTGTTGGAAGACCATTTCAGGTGACTACCTCTTGAAGCTCATCAAGAGAATGCCAAGAGTGTGCAAAGCAGTAATCAAAGCAAAAGGTGGCTACTTTGAAGAACCTAGAATATGACATTTTTCAGTTGTTTCACACATTTTTGTTATATATATAATTCCATATATAATTCCACATGTGTTAATTCATAGTTTTGATGCCTTCAGTGTGAATCTTCAATTTTCATAGTCATGAAAATAAAGAAAAATCTTTGAATGAGAAGGTGTGTCCAAACTTTTGGTCTGTACTGTATGTGACAAATAAAGGCTATTCTAATCTTTGGAGAGGAGAAATAATGGGAGTAATCGATTTTCCTAAACATTGGCTCAAACTTGTACCTTCTTTGTCAGCTATTGCTGATTAAAAGATAAAAAAAAATGAAAAACACCTGAAAATCACAACAAATAAGCTATTGGTATTTTAAGATCAAAAGATAATTCTGAGCATTTTATTTCACTAGTTCACAGCCAAACAAACCCCATGCCACAGAGAAGATGGAACAAAAGAGTGTAAAGCACATGGCTAAGCCCATGGTCTTGTTCAGTGTTAATGGTGCTGAAAACAGATGGGTTCCTACAGTTCTGCCATGACTTCCAGAGGTGCAACACATTTGAAAAGTATCCGGTGCCAAGTGTGGATGTGCTCATGAACTGCCTCATGATGCTATAGTCCATATTCTATTATGTTGGGTAAACTAGATAGTTCTAACATTGGCTGAAACTCTTAAACTGAGCGATTTATAGACTTGCAGTTCATGCCCAGAGCTAGTTCAAATAAACATGGGTCTTAGAATCTCACTTTTCTCTTTCATGCTTTCTTTCAAACTGAGCTTTACACAAGAAGATGCTGTCTGCATTCTTGCTTCTTCGTACTTCATGTTATGAGCATGTAACCTACAAATGGTCAAGTGCAAATTTTTCTGACCAAAAAAGTGCTTCTAGTACTAGTCAAGAAGTTTGTATTAATGAGGTGTTTGTTGTACAGAATTCTTGGGCATGTGTACATTGTAAAAATATTCCATGTTTGAAATTGATCAGTAAATCAATCACAATTACTAAAGATGTCCTCCAGCAATATTACTTACAGACATATCATAAATAAAAACATTCAGTATACATACATGCATATGATTTAAAATCTTACTTAATCTTACTTAATATTCAAGATTTTTATCCAATGACATCACAGAATAATAATTTAAATGCATCTTTTTAATCTTTCTAATAGTCTTCTGGTCTTATGCCCCTGCTGCACACTTATGAATATAATTTTCTTTGGCCTAATATCAAATTTCTAATTTCTAAAAACATGCAGGTTTTGGAATGTGCTTCTAGAAAAATTAGATCGGTGTTACTTCTATTTTATTTAATTCTGCTTTGCAATGTATGTTAAGACAGCTAAATGGATCCAGGAATCACTGACAACGCATCCCTAACGGAAAAGGAAATCAAATATGAGATTACAAATGAAATCTTTAGTCTGCCCCCTAGCACCATGGGCTAATTCCTTGTGACAGTGGACATGATTAATTCTTTCAACCAGCCTAGCGTGGCACATGCTTCGACGGCTGATGTCATGAAGCAACAGAAAGCTAAGAGAATGACAAAAGCCAAAACCACTCAAAACTTTGCCCCAGGGCTGCCTCCTAAGGCAAAACTAACACAACGATGTCTGGCCTCTGTCAAAGCAAACCATTCTTTAATTCAGTGATGCCAAAAATCAGGGCAAGTTTACAAAAAAGGTGCATGAGCACTTGCCTTTTAGATGCTTAGTCTTGTAATTGTGTAGCATCTTGCTCTATTTATATAGATGAAATAAAGACATGTTACATTTAGGGCTGCTGCTATTGATTATTTCACTCATCGAGTTTTCTAACAATTATTCCATCGGTTAAATTCGAGTAATGAGATAAAAAGCACTTTTTCTTTTTTAATGATTAATACTAATAGGAAAGAGAAAATAAGACAGGTCTCTTGAAATGAACAAGGAATTTGTTTTACATTTTGATTTCTGAAAATGCATTGAAGAATATCGGTGGAAACTAAACCCATTTAGTGCATTTAATTACAATATTATTTTTATGACTTATTGAACACACTGTATATAAATAAAAATATAAAAATTAATTTCTAATTACTTTAAAAATGGTAAGCGCACTGTACAGTGTTTTCTTTATGTTTTAGTTTGAAATGATTCTAAACTCTGGGAAGTTTCGGTATTTTCTCTGGCCCTCTCTGTTTTTTCCCTGGTTCTCCATTTTTTTCATTTAGCTGTGTGTTCTGTGTTTACCTGTCCAGAGCACTCCAGAGTTTAGCAGAGATTGAGTTATTATAATTAAATTCATTTGCCACTATGAATTTCTGTAATTGAATTACTCGAGTTACTCGAGGAATCATTACAGCCCTAGTTACATTATTTGAATTAAACTTTTCCTTTGTCAGTTTCAGATTTATTAGAGATGTATTGATTGTAAAACTTGATTTTAAGAACTATATTATTCTTTTTTTTCCACAAAAAATTTGATTCATTTTGTCCATCTAAAATGTATTTTCTTTTTCATGCACCAAACAAGCATAGAACATAGCATTTCTGACAAAGTCAAAGAAAACATGGTAAGAGCAAAATATCATAAGTTTGAAAACGGATTGCATTGGTGTGATTAAATGCTAATTGTTGTACCCCAGGGACCTTTGGAAGTTGATCTGCTAGAACATTTAAACAAGACACAAATTCAAATATAGATGCGAGTGTCTTGGGTAAAACCACATGTTAACAACTAATCCTTTTACAACCCAGCTTGGTGGTTATGGGAGGTTTCAGTGTGTCAAAATAAAAATACAACTCCATTTAGACGGCTTGTCCAGTATCTAAAGCCCATTCCAGTATCTAAAACTGGAAATGTGATGTCTGATTGATATCTTCGTCTTCACTGTCACAATACTGTACCTTTTTTAAATCTGTAAGTCTATTTCTTCTGAGCTGATTTACTGCATCATTTTTGTCATGTCTCAGCCTTTATCCTTTATCTGTTATTGGTTGCTACTACATGTTGTTTATCTCACAAATTTGTGAGTAGCTTTCTTTCAGAAGCTTGTTTACAAAGGATCTGGCAACAGTTTATTGGACCCACCACACCACCATAAAAAACACAAACTTAGAAATTGTTCAAGATCAGACTTGCTCAGTAGCAGGAACTGCATATTCAGGACAAATGCATTTGAAAGAACAATGTGTTCCCATCTAGAAAGATACAATAATTCACTTTTGCACTCTGCATATGGGAGAAAATAAACTGAATTCTGAAACAAGAGCATATGGACTGGTCCTATTTAGACACACAAAGTCTGTGGCATTTTAATAGCATCATAAAAGTCAGCTTTCCTTCAATCTGTTTGTGGATTAAAAAGAGTATTCTGCTGCTCCCCGATTACAACCATAAACCTCTATGAGTACTCAGATCTTCTAGCGTGATATACTCCCACAACTGTCTGAGTCGCAAATGTATAAACCTGCCAAATCATTACAAAATGCTGCAATTTAATATTCAGCACTTGACTCAATTCTGTATAAAACACTATTTGACATAAAGACAACAAAGAAATCACAGAAAAAAGTGACATACTTTTTTGTCATGGTTTTTCTGATACAAATAAGTTTATGTCATGGATTAGATGATATGCCTAATTTTTTTTCTTTTTTTTTTTTTTTTACTTCAAAGTAATATCCCTTTGGCTGTCCTATTTGTATACTTGATTTGTAAATGCTTAAAATATGCTCCCATTTGTCAAGAGGGATTTGCTGTGTCTAGAATACCCCTCATCATCTTACATAAGAAAAGATCACGCATGATCTCATGCTGAAGTAGATTGTAGCTTTTAAAAAGCTATCAAAATGATTACACTTTAAAGATACCAAGCACAGTATATTGGCTATTGAGAATACAGACAGTTAGTGACTGTTATATAATTCACATACTCTACTGTATTTCCAGACTACAGACAGTTTTCATGCAATAATAAAAAAATAAAAAAAATTTCTTGACTGATACCCTCTTCCTGAACTTACAGTAGATCGGACCCAGTGCTGGAAAAGGAAGTTATTTTGACTTGCTGCCCAGAAAATGAGATAGTCGTAAATACTAAGATTTTCTACTTGGCTTTATAATATTCATCTCCTTTCCCTGGTGTAGGCAGAATGCAGTACTGTATGTATTCATTCATTTCAAAAGCTGCTTCATTCTGGACAGGGCCATGCAGGATCAGTAGCGTATTCACAGACACTGGGTGGAAAGAGAGAAACGTCCCTGGATTTGTTGCCAAATTCTCACAAACTCACTCACAATTCAAAGTAGTTTATCTACGTTTTGGGACATGAGAAGAATTAGAGGAATTAGGAGAAGTTGGATGGCAATACAACCCCCTGCTTTGGCATCCAGTAGAAAATTTATCATCGCGTTATTATTTTTATACGTAAATAATATTGTATAAAATCATTCTGCTTTAATACTTTACTGCAATTTGAAAAGCAAGTTGCAAAAAATTTATCTAAATAATGACTGCATGTAGTAAGTAAAAGATTTTTATCTAAAAAAATCTAAATGCCTTGCATATTAGTACAAGGTTTTTGTACATTCTTTTACATCAGATTAATGATCAGGATCACTACAGGGAATGTTTGGTGACGCTCCGCCAAGAAAAACCAGGAGCATGGAGTCGCATAATGTATATGAATAGGGCTTTTTTGCTGTTGTTATTCCAACATTGATTTTATATTTATGTGTAGGATTGGACATATGGTTGGGTCATCTTTTCAAAAATGTCTAATTATGACCAAGTCTTGACCTCCTGACAGAGGCAACCAGGTGTTGCTCTGAAACTTCCAGCTGCTTGGTAAAATTCATGAAGCCATTAAACCTCCTAAGAGCTCCTTGACCACCAGGCACGAGCATGACCATAATATTTGATTTTTTTCACATGACACCAACATGGAAACTGCAGTTCCTTTTGCTGTGCACATGCTAATGCATTCAAATCCTGACAAAATACAACATTAAAACATTTATTATTTGTTATTTTAAATACAAATTAGGAGTTCTAATAATATTCCCACATGTGGTTCAGAGTGGAAAACTTTAAGAGAACAAGAATCATTCATGAGAATGATTTTTGTTAGATGGAAGGTAGATTGTTTTGACATCTGCCAGAGTGAAAACTTTACACTGTTGTCTAATAAATAATGTATGCCATTTAATGAAAACCATTTTTTGCAGGTTGTATTAACATGTGTAAATAAAAGTTTACTCTAAATATTATGCATGTAATACTATATACTGTATATACTGTATAGTATAATCCTAAAATCATATAGAGTATTTATAACTCTATTTCAAATGCATGAATTGGAGGTGTCACAAAACTGTTTTTTAAAGTTATATGTTGAGGTATACAGATTAAGCAGGATATATCAATTACATATCATTTACCATTTATACATATCATCAGGACTATGTGTCTTGATGATATGCAGGGCCTCTACTCAGCATTTTACAGCTGGGTGGTAAGCTGAGGTGGGCTAATACGAACTCACTAATGCCTCTGTCTGCTTTTGACTCCTGATATGAGAGCTGCAAATGGATCTGATAAGGCCTCCAAGCAAGGCACTGTCTGTCACTCTTATTGAATTGGCAAAACAATAGCATTAATCATTTTATACATGTGCTACAAATATACGTTACAGAGCAGGATTTCCTAGTTAATTTTGTAGATCTCTGGGAGATCAAAGATTATGACAAAGATCCAAATTTATCCAACACATAATGACACAGCCTAAAGGAAAGACCTCACACAAACTCAAATTTGGGTTACTGAATGTTACCAAACCAAAAAAAAAAAAAACTTTAATTTGTACCTTTCTCTGTGAAAAGAAACCCCAAATATGCCTCTAGCCATTGTAAAGATTGAGCAGAAGCCACCGAATTTGAATGCAATGTATATTTATAAAAGTCCTAGTCCTGTAATTGATGTAGGTTCCAGTTATATATATATTTAAATCATGAATGCAGATCAGCTCAGTGTGTGCACATGCAAGCACTAATGTCAGCCATTATGTTTGCTTTTGCCATAATTGATTTTTGTAAGGCACCGGCAAAACAAATAGTCATTATCATCAAGAAAGAGTAATACGATCCATAAGCACCTGTGCAGAAAAAAGAATGAAAAATGCATACTTATGTCATCACATTCTGCAAAGGTAAATATTTATCTTAAAAAAAAAAGAAAAAAGTAAGAAAAAACATATCACTTATGGTCCCATCTGGTGAGTAGTGTGAAAATTGGCTTCCCAAACACACTGACGAATGAATTTGTCAATCGTTTGTCAATTATTTACGGTTCTAACATACACTTACCGGCAAAAATAAATAAATTAAACAAAGCAGGGACATTTTATTTTTACTTTTCTTTTATTTAGAAATAGATTCAAACAACTTTGCAATTTTACATTCTTGTTTTGAAATACATTATTTAAGAATGTAGGGGGGTATTTCTGTATGATGTATGAAATCAGAAACAGAGTGCAAAGTTATAGTGGTCCAAGCACCATGACATCAACTAGCAAGCCACTAAATAAATACAGTGTTGCTATGAGATAGTAGATATTCTCTCCACAATATAAAACACTTCACAATAGCACAAAGAGAATCGGTGTAACAGGACATGAAGTCCATTAGCAAGGGCTAGCTGAAGTCATCTGTTGGACTCATACAGAGGAGTTAAATGCAATTAAATCCAGAGTCTAATAGATACTGATAGGTCACTTTTAAATAAATTCCTATCGAGTTTATTTTAAATTAGTTTTTTTCACAGTGCATTCTTTATATATTGCATTCGCAAGCCTTTGTTTTTCTTTGCTGTATCAGCAGTCTGGAACAAAGTTTACCTGTAACACTGTACCACTGAATTTTGCCTTTTTGATTTTATCTTTTAACACGAAAGGAATTTATCTGACCAACTAAGAGGTGAAAAGTCCTGGTCAATCTGTGAGTGTTTTCACTAATCATTGTCACCCGTCTGCTGTATTTTGACATATCTTCTACATAGCCATTTCCATTGCACATTCTTCTGATACTTTTCATTTATTTGATTGGTTTGCTTTTGTTTTTGTCCGTTTTCCAGCAATGCAACGAGTTTAAAACACAAGCCAAGTTTTTCATGTAACCATGTCAGCTGCATAATGTTTTTGCCAGGGAGTATCTGATTTGTCTGTTTTCTCTGGCTGTTAGCAGCAAGACGAGAAAGCAACAGAAAGAAGCCAGTAGCTCTATCTCTGACCTTTCAAATAATCAAAAAAAAAATCAAGCAAAAAAGGACAGTTAATGCAGAAAAAAAACTAAATTCAAGTTTGTGTATACAGCAAAAAAATCACCAGGGTTTAATTGTTTGCTTAACCTCTGCTAAGTTCATAGGAGCACTTGAGCCCACTTCTCATAGCTCATGTGAACTGTGGAGGCGCTCATTTAACAGGGGGGAATTTTCTGTTTAGTTTAGATGGAACCATTTGACTTTCTTTCTTTACCACTGTAACATATTCCTGTCATAAGAAACTAATGACGCTTGGAATCTCTTAGAAAATGATTCTTAAAGGGCACTTGATGGAGCTGTTATGTTTAGGGCCAGTTAAAGGAACCCTTTTGCCTCCTGGATGGCCTCTCTTGAACTTTGGAGCCCATAGTGTTAGCTGTGGCAATGGTACAAGGTCTCCTTTACAGGACCAAACTAAAACATTTCAAAATGCATCTCTAATTTGTTTAAGAGCTCTGGAGCACTGCAAAGGATGTCAAATTTTTTTTGACAGGCACATAACAAGAGTGAGAAGAAAAGGTTCCCATATGCATTCATGTATACATGTACTGTATGGTGCAAATGAGCTCTAAATCAATCTGTATCTGTTACTGTACTATTTTAAAGCCGTCAGACATTTTAAAAAGTGACCACCCATTAGCCATGCTGTGCTGCTCATGATACACTGGGGGTCTATAATAAAAGTAATCCTGAGACAAATAGTGTTCGAATACACTTTTATTTACTGTACATTTTTCTGTGATTTTTTTCTCATGAAAACCTCATTGCCCAGCCAAAAGAATCACCTCTGTTTCAGTGCAAAACATCAAACCATTACTTTTAAATGCGTGTGCATGATATCAACAGGAAAGTATATAAATACATTATCTATCACACATGCTCTGTGCTGAAAGCAGCTTCATCTATTTAGTGGGTGGACAAGAATTTCTTATTCCTAAACACATTTATAGGCACTTAAAACAAAAGCAGAGATGTAAAGATGGGGAAAAACTAAACACAAAAATAGTAGTGTTTGAGCACTAAAAAGTAGCATGTGTCAGTGTGTGTCAGTGTTGGAAATGTGTCTTTTATTGCTCATGTACAAAAAAGGTCACAGAAGTGTGACACCTCGCTGAGAGGCCCTAAAAAACACTTACGAAAATTAGAGCCATTAGCTTTACAGCAGGATTTACAACACACGACAGATCAGCACCTCATAGCCCAAAGGCTCTGCATTTGCTTTATGATTGTCTGTTTTTAGTGTGAGCCAGAGCCTGTCATCATCTGGGTTAAGGAGAAGTGCTGCATTGGTTAGACAACTGATAAGCCCTTTTGAGTTTTTTGTTAATATGTGCAGCATAAGAAAAACTGAAAATATTTTGTGGTTATCGTATGATGACAGAATCTTTCATTTATTTATTCATCAGTAAAACTTTTATTCTGGTCAGATTAGACCAGGGTTTTACCCTAGTAACACTACAAACAAGTCCATTAAACAGTCAGACAGTAAAACAATTTAAAACAAAAACCTTTTGGGCGCCAACACGTGGTTAATGGCTCAGTTATCGTCCTGCCAGTATGACTAACTAATAGGTCTGGTGGCTTGCATTGGTTGATCTTGTTTAATATTACTTTCAATTTAACTGTAGGCTGCTTACAATTAATGTTTCATTGTTGTGACAGATGGAAAAGGATATGACTGTGATCTTTGTTTAGTTTACTGTGAAAGTTCAGAGAGCAAAATTCCAAGTATTTCTATTGACTTTTCTGATAAAAAAGGTTTTTTAAGCCAATACATACACATATATTTTTTTGCTCTGAAAAAAGGTTTAATGTGTAATAATATATATATATATATATATATATATATATATATATATATATATATATATATATATATATATATATATATATATTATATATATATATTCGTTTGCTGTGAATGAATAATAATAATAATAATAATAATAATAATAATAATAACAACAACAACAGCTATGATGAATGTTCCCCTATGCAGAGCTGATGCAGAGTTGTCTACTACTCTACTTGTTATTTTAATTCCTCTTCTGGGTTTTCTTCAGAACAGGAACTCAATGCCACTTAGCATTATATGTTTATTTTGTATTTCACTTAATCGACTATTGAATTTTATTACAAATATTTTAAAACAATTTTTCCATTTTTACGTTAAATTTTTTTATTTTATATTTCTTAAGCTTAGGTTTGTAAGAGTATTTTCATCGTATTTCATATATATGTGTGTATGTGTGTGTGTGTGTGTGTGTGTGTGTTCATATACAAATATATATATATATAAATAAGAGAAAATACTCTTACAAAGAAAGTTGGTCAGTGCAATCTATTACTTTACTTTCTACATTTAATTTTACTTTGAGCTAGCATATGAAAAAACAGAAACTAATCTATAATAATTTTATTCATATTCTTATTAATATTAATTATGAACAAATTTGCAAATTTCCCTTCTGAGCTCTTTCTAATCTTATGTAGAGCCAAATTGTTTAAGTGTGTTTAAGGGATTAAGTGTGTTAAAGCTCCTCATAAATATTCACCAATCACAATTACAAATAAATGGCTCGCAATTATATATGAGCCTCTCACCTTTACTTGATCTTGGACACATCTTGCTATATTTAAGATACAGTATTTTCAAATGTTACAGAGTAGATTGTACATTAGATCATTACATTACTGCAAACAAGACCTGAGATTACAAAACTGCAAATGTAAATGTGAGTTACTGAACAGTAATGCTTGTATACCATGTTACCATATAACCTATACCAACCACAACTAGTTATTATAATAATCTTCAATACAATCTAAACTTTATATTAATTGTATGTGGCACAAATACTAAATATGTATTCATTTAATTATTTTACTGATCAAACTTTTTCTTAAACACATAATGACTTATGTTTAGTCAAAGTCAGTCATGCCTATGCTGAATCTCAGCAGGTTATGTTAGAATATATATTTTATGGAATAGATTTCAGAGCTGAGTTATTGAAGGAACTCTAACTTACTCATGAAGGGAAAAAAGACAGAGGACCCTGGAACCACAAAGGAGCATTTCTGAAGCTAAGGTGTTTGTCTTTTTCTAAAACTCGTCCTCATGCCAAGAAATTAAAGGCAGACAAAAAACAGCATTAGCAGAATTACAATAAAATAAACAGCAGAGTGAGAGTTTTGTAAAGCCAGCCAAAAGTGAAAGTATAAGGTTGTGTTTGTTACCATGACAAACCAATGGGCTTATGCCAGTACTCCCCATGGGCTGAAAAACACATAATTGTGGTTTTAAAGGTTATTTGAACAGTACAACTCTTTCATACTGATATTCCTATATGCATTACAAAAGAAGTCTCTGAGCTAATGCTGCATGCGATCGATTTTCATCATGACACTTTTCATTGAAACACAATGCAATTCCATTTATCAATGCAATTTTTTAGAGACATCTAATACTCATGGAGTATAAGTTGCATTTAATGTGTTCACAGAAGATCCAAATCAAGATTAATAATCAAACTCTGCATTTGTAGGGAGAGCAGTTAGAGAAAATGCAAACGAATGCTTTTTTGGGTCATAGGTAAATTCTCCCTTAATAGAGTGCTAATAAAAGGGTGAAAGGTCGTTAGGACTGCGCATCTCCGTTTATCACTTCCAGGCCATTATCAGGTTTAAAAACACAAGCTTTTCTTTGAAGTGAAGGAAACACATAGTTTGTCCTGGAATCTGAAAAATGCAAGGAGGCCATTCCCCTTCTTTGTCACCTTTATTCCCTACAGCTAAGACAGTGACGGGGAAAATATGTCACAGATTTAATAATTAGAGCTGATGTTAATGCACACTGGAGCACATTGAATAAATACTTATTTTGTTTGTCTTGTTCCAAAAATATTTGCTCATACTGTCACGGAGGAGATATCCAGGCTTTATAGCTTCAGAAAAAATGCTTGAAACCACAACACAAAGACCATTTAAAAAACTTAACCACCTGGGTCTGAACATCTGAGTTCGTAACTCTTGCTAATGAGACAGCTATGCCAGCACATACTCCATATATGCAGATTAATCATCTGACTTAAATTAGAAAAACTACTATTTCTTTTACATGATTTCTCTTAATCAGAATCAGTTATATCGCCCCTGATTGTAAACCTGAATTCTATCTCCTGTTGATCTCAAACAAGATGATTATGTTTCTATTTCTTGCTTTTCATCTTCCTTCATATGTTTTGCTGCTACTGCCAAAAAAGTTCTTAGCAAATGGACAAAAGCCTGATAAGTTTTTCTACGGCAGACTGTAGCTGCCATTTCAGTTTCAAGTTCTTGGCTATGCCACCCATAGCCATGACTGACAGCTGAGGTTCATGAACACCAACTGACTCATTTATCCAGTGTACTCTCCATTAAACACACAGGAGAAAGCAAGTAGCTTGAGGTGCTGTTGCATAAGCCAGTAGTCCACTGCCACAGGAAGGCATAGCAGCATCAGCAGTCAAGATAAATCACTGGCCCTTTGTCGTGTCCAGATACATTACAATAATGAAATACCCTTTGGGGGATTGTGCCATCTAAAAGCTATAAATCCTGAGTAGAATGTGCTATTAGCAGTGGCTAAAATGGGCCATAATGACTTGCTCACTGGTCGTTATAGGTTCAGAGGAATTCTTGTTTGAGGCCAGCAGCTTTGTGAGAGATGGAATAGACCATAATGTACGAAGTGTTAGCAGAAAAAGTGGTTTTAAAAATCCCACTGTTAGCATTGTATGTTCATATTTACAAATGACATACAAAGACACCTCATTTAACTTTTGAGAACTACATAAAAATATGATTCGCTGGTCTGGCATATTAAAGAATTTAAAGAAATTCACTTCTGAAAAGTTCAAAGCATTACTAATGCATTGAAAAAAGATATGACATAACTAGGCAAATAAATAAATAAATAAATAAATAAATAAATAAATAAATAAATAAAGATAAAGACTTTCTCTTTCGCTATGCTATGGAAAACTATTGTATTACAGCGTCTATGAATAGTTTAACAAAATCTAATATACTGACAAATAAAATGTTGTGTACTCATATAATTTAGTTCATAAATGAAAAATGTAATATAGTTTGGTTAGACCAATTTTAAAGCAAGCTGAAAAAACATACCAACCTTTATGCACACAAATGCAGCATTCACTGCGTGTCAAGGTCATGCATAATTACTAAATGACCAAATTACCAAATAAAAAATTACATTAGGATTGAATTTATTGATGTTTTAGCACCAATATTATTTTAAAACAAATAAAATTTACTATTAACTTTCTATTAACCAACATTTTAATTTGTGATATAATACTGTTTATATATATATATATATATATATATATATATATATATATATATATATATATATATATATATATATATATATATATATATATTTTTTTTTTTTAGAAGTTATTTGTCTGTGTGTATAAGCCATCTTTAATGTTGTGGCTGGGTTTACAGAATAGAGTGGTGTTGTGTACTGAATACTGGTGAATGCTCTAAAAGGAGAGAGCTGTGCAGCATGGGGGACATGTAGCTGTGGCTTTGTGCTGGGGTCACGAGGCCTGACATGCTCTCACCCAGTTGGCAGAGGATCCTGATTCTTATTCTCAGCCTCTAGGAGCCAGGAAGCATGATTGGCAGCACACTGAATAGCTATTTGTAATTGACTTTTGTTTATTTCTCACTCAGCTTTTAGCTCAATCTAAATGAGATGTGCGTACGAAAAGCCTCAGTACTGTTTTACAGATGATATTAAAAAGATTTATTTTATTTCATTATTATGTTCTTATTTTGCCATTGCCTTTACGCATACATCGAACGGCATTATTTGGTCTAGTCCTTGGGTAGTTATGTGTCATAGCAATATGTACATAAGTAAAATCAGTTCAGTTTGCAATCAGATAGTGACTATAAAAATGTCTATAAATAAAAGTGTAAAATACTTAGTAGTTTAAAGTAGTTTAATACAAATTAAATTAGTTAATATGGTTGGACAGATCTGTGTGTTGGTGTCACTTCTCTCTTTACACCCTTGTGGTAACCATGCCAAACTTTAAAATATCATTATTTGTGTACTGATGCCAGTAGTCAGCAGCAGTAGTGTTCTCTGTACTATGCAATATAGCAGAAAATGTCCAAATTAGACCATGTGAAGTGTTTTCCCAGCCTCCACAACTAGATCAAAAGCAGCATGAGAATGCACTAGCAAGATGGACCAATTAAAAAAAATAGATATGTGTGGCAGTTTGCTGACAGAAATAATTGGTCCACACTGACAAACTGACATTCACTCATTAACCTGAGGTCTCTAGTTTCACAGGAAACACATCTTTCTCACTCAAAGAACAGAGAAGTAATGATGCTGTGAAGACAGACTGTAGAAAGAGGTGAATGTCAAGCTCGGGCTCCATGTTTGTTTTGAGATACACACTTTTCATAAACCAATCACATTTTAATGGATTTAACCAAAGTCCCGTAAATGCATATGTACCGTATGTCACTTAATAGAAAAAAATGTGTTTAGATTTCAGTTCCACATCTTCTTTATGTAAATTTAATCTGTCCAAATCGAAATTTGTTTAATTTATAGAGATTATTTTAACTGTCTGGGGCACATTTATTCTTCAAAATATATGTAGAATAGTTATTAAAATTACAATATATGATAAACTATAATAAATACCTTTAAATGCAATTACAGGTCAACTAATTTTTCACCGCCATGGAGCCTCGCGTCCATCACTGGGGACAGTTACTTTTTCTGGAGCGACACACCAGAATGGAAACACAGCAGTAGGTTTGATGAAGTCATACACAAAGTTATATATGTTATACAAAGAAAACGCTAACACACTTATAGCAACAGGGTGTTAGTTTAATCCTAGGAATCTTTCTGTAAGAATAGCTCAAACCCACTGTGATGTAACAGTGCTTTGCTGAATGATAAGATAAATCAAAAATAGATATACTGTATATGGACAGAGCTGAGAGTTTTCTTTATCCACAACCCTCCTCGTTAGCCACTGTGTGCAAATAATCAGAGATGCCAACTGTCCTTGTAAAGGTGAATTCCAGTGTGGAATAAAACATAAGTTATAAGTGTTTTGCAAATTGAAATTTGTCAAAATTTGATTGCTTTAGATTTTTGCCAGCATCTATTTTAGACCCGTGATAACTGTTTTTTATTCTTCAGTTGAATGGATTACAGAACACCTGAAGTACTTACATGAACAATAATCGAAAATAGTTGATTAGTAATTATGATGCCTGAAGTACAGAATCATAAAGTATATGAGCAAAAGTAATAGGGCACCTGAATTTTCCTTCTTTCGCTTAAATTACTGTAGAAGACCCAAACCTGTTCCAGCATACCAATACCCCTGAGCACAAAACCTGCTTCATGAAGATAAGGTTTACATGGTTTGGGGTTGAAGATCTTGAGAGATCTGCGTTAGAGTATTGACCTCAACCTTAATAACACCTTTGGGACGAATTGGAACGCTGACTGCCCACCATGCTTCCTCATCCTACATCAGTATCTGACTTTACTTTATCTGCCTTTGTGCCTGAATGAGCACAAATCTCCATAGCACTCTCAAAAACACACACAGAGTGGAGGTTATTATAACAGCAAATAGAACAAACTACATTTGTTCAAATAATGTACATACCATCTAGCAGCTCCAATGTCTAAATGCATCCAAATGGATTGATCCTTGAGCTTGGACTATTGGTTTTGTGTTAAGTTTCTTATGTTCTACTCAGGTTTGCTTGCATTTCCTTCTTTCTTTGGTCTCTTCCAACCAAGGTGAATGAGGTAAAGTGGCAGTTTGGAATTGCTCCTAAATGTAAATAAGAGGGCATATATGTGTGTGTGCAATACTGGTCTGATATCATGATCCTTACTAAACTAGAATAGGGTGTGATTAAATCACATTCTCTCCTAATAATTCAATAGCCAATGTATATAAAATAATGCTCCTATGGTTACCTGAATTTGTACGACTAATACTAAACAAATCCAGGAACTGATATATCTTAATTTATCTGAAATTGCTTCCATCTGGTCTATATTAAAGGCAGTTTATGCGGGGATCTCCTGCCCACCATTGGCACCGTCACCCTCCAGTTACAATCTGTTTGCCTTGGCCTCACTCAGCACCCAATTGCTTACATGACACCCTTAATGGAAGGGAGAGTAAGAAGTTCGACCATTAATGGCTGAGAGTGTGTGTTCGTGATCGATGGGTGGGCGCTTAACCCAGACACTTTTTTCCAGTCGGAAATCCAAGCTTAACGATGTTAAAAGTGGACAGCCGTGTATGCAAACCTATCCTGTCTCTTTCATTAATCTGTGTTAAAGCCCAATCAAACTGCCTGAGGTAATTTTCACAAACGTAAACTCAAAGTGGTCTCAAGTAGTGCAGTGATCCGTTCTACCCACCCACACATGCGTGGTCCACTCCTACTGGGACCTCCATCACAGTCGTACGTCATCCACGTCTCCTCTGCCCTCCAGCACACACATAGAGCCATGGCATCTGCCTTAGAGTGGTATTTTCAGCTCGCCTCTGAATGAAGCCATTGTGCTGTGCAAAAGCAACCTGGTCTCTGTGAAGTGTCACAGGAGCAGGACCTGCGTTGTTATCTGAAGCAGAAATGGTTTCCAGATTCCTACTGGTTTGAAGCGGAGAGGCAAAATGATTTGTGTACCACTTATGAGGGTTAAATATTAATAGGGATTCTCCATTCTGGCAATTTGTCACTAATGACAGAATGCACTTCCTTTCACTTATCTGCCTGAATGGTTCTGACTTTGGTTCTGTCATTGAACTAGTTTATTATCTTAAAATGCACTTTCTGTGTGTGTGTGTGTGTGTGTGTGTGTGTGTGTGTGTGTGTGTGTGTGTGTGTGTGTGTGGGTGGGGATGGGGGGTTTGCCCTGTCTAAGATGACTGATTGGACGACCAACATGGCACTAAGTAGAGTTAAAATTGCTTATAATAATTTGTTACATCCAGTCATTTATAAAGAAACCACTATATTTAAACAAGAGCTCTAACTTTAGAAGTAGCACATGGTAAAGATTCAACCAAATCTAAAGACAACAAGTAATAGTTCTCATTATGGACATGTAAATTGTCTCTATTCTGATGAAGAATACAGTATAAATTAAAAATGACCATTTCCAAACAAATTTCAGCAGGATCTCTCAATGACTTTTACTTATTTTTTTTCTTCAAAAAGGTGATTTAATTGTGCACGTACCTAAATTGCTTACTAGTATAGACCTCACAGGAAACACAGATCTCACTATCTATTTTGTGACTGTGTATGGTCATGGTGAATGTATTTCTCTCCCTCTTAGTCTATTGACAGGAATGTACTGACTGATAGCAGGTTCATGGGATCAGTGCGTCTTAGCTCTGCTACCATTTAAACTTAAAGAACTCTGTATATGTGGTAACCGATGTACAGAAACATGTCTAGCAGTGTAATCTTTTCGTTTGATCCACATAATGACACACCTTTCTAATCAGACAGCTCTGCCTGAAGATATACCATATCATGTTATTAAGAGTTTGGAGATCTTAAGTAAAGGTCATTGTTCAGGTCATTGTTTGAAAATGTGTTTGTGCAATTAGCAACAAGACTCTTTAGAGGCAATGAAACAGAGTCTGAATAATTCCAGGAGTACACATTGTGTGTTCACAATTTAATCGAAATATGAAAATGCATGTAAAGTTGACAAACGTAATCTATCTCTCTCTTTCTCTGCCCTCAGACATGTACAGATACACAAATATATGCATATAATCAAATCCCACAGCTGCGTGCGCTGAATCACTATGTTTAACTCTTATTTGGTCACATAAGACATTTGTTTTCATCAGATTGGATGAATGTTAGTCAAAATGTAGAAGTGGCTAAAATTCTCTTAGGACCAAATTGAGTCAAAACACATTGTACGAATGAGTAAAAGTATAAAAACACCAAACACTATGACTGATATTTAGAAAAACACAACTTAGAAACTGATCCCCATGATGAATATATCAGGAGGAATGTAAAGTAAACATATTTCACTAAAAAAGAAAATTCAGTCTGACAGTAACTAGGAGATAACCAGAGGATTGTTTCCTTGCTATCTCAGGGTTGGATTAACACTTTTACCGCAAATGAGGTCAAATATTGATATGTAGTGGGAAGAGAAAGACTAAAGCTGGCTCTGATTAAAGACCCTTGAGTTTAAGGATTAGGCGTTGCAGAGCTAGACCTGATGTAATTGACAAGACGGTGTGTTTTATCAGCGCCACAGTGTCCTTCACACAAGCACGGCTCATCCCCAGTCTTTATTTAAACCTGAAGTCTGAATGCCAATTCATCAGGCAGAGTGTGTGCAGCTAAATAGACTGAAGGACATTAAAGGCACTTTACAAATCTGGAATCAACCTCCTAAGTGTTCGCAAATAGTTCTATTATGCAAATGTAGCTGGTATCTAATCTTGCAGTAATGTCTTATGAGTGTTGTTTTGGGATCAAAGCAGGCAGCATGATTTTTCTGTGACCCTACGTTTTCTCCTCAAGAAGTGAGTTGGCCACAGCTGACCCTTGGAGGACCATCCATCATCTCTGTGCTTTATCTAGAAAAAAGGTGACAGTGAAACTAAACAGAGACGACAACTACTAAGTGAAGCAGAACATCAAATGAGTATTAAAAAATGTCAGCAAAACAGCTAAGTACTTAATCAGTCTAGTGGTGAATCATTCAGTGGCTTAACCATTTTTCATTCATGTGGATACAATGCAGTTTAGCTGAGTAATAATAATAACAGTGACGGAATCAACAACAGGCTGTTGTACTGCTTGAATCATTTCTGCCTAAGCCTAAAACATCCCACATCTAAAAGATTTTTGCAGTGATAGGTTCACCTGCTGCTGTCTGCACGAAAAGCGGAAGAGGAGCAATTCAAGATCACTCAAGCAAGGCATCTCTACCATCTGTCTATATCTCACAATTCATAAGTTCATGGCAAGTTAAACTACAGGAAAGGAAGCACAAAACCCGGATGGCAGATAAATCGTTCTAGTGCCATTCTTTCTGTCATTGTTCATCTCCTCTCTAGGAATAATACCATTATAGATGCAGGGGATTGTATGGATTAGAGATGGAGAGATGTTACAGTTGGAAATAGTGGTGGGATAAACTTTAATGGACGAAGATAAGGCCCTGATAAATAGATTTATTACACTCGTGGAATGAATTTCGAAAGGCTAGGCCTCAGCTCTGGCGGACTATTAATATCAGTCCAGCTAAGAGATAGTGGTTGATAGATTTAGAGGATAAATGA
Organism: Silurus meridionalis; assembly: GCF_014805685.1. Classification (NCBI taxonomy): domain Eukaryota; kingdom Metazoa; phylum Chordata; class Actinopteri; order Siluriformes; family Siluridae; genus Silurus; species Silurus meridionalis. The sequence goes on along the minus strand of NC_060905.1, from coordinate 9,455,327 downwards.
GACAGAACCCGGATTCGAACGTTTCCAATAGGCCTTTAGGTAAACCTGAGACTAACATAGCTGTACTGTTTTTGCAGGGCATTAAAAAAGATTCATATGGTGAAGCATTCAAATGTGAACAGGAAGCTATAAGAATTGTACAGATTTTTCAGGAATCATCTAATAAATTGCAATGAAATATTGTGTGGCCGAATGTGTAAATCAGTAAGTAAGTATTTATAGAATAGGAAGGTGCAAGCACTGGTCTACAAATTACAGTCTTGTTTTTACAAGTAAGTGCAGAGAAAAGAAATCTATGCTGAAATTGTGGTTGCAGGATTACGCAGTAATATGCTAAAGAATTATACTGCCGTCTACTGGCCAGACAGTAAAATAAATCATCTGAAGTTAGTTAAAAATGTGTGCAATAGGTAGTACATGAAATCTAAATGAAGTTGGATTGGTATTAATGCTATATATGGGGTTGTTAGCTCATGTATCAAAAGGATCTCTTAACATTAAGATATTCAGGATATGCTGCTTTGTGTGTGTTATTAAATGGCACCTGGCTGACGTGATTGTGTGAGAAAGCCACCTTGCTTGTGTCTTTAATGAGCTATAGCACAGCTGATGGAGTAAGAATTCAAATGTCTTGTCTGCTGGAAAAGACTTTAATCATTCCGCACCAGGGCTGGGGCACACTTGGAAGCCTGGAAAAAGGAGCTGCAGAAGTGCAGCATGGGTAGGGGCATATGGGGGCTACTTCTGCATGGTCTCTTGCATCTGAATGTCAGCCTTTACAGAGAAAAGCTAAAGATTTTGAAGCTGAACCAGAGGCCTAACATCACCAAATATATAAGTGAGATCCTCCACTCACACTATAGACAGTGCTAAAAGAGCTTTTCAATATGTCCAGAGAAAATTAATGTGCCACAATAGCTCCGTAAATAGCAGAGCTTTTCAGACACCTCAGAGAACACTACCCACACAAATATTCAGAATATTCAGCCTTCATTCTTTTGAATTCTTAATGACTTTAAGGTGTTTTTAAAACTCTAAAATCAGTTATATTGTAGATTATAAATGAACATATAGCATATTAATAAAAAATGAATATATTAAACATTAAATAAAAATGATTGGTTTCCATACAATCCCATATTATTATTATTATTATTATTATTATTATTATTATTATTATTATTATTATTATTGGTGTTGGTGGTATTAGTGGTGATGTCATTCAGTGGATATTTATGATGAATCTAAAAGAGATCTGAGAGGGAAAACTGCATATTTTGCATATTTTGCTGTACAAAACTCTAAAAGGTAATGGCTAAAAGGCTCTCTATCACTAGCGGTCCTCATCATTAAGAAAGATTCCTAACTCACCAACAGCACTGAACTACCCTAAACCCATTTCACTGTATTAACAATAAGAACAAATGTCATTTTAGCACAGGTCTTTGCTATACAAATCTGAATCTATGAGTGAAAGATTTGAGAAAAAATTTTCCAACAGCATTAGCTGCTGTTTTATAAATGTACACTCATCCATGCAGCAGAAATCCTAAAAAGATGATACACTTAAATGTACCCTTAAACTCCAATGAACAATTGAGAATGATGTGTAGATGATGTCTCAGTAAAAGATTAATTGCATTCACTTGTAGTGTCTGATAATTTCATAGAAAGCAATTAAACATAAAACTTGAGGGATACCTGGTGGATGCAGCAATAGCAAGGGAAATCATTAACCTGCATTATGAAACATCTGACTGTCGAATCAACACAGGATTATTTGCACTAGAAAACTCTGTAACATTTATCACTTACACATGCAATGGCAAATTTTGCTGTATTATGTATTGTGTTCTATTACATCCATTTTCTGTTCATGTAACAATTGAGGATGCAAAACAAATGCCATTTTACTTGTTGGATTAGACATTCTGTTAAAAATGTAGTAGCATTTACTGTCTTTATAATCAGACAGTGTAGTCGTCTTGTTCATTATTAACTGTACTGAAAAATACAGTGTAATACTCTGAGTCACCCAGGCATAATTAGGAAACCAACCTAAAATATAAATGTATTTTTTAGAAAGTCTCAGCCTCTCTTTTTTCAAGGTGTGTTAACAACCCAAAATGGACTCTGAAGCAAGCAGCAAAGCATTCCTTTGTTCACACAGACCTTCAGTAAAATACCCTGGAAGAGTCGTACATAAAAAACTCAATCACACAACCCTGCAATCTGATCAGTATTTGATGCAGTGCCACAAAATTTAATAATAGATAGCTTGGAAGTTCATCATCTAGTGTAGGTGTCTGTCCATCTTGTCTCTTTGTCAGAGGTTGTGCCAAATGCATGCTTGGAAAATATTTGTGCTTTTTTTGTGTGTAGTTGGCCAGGGCTTGGGTAATATTCCCAGAGTTCCAGTGGAGGCATTTGACCTTACATTTGTTTGTCTGGTGAGACTATGTGCATCAGTGGAGGAACATTACAACTATAAAGTGAAAACACACTCACCCAGGCAATATTTAAAAATGTACACAGACTGACTATCCATTTCCCTGTTCACCATTTAGTGTGCTATTAGGCATGCAGACATTTTATAGCGTTATTAAAATTATCTGTGGACAAATGTATTTATTTTATAGCAGCTATAAACAGTCATCCCTTACCAGAACAGCTACAACTAAACAACTATGCATTGCCTGCTGACTTACTGCCTACAAAGAACTCTCACATGAGACCTCTAGTAAATGTTCAATAAATGTCTCCTTTCACAAAGGAAATCTAAATTTCTTTATTATTAGTCAGAGATTATGCACAGAAGGTACCATAACAGTTCCTATTAATAAGTTGTTGCTATAGAAACAATCGTGTATAAAATCTCATTCTAAATGTTTAATTTTACAAATTGTAATGTCTATCATGTGAAATACAACCCTGTGATTTGAACTGCTGTCGGAGCCAGAATCGCCCAAACCTTTGTAATTATCACATACTCATCACATATTAACCAAACACTGTTTCTAGTTTCCATTATACCAAATAGTTTTGTCCTAGAGCTCTAGATGGATAAATATTGGCAAGTTTGAAAAAGTTTCCCAAGGTCTCATTTGTAAAAACAAGATGATTTTGGGTGACAATCTGAATGTTTCACAAGATGGCGCTCTTTTACTTCAGGGATAGCGGTAAATGCATTACTTATTGCGGGATGAGTGCTGCTTTCTGACGTATTGCGTCAATTGAAATTAGCATTTTAATGCCATGTTGTGCAACTGCTGTGCACACAGTAATTCGTTGTTAGCCAATGATAGCATCTTGTGTGCATACAGTAGTATCTGTTGAGTATATGATAGCATATGGTGAGTCAGTGATAATATCTCATGGGCACATGATAATTGCCTGAAGAGTTACCAACTGTGGTATAATATATTACAACCAACCATACTCCGTAAATCCCCCACATATCCGAACAATGCGCACTACTCAAAGCAAAAGTCTAGTTATTCCTTTCTTTTTTAAATTCATTTGACAAGGTAGATACCAGAGTGGCCAAATTTGTACAGGTGTAAATTCTTTTGAATGTTGTTTACGTAGTATCGAAGCTAAACAGACACTTGTTCCTGGTGCTTTAATACAGAAAAATCCTTATATACCACTTTAATACCACTGGTTATTTGTAATGTTGGATTCTTTTACATATCAGCAGTGTTGTGTCTCTCTCAGATGGTATATTGTACACTATATACAACAGTATGTGTTAAAAAATTGGTGAGGATGCTGTTTCAGACACTGCAATAGACTATAGTTTTCCAGTGATTTAAGTAAAAAGTAGAAATAATATGCTTGTTACTGAAAATGATGGGTGGGATATATGACTTAAGTATATGAACAGGTGAAAGTTATGGCATGGAGCGCATAAAAGCAGGAATTTATAACATGCGTTCCACTCAACACTCAGCGTTTGCTTATAAAAGCCGGCTGAAATGACAGGGGAGGAGTTGAGGTGTAAGACACAGAGATTGGGGGAAATTCCCACAGGGGGATTCCTGTGGTTTAAAAAGAAATAAGACCTACCAACAGATAGACACTACCTATAGACAGAAAAAAGCAGGGGGAGGGGGCAGACATTCGTCTCTCTGCCCTGTATCCTCTTGCTTTCATTTATCACACTAAAGTGACTGTAGAAAAAAAGGTCTACAGACCACTGCTTTGGGTCACACTCATTTCCTTTCTGCATGGGGTGCATTACCTCCCCTTGTCCAAGGCCTTAGTCTACAGTGGGACTATGAAGAATCTTCCAGTCCCTCTCAAAAAATAATCCTGAGAAACTTGCAGCAAGAAATGTGTGCAAATTGCCAAGTGCTTAAATCAAAGCAGTTGGTTAACACACGCCCTGGAGAAAAGTCTCAACTATCATGTCATTTTATGACCCAGAAGAAACGATCTTGCTTAAAATACAGAATATTTTGCTGAATGTTCTTAAAACCTCAGGCCTAGATTCTTTTACCAGTTCTTTCCTGTTTCTCCTTCTGTACTCTACTCAGTCTGGATGCAGATGTGAGCCCTTGACTACACTAGAGATGAATGTTTTATGACAGAAGGTCATTATCATGCAAATGAAGAACTGTCGATTTGTATTTAACCTTGCTTCTCAAGATGAAAATCCGCAGCCATAGTAAGCAGCCTTGATGCTTTTATGTAAGTCTCATTATATTTTTCATTTAGCTTTAGTGTAAAATTAATAGATAGTAGCAAGTCATTTATATACACTGCCCATCCAAAAAAAAGTCACCACCTGGATTTAACTAAGCAAATAGGTACTGTAAGACCCACCAATTGGATAATTAAGGCATGGATGACTATGTTTCAGCTAGCAACAAGTTATTTAACCCTAATTGATGCAGTGAGAAGCTTCTAATTTCTTAAACAACCATGTCGGAAGATACATCCTGTGGTCGTGGAAAAGATGTTAATCTGTTTCAACAGGGTCAAATTATTGGCATGCATCAACCAAAGAAAACATCTAAGGAGACTACTGAAACTACTAAAATTGGGTTAAGAACTGTCTAACACATTATTAAAAAACTGAAAGTATAGTTGGGAAACATCATCTTTGAGAAAGAAATGTGGTTGAAAAAATAATGTGGTCTGATGAGACCAGATTTACCGTTTCAGAGTGATGGCGCATCAGGGTAAGAAGAGAGGCAGATGAACTGATGCACCTATCATGCCTGGTGCCTACCATACAAGCCTGTGAGGGCAGTGCTATGATCTGGGGTTACTGCAGTTGGTCAAGTTTAGGTTCAGAAATGTTATGTGCTCAAAGAATGAGGTCAGCTGACTACCTGAATATGCTGAATAACCAGGTTATTCCTTCAGTTAATTTTTTTCCCCTGATGGCACAGGCATATTCCAAGATGACAATGCCAGGATTCATCGGACTGCTATTGTGAAAGAGTGTTACAGGGAGCATGAGACATCATTTTCACACATGGATTGGTCACCACAGAGTCCAGACCTTAACCCTATTGAGAATCTTTGGGATGTGCTGAGAAGACTTTGCACAGTGGTCCAACTCTCCCATCATCAATACAAGATCTTATTGAAAAATGACCTTCGGATGGGAACAAATGTTGTGACATTGCAGAGTGCGTGCCATAATCAAAGATAAAGGCAGTCCAATGAAATATGAGAGTGTGACAATTTTGCTGGACAGGCAATGTATATGCTGATGGTAATAATATTCAGGTTCACAAAACAGCAAATATTTGATTGAATATCAAATTCAAACAGATAAATTGTAGTGTCAAAAATAAAGTGCTGATAAGAATAAATGGCCTAACAGAAACCCCTGTGGCTACAATTTTACATCAGGGCATTTGATAGCATGTATGGTCATCTGGAGTCTGTAAGACAATGGTTTTAATAACTAATATGCTTATACCAGTGTGTAAAATAAAAGACCTAGTGTGAGCTATGCTATACAAATCCTGGAGGACTTGATGGTTATGTTGTTAGAAAAACAGTGTAAAGCAGCAAGAAAAATGGCTTGCTTTTGCTTATTTACACTCATCATTGTTTGTTCTCACAATATTGTACTGTATGTCACTGTATGCCATTCTATTACAGCTGTCCACTTTGGCAGACTCTGGTAATGGTGATTAACTAACATTACAAGAAAAATATTTTCTTAGTTAGAATTAGACAGATGAAAAAAGCTCTATAAGCTCTGTTGCTGTAGGCTTTACTGTTTGAGCGTTTCCAGGCATCAGATATCTGTAATCAAAAGTAACCACAAATGTTTTCTCCACCTCCCAACTCAGAAATTATGCACATAGCACAAGTCATAGCATTATCATAGCATATAGTAGCATATTTTAATGTTTAAATGTTTTTAATTGGCATGTCATGCTTTTTTAGCTTCTAGTTTTTATAATGTATTGAGATTACAGCTATTCATTGGTTCATTTGGCGTGTGTTTTTCATGTTAAGTAATTTATGAATGAAGGTTTGTTTGGACTGATGCAAGCTGATATTAATGTGAAAAATGAACAGGATTCGGCATTTCATTTGATGTGGGGGAAATTCCCTAAGCATTAAAAAAAAATTACACAGGTTTGATCTTGGCCGTGTAGATTTCCATACTTTATAGACAGGCAGTGTGAATCTCAACCCCTTTCTGTCTGCACTTTTGCTTTCAGTAGGACGTCTTAAAGAGGCTTAAGGTTCTAGCATAACAGAGGCGTGCAAATACATGTACAATTTTGGGTGTGGGAGAAAGGTTTTGGGATTATTTCACTACAGGTACAACAAAGATTCACACTTTAATGTAGATGTGTTGACAGAGAACAAAATAAGTTGTGTGGAAGTGAATTACAGACAAAATTGGAAAAGAGAACAAAAAACATTGAAGAAAGCAGCAGGTAGCATTGCGCTGGTGTGATTCTGAGCTGGAGTTACTGTCTCTTTAGTTTAACATGCTCTTTCTATGTCTGTGCTTGTTTACTCTTACTTTCCAAAAACATGATAGCGAGGTAAAGTAGATCTTTATTATCATTTCAGTATACAGAGCTACACTGACCAGCCATAATATTACAACAATTGATTGTTTCATTACGATGGCACTTGTTTATTGTTTAAGGTTTATTGTAAGAGAAAAAAAACTTGCAGCAAGTGAACATTTAGTCAGTTGAGGTGTTAGAAGCAGGAAAAATGGGCAAACATTCGGATCAGAGCACCTTTCAAAAGGACCAAAGTGTGATGGTGGGATGACTGGAACAGAGCTTCTCCAAAACAGCCGTGGTTGTGGGTTGCTTCTCTGCAATGGTTAGTACCTACCAAAAGTAATCCACAACATTTTTATTACTGTGTGTGTGTGTGTGTGTGTGTGTGTGTGTGTGTGTGTGTGTGTGTGTGTGTGTGTTCAATAGCACAAGCTATTTAAACCTCACAGCAAATTTTGCATGTAAAAGTTGATAAAGTTTAATTCATGGCCAATTATGATTTGAAGCAGATCTATAAATATACACATACATTTATTTTTTTATACATGGATGTATGCACACTCAAAAATACATTTTCCTTGTGAATGCCAAATTTCTTTTGTAAAGGCTCCTATGAATGATTTGCAAATAAATCTGTTCACATACAGTTTAATACAAGAAGCAAATTGATTGGTTGGTGGATCAGCTACACTATATTTTCCCAAAGTCTTAATCAGTGTGTGGCTGTATGTGTGCATGGTGCCCTGTGATGAACTGGCATCTCAACTGGGTATATATTACCACCTTGCACACAGTGTTTCTGGGATAGTTTCCAAATACACTACTACCATGACCAAGATAAAGCATGTACCGATGATGAATTAAAGGTAATGTTTTATATGTCTGATATATTTCTATATCAAAACCTTACCACTACATATACTTTATATAGCAACATAACATATTTGCATTAAATTAAACATTGCATTTACATGGAAATATTTATTGTATGGTACTCAGTTCTATGCATGGGTTTATTATGGTGATCTTTAGAGTTGTGAAAATTATGAATGAAATGTAATTGACCATATATACATTTAAATTTGCACAGTAAGAAGATGTCAAGACTGACAATATTTATGCTTTCAGTTAAAGAAAGACTTTATACAGACAAGATTTTTAAGTATAAAGTTTTTCTTTTCAATTATCATTTTTTTTATCATTTCTGTCTTGGTTTTTCAGCATCTAAACTTCTATATTTATACTATATAGTAATATAATGTGAACAGTATATAAAATATATATTAAAAAATGTTATTAAAGCATTAAACTAATTTACAAATTTGCTAATATGGTATGTTGGGCATTATGTAACACCATGCTAAATCACCATGTACACCTCATTTTCCTATGGCTTTTGTTATATTTATTACAGTTTTTCTGTACATACTATTAAAGCGACAAACAGCCGCACACTATTAAACTAAATAACATGTAGCCTATATAAAAACCAAGCTCTGAAAATGTACAGCCTGGAAAACAGTTTCAAGTGAACATAATTGCTCTGCAAAAGAGTGCTGAGCCAAGCTCTGCTGCAATCATCAGTGGTCACATGTCATCTGGAACGCACCTCGTCATGTGAATGCAGCACTCATGATTGGAGAAATGGCAACAAAGCCAACCAATCAGAGCCCTACACTGATTACCGTATGATTGAAGAGGCCCACAGTCTGCAGCGAATGGAACGTGTTTTGTTTTGGCAACGTCAAAAAAGGAAAAAGGGAAGCAACCTGGAGGAAAAACTGCACCTAGGCTACTTAAAGCCTCGTCTGCAGTTACACTCAGCTATTGAAAAGGCAATAGATATGCTCATTAAAAGTGAAAAGGGAGTCAGTATCGTTAGTCCTGGCCTGACAGGCAGAAATTAGCTGCCACATGCCCACCCACAAATGTGGAAAGAAAGTGCACAAAAAAACACTTACCTGCCATCACACTCCCTAGGTTTCCTGGCAACAGTGGGGAAAACTCTACACACACACATCATTTAGCACGAGACTGCTGATTAATTTTCAAACCAGCTGCCAGCTGAGTTGTTTTAGGCTAGAAATGTTGGACGTTTTCATTACCTGTCAGAGTTCACAGAAGCTTTTAGCTACACCTGGAGGGAATGTTTTGTTTAGAAGTAGGTCAGTAACATTTCCTTAACTCATGATAAACACAGAGGTTTGGTAATAAATTTTACTTAAAATGTACACATATGTACACACTCAACCAAACAATACACACATCAAGCTTTGATGTTTTCCATGAATTTTAAATCAGTTAGTCATGGATTCCTGGCCTATTTATCTCTACATTGATTTCATGAAATCCCTGTAATACTTGGCTCAGATGCCTCAGATATGCGGCTTAGTAAAAAAAAAATGGAAGCGAATTTTTTTAATGTTTTGGAATATAACGTAACTTAATCTTGTTCATCGCTATTCTGTTTAATAGTATTATTTTTGTCTTATGAAGCCCAGCACTTGACATGATATTGAACTCTGTTACGATTTACATCTAACTTCCAAAAATCCTACAATTCATTGTTCATTATTGTTATTTATAATGTAAATACCCTTTTAGTGTGCAAAGTGCAGTCTTAAGAATTATTTTCATTCCTCATTGCTAAGATAAAAAAAAGAATAGACTAATAAGACAATAAAACATGCATAGGAGTCTATAGGCATGGTAATAATTAGAGCTATATGAAATTCTAACTGCAGCCAATTAGGCCACTTTGCTGAAATACTGCATGACTCTTTCTGGAGGAATTCATTATTCCTTTCATCCACCCTCAGTTTTTTCTTAAGCAAGAGGATAATTAAGCAACAGATCTGCTGCTGCCATATACACAGATTTATTGACTGTCAAATGCAAAGTTTCCTGGGAGTTCTGTGAATAAAGCCTGACATTAGTCTTCCCCAGAATTATGCAAATCCTCTTTTATCAAAACTGAAAACTTGCATTACTTATTCAAAATGGTTCCCTTTGACAACAAAGGTCATTAATCTCATCCAGACAATTATTCACCAGCGTAAATGGTACCTACATATACCTAAAACTTTGTGGTCTATATGAGCATGAACATTGGTGTTTTTAAATATAGCACAAGCATAACTCATTAATTTATTCAGTCCTTTTTAGTTTAAAGTTGAATTTAGGATAAATAAACAGCTTTATTTTAATCAGGCTCATAGAGGATTTGAGGCCTATGGCAAGAACACTGGGCACAGGGCAAGAATGGGTAAGAGGGCATACAGTATAACCTTAATACACACAACTGACATGCTTTGGAAAACTACCATTAAAATAAAAAATTGTATACATAGTAGATACATAACAGAATCATCAGCTTTGCACTTCAAGGCTGGAACACAAGACCGGGAAATGTACATCTTTGATTCTGCTCGGAATGAACAAATATTTTTGTTAAGATTACATTTATAAGGCTTGCATTTGATAAATGACACCAATAACATTCCTTCACTGCATACTTCCCAAGAGCATCAACAGCTCTTGTGCTTTCGCAGAAAATAATTCTAAGGCACTTTATACAACTTGGTCAAGTTGTGACTGCATACTTCAAGTGAACTAGGTCAACTTAATTCATATTCACAGACAGCTGGGATAGCTCAAGTACCTTTTTGTTCCCAAGAGCTTTTTCGTGTGACTTTGAACAACAAAATTAATAAATGCACCTGAAGCAGCCTGAGCACCTCACAGCACTTAATTGTAAGAAATGAGAGCAATTTGCCAAAACATATTTTGTCTTTTCTTTGCCATGATTCTTCAAACTATCTTCTCACATTTTGCACCATTAGAAACCAATAAGTGATTCTGGAAGGTGAGAGGATGCCTGAGGAATGGAGAAGGAGTGTGCTGGTACTGTTTTTTAAGAATAAGGGAGATGTGCAGACCTGCAGTAACTACAGGGGAATTAAGTTGATCAGTGACACAATGAAGTTATAGGAAATAATAGTGGAACCAGGCTGAGAGAAGAGGTGACCACCTGTGAGCAGCAGTATGGTTTCATGCCGAGGAAGAGCACTAAATATGCAATATTTGCTCTGAGAATGTTGATAGAGAATTATAGAGAAGGTCAGGGGGAGTTGCATTATGTGTTTGTGGATAGAAAGCATACGACAGGGTGCCGAGAGAATAGTTGTTGTATTGTATGAGGATGTCTGATGTGTCAGAGAAGTATGTAAGGGGGGTGCAGGACATGTATGAGGACAGTGTTACAGCAGTGCAGTGCACATTAGGAATGACAGACTGGTTCAAGGTGAAGGTTGGATTGCATCACGGATCGGCTCTGAGCCCTTGCCTGTTTGCAGTGGTGATGGAGAGGTTGACGGACGAGGTCAAACAGGAGTCTCCGTGGACTATGATGTTTGCAGATGATATTGTGATTTGTGGTGAGAGTAGGGAGCAGGTTGAGAAGAGCCTGGAGAGGTGGAGGTATGCGCTGGAAAGAAGGCAGTGGAGTGGTGCGGTTGCAGGGAGAAGAGGTGGGGAAGGTGGAGGGGTTCAGGTACCTGGGGTCAACAGTGTAAAGTAATGGAGAGTGTGTTAGAGAAGTGAAGAAAAGTGTGCAGACAGGGTGGAGTGGTTGGAGAAAAGTGATAGCAGTAGTGATGTATAATAGAAGGGTATCTGCAAGAGTCAAAGGGAAAGTTTATAGGACTGTGGTGAGACCTGCGATGTTCTATGGTTTAGAGACAGTGGCATTGAGTAAAAGACAGGAGATGAAGCTGGAGGTAGCAGAGCTGAAGATGTTGAGATTTTCATTGGGAGTGAAGAGAATGGACAGGATTAGAAAATAAGTTTATTAGAGGAACTGCGCATGTGGGACGTTTTGCAGACAGATGAGGGAGGCGAGATTGAGATGATTTGGACATGTGCAGAGGAGGGACAAAGGGGTATATCGGTAAAAGAATGCTGAGGATAAAGCCGCCAGTAAGGAGGAAAAGAGGAAGGCCAAGGAGGAGGTTTATGTATGTGTTATGGGAAGACATGCATATAGTTGGTTTGAAAGAGGCAGATGTGGAGGACAGGAGGGTATGGAGACGGTGATCTGCTGTGCCGACCCCTAATGGGAGAATCTGAAAGAAGAAGAAGATAGCCCTACTAATAATAAATTTCTCGATCTTAGAAAAGCATTACTAGAGCTTATTCTGTTTTTTCCCTTTTTTCTTTTTGTTTTGTTCTTTTTTTCTCGAATTACATGTGAGAAGAGTAGAAGTGGAGTGGGAAGCTTCTTAAAGAAATGCTGACAAAAGGCCCATATAAATCCAAACAACCAGACCATAACACTTTTTCTACAGCCACATAATCCACATGTATAATTTTTCTTTTTATAAAGACTATTACACTTAGTTCCTATAATATTTGTCATTTGTCATAATAATATGTGCATCCTATTCTGAACTATTGGGTTGGCATTTGTGTTCATTCATCCTCAGTAGCCTATATAAGATCAGGTAATGATGTTAGGTAAGGTGGTCTGAGGTGAAGTTGATGTTGCAGTTTATCCCAAAGATGTCAGGGCTATGTGCATGACCCACAAGTTCTTCCTCACAACCTTCAAAAACTATGGAGCTCAATTCGTTCAAAGGGAAAGTAAGGGTTAATCCTAATGATGCAGCATTCAGATACATTTTAGACAATTGATGGTTGCTGTTAGTTAAAATTTTGTGTCAATAATTTTAGAAAGGGCCACATACAATATAGGTGTAATAGATAGATGTCCAGATAACTTTGAGCATACACTGCATATAATAGAAATCACAATTTTTTTGTGCAAGCAATAATAAGAAAAAAGTCACATTTCTTTCATTACCTTAATAGCTTCTTTTTTGTCAGTTCAACATTTATTCTTTCATAACAGACACTTTTATTATATAACATTCAAATTTTCTCTTTCTTTTCTATTTCTCCACACTGCCATTGTTCGTTAGTAAAAAAAAACGGTCTGCTATTTACCACAGCACTGTTTCATTAACATTTTACATTTTGTGGATTCACACAACAGTAAGGCTTTATTGTGGAAATCCCAAAATGCTTTGCAATCAGCTGTAGACTGTCAACAGAGCCAATTGACTCTAACAATCACACTAAAAAAAGGGGAAAAGGTATGCTTAATACATCATTTATACAGAATACATAGACTTGCCTCTTTTCCTTTTTATTTCATATAGCTGTCCCAAATTTAAGTTCTCAATATGTAGATCATCAGCTTGTCAAGGGCCTGGTCACAATTTTGAATTCAGTTTAAGAGAACTCTAGCGATAAATGTATGGAATAATTTATTAGACATCATTTAATGTTCTAAATGTACATTTTATTATCCAAATAAAGTGGTATTTCAGTTTATTTTATGTCCATTACGATTATTTACTAGTATTTACTAGCTACAACAATCTAACTCTGGATGTGGCTGGATGCAAGTTAACCACCCTGATGTTCCTCCCTCCAGCCCTCCTGTCAAGTTCTGATTCTCACTTTTTTCCTGCAGCTGGTCAAGTGGCTGAATCACATTCTTGAGTATGTCACTGTTTCAGCTCCATCAGGATCTCTATGTTTAAACTTAATTCTGTCTCACTTTTAGGTTATTAAGGACAAATGTTCTTGCCAATTTCATTTTACTTGAGAAAAAGAAGTAAATGAAAAAAGGTGGTGACTTATTCCGCTGCCAGATTCTACACAGACTGTGTGGACAGTTTTTCAGCCCAGACAGGAAACAACTGTCAGCATACCGCAAGGCACCTGCCATAATAACTCTTTGCTTATAATGCATACATTTCTCACTTGCAGGTTTCTAATAAAGATGCATAAAACATACAGTTAAGCAGTATTACTTCCGAAATACATTCGACAGCAAATACCATGTGGTCAAAAAGTCGATTATTAAATGTTGCATCAGGAGAATGTCCACAAAATCACAGATTAGCATCAGACAATATTATAATGTTGTCCAGGTCCATCCTGATATGCCTCATCACCACAGTGTGAGGGTTTAGCATCTGTATTTTGGAGGTTTCCACTATAAACTAATGCTATTAAAAAGCAGTGGGAGCAATAAAATAACTTCATGGTGAGTTAGTATGGTTAGTTTCCAGACTTTACATTCATACAGACAACCTTAATTTAATCTTACCACACCCAACATGCACTAATCACATGATTGAACTTCCTTATAATCTGTATGACATGAACTAAACATGCCTGCTTCTCTTGGCAAACCTTCTGAAGGAGAACATCACTACAAATGAATTTTTTTGAAACACATAAAACAGTGCTGACATTCTTACCATATAAACCATGTGTTTTGCTAATTCAACCACACCCACGATCTGCCATTGTTCAGAGTCAGCAATAAAAGAAGGCTCTGAAGTGTAGTATAAAATTTGGACCACTGAAAGCATTTTATATATTGAATCAGTTTAGAACAAATACTTATGTTTTACTATCAGTACTAGTAGGCAGTGCATTGGCACACTAGGTAGCATTACCTCTTCATGCCTCCAAATTTCCCAATTTTAACCTGTTCTTTTGGGAATCCTGATTTCTTCTCACTGCTAAAAACCTGCCAATATGTTGATTTGTGTAAATCTGTGTGTGAATGTGCATTATGACTCATGATGGACTGTCATCTAATTCAGATTGTATTCCTACATCGTACCCACTGCTCTTTAAAAACGCTTTTGAAAAAATTGCTAAAAAAAAAAAGAAAAAAGTAATTTATCCTGAGCAAGATCATAGACCTTATGGTCTTATAAGACTCACTATGTGTCTTATAATAGGATTAACAGGTTTACCTCCAAGTGAGCCTGCTTTTAATAAAATGCTTGGTTATAATCTCATTAGGATCCAAGTGCAACCAATTAATACATTCCACAAACATGTAGATAAAATCCTTTTTTTTTTTACTGGCAGAGCATATATATATTTAAACCAGGCTATTATGTGACAGTTAATACAGTACTAGTAGTGCAATAGTGCAGTAATTCAAATAAAAAACACATAAATTGAGCATTATTCTGTTTTATTGTTGAGATAGGAGAAAGACTGAGATTGGTTTGAGTTGACAGGAAGGCTCCTGTAGCTCAAATATCCACGCTTTACAATCATGGTGAGCCAAAAAGCATAGTGAATTGCACAACCAATTTAACCTTGAGGTGAATGGGCTACAAAAGCTGAAGCCCAAAGCTGGTTTTACTCTTGTCATGAGTGAAAAGGGTGGCCTCAATATTCTGTAGTGATTCAACACTGTTTGCTCTTAGATCACAGTGAACATGCAGTGAGAGGGAGATAGACCTAGGAGAGCCTTGGACACATGGAACAGCCAGAGATCTCAAGAGAGGAAAAAGAGACAGTTTTAAAAACCAAAACACTAATCACAAAGGAAAAAAGGGATTTAGATAAACTAACAGGCTGTCATAGGTTTCCGGTCATAATTTTTCTGTCTTATAGGGTCTTTAGTTCAGTTGAAGTAACTTCAATGACTTCATGAGAGACTTGGTCTCTATAGTATAAGGTAAAATAACAAAGGTTCGTGCCTTCTAATATTAGTGGAAAAATCCCTCTCTGCTCTGAATACGAGGAGCAATAAGAGCTGTTTGAACAGCTGTGTCTCTTCTTTAGCTTTTAATGCACACTGGCTTTTTCGTCTTTAGCCGTTCTTGATACATTTCCTGTTTTTCTTTACTATGTGGATTTTGACACATTCTTTAAAGAAGTCATGCTTTCTCAACCCATGGATGCATTCATTCATTGCCTTCTGGGAATTATTCTCAGGTTCAGGGAGAATGTATATATATATATATATATATATATATATATATATATATATATATATATATATATATATATATATATATATACATTCTCCCTGAACCTGAGAATAATTCAGAAGGCAATGAATGAATTAATTTTTTTCATACACTATCATACATTTTTGTAAATGTTAAATTTCATGTTATATGTATAGCATTTTTAATAATAGACACTGTCAAAGAGAGGCTTTACAGAAATTCAGGAGTAGATTTAGCTCCCTAATAAGCAAGCCAGAGATGACAGTGGCAAGGAAAACCACTGTGAGATGACAACGAAAAAACCTTCAGAGGAACCAGATTTAAAATTGAACCAATCTTCCTGGTGACACAGGATTATATTGAGCCATTACAATATACTGCTATAAAAATGTAAAGGCAAACTGTACACGTTTAAAACATAATTGGGATGGCTTTAATGTGAAGACAAATCCTGGGATGAGCAAATGACAGACTTTATGATTACAGCAGCAGTTGTTAGTAGTAACCATTATGTATGCGAATGCATTATGAACACATTATGATAATTGAAATTTAAATAAATAATAAAGTTTGTTCTAAACAAATACAGATATGAATTTGAACTAATAAAAGGTGGAATTTATCACTTTTATTGGGGGTTTTAATGATGTTTAAAAGGTTTGCCAGAAAGTTCACAGGGCATTTCGTTGAGTGTCGAAATGCATATGAAGAATGGGATTTTGTGGAACACAATTGAGAGTGAGTGAGAAAAAACTGAACAAATTAATTACTTAGTAATAGTCTGTCAGAGGAATAATTTACGCTACAAGTCTCTTTACATTTTGGACAACAGAACCCACTAAATTACTTTACACTAAAAAAGGGTACCTAACCAAGAATGTGGACACTATCAATTGTAGCAAAATCAAAGCAACAGATTAAGATCTACATCCCTTCATTTTACATTAATACCTGCATTCCTGACAGACTAGAAAAAAAGATAAAGATACTGGAATTGTGTTACACCCCTAGTACCAGCCACAGCAGCAGATTCCTGAGAACACTATATATCAATGCACTAATAATAACCACCCATAATTGATTGGCACAAACTATTCATGCTCATATCAGCTCTTAGCAGGTAACAGCAAGTACAATGCAGTCAGTATCTTTGACAGTTGCCGGCTAGCAGTAATAAGGTTAAATATTAAATGTGTCAAATGGAACTTTATCAAGACAAATAGCAAAGGAAGAAGTAAATTTACTTCTCTGATTACCTCTCGGATGGTTTAAAATGTAAGAGCGTGTGAGCGAAGCTGCAAAAGAGAGCATATGCATACAATGACTGTATATATCTCCTTTGTTCAAACCTTCTGAGTGAGATGACAACAATCAATTGTGGTGCCAGCAGTGGAAGTGGTATTCAAAATAAAACAGTCTCTTCAACAGAGATACAATAAAACTTAGCGAGAACAATGATTTTTTCTTAAAAAAAGCACTTAGATACAAATATTATACTGTACATACACGTTCTTCAAAACACCTACTCACCAGTATTCACATTTCTATTTTGCCCCGAACAATTTAACCAAGCTTTTCACCCACACTTTTGTCCCTGTGGATCTCATTTGAACTCAATTTCTATCTAGATTTTGATTTCAAGCTTCAGCACTACAGCACACAGCTCTCAAAGCCTCCAACAAGTGTCTAGTGTTTGTAGCTGCAATCAGCATTAGCCACAGTCTAAGAGCTAGTTTAATTTCGTAATGATAATGTGTTTCACCAAGATGTTTCTCTATAGTGAGACAGCTCTGCAGCACTGCAATCAGCTTAGTATTCTTCTAATGGGGAATTAACCCTGCACCAAAATCAGTACTATTTGAGTCAACCATTTACCTCTGTTTAACATTAACACAGATCTTTTTTAAGCTATGTATGCAGGATAACATATTTTTGCGCTGTATGTCTATGCAGTGAATTCAACCCTATCACAAAAAGCAGGTTAGAACTTTTGCTGTTCTCGTCTCGTTCAAATTGGTGCCAAAGCCCAGTCATGCATATTCTGTTGTTGTTTTTCTGGCTCTGAAACGCTTAGGTAATTAACAGGCATGTCTTGATTAACGTCAGAGCATTAGAGCAGGGAAAATAGTACAATATATACACACCAAGAAACCAAGGATGAACACCAGTATGAGACTCACATGCTCACTTGTTACTGCAATCAGAACATGATTCAGGCCTCATTTGATCGAAAGGTGCATTTCCAATGTATAATATGTTATTATCATGGATTTATTTAACAAGTATTATATTGTTTAAGCAATGTTATTTAATTAACAAGTCAAATTAACAAGGAGTCTTGCAAAACTCGAAAGCAGTTTGCATGTCTTGATCAAAGAACAAACACGAAAAAATATGAACAAAAATGCTGATGTTCTTCTGAAACTTATTTGCAAGAACTATTTGTAGCAGAGAGGTCTTCGAATCCTCAAAAAGACATCTCATTGTTGTCATGCGACTGAGAAGACAGATGCAATTGCAGTTTGGAATGTTTATTAGAACTGGCAGACAAATCCAAATCATGAAGCAAAATCGTAATCAGAAACAGGCAAGAGGTCAGGCACTCAGCAACCAGCAATACAAGGTTAAATACAAAGAAAAGAAAAGAAACAAAGAAAGAAAAATAGCTAAAAGAAATCAGAATAGTAATTACAGACAGAGCATTTATATATATCTTTAAAGTTTTTAATCTTAACAGTACATGACTTCGGTGATGCAATGGTTTATTATTAATTTAAATGTTTTATTATAATCTGTTCTGCTGAAACCTGTAAGTGTGTGTGTGTGTGTGTGTCTATCTTTATCTCTGTCTTTCTGTCTCTTTTCTTTTATATATATATATATATATATATATATATATATATATATATATATATATATATATATATCTAAAGAGAGAGAGAGAGAGAGAGAGAAAATTGATCACATTGCATCACCGAAGTCATGTACTGTTAGGATTAAACATTTTAAAGATCTATGTTTATACTACATGGATTCACTGTGTAAAAAAACAAGGATTGTATTTTGAAGAATCCCAGGCAACAGGGAGATGATAATCGACTGGTAAAACACTGCTGGAACTCTAGCACTTGGTTATATAAGTAATAACCTGCAATGCTTAGGGTCAGTGGTGGATCAATTGTGGGCCAAATAACATGCAATTGAACTGATATTTTTGATGTTATCTGTAGCAGGATTAGGAACAGTTATCAGTGAAACCCTGGCCAAAGTAGTATATGCAAAGGCCTAAAAGAATAGTCTATACCTGCTAATGGATGTCACTTAGTACATTGCACACTGCACATGCAGGACATTAAGTGCACTTTGAATTATATTTGTAGTGCTGTCTGTACTGTATAGACTGCACTACAATATATACTTATATAATATATATCCCATGCTCCAGTTTCCTCTTAGCCTAAGCTGATGGAAAAGCTAACAAATGATTATCTGCAATTTTTTACTCGAAAAGTAAATGGCGATCCAGTAACTGCCCTCTAACTGTTGACTTTTGTCAGCATCACTCTTGGCAGTGATATAAAGGAGAGATAAAATGGCAGTAGGTTGAACTAGAAATAACACGGTCAGATTTATAGACCGATGCGGCATGTTTATGGCTTTCTGCAATGTCTTTTAGCTTACTATACTCTTGTAGGTTCTAGGCTGTTTCTATTATGCTTAATAAGACCAGTATTTATGGCCTAAAATGGCTCCATCAGGAGCTATAAGCAACCCAGAGCCAAGTCCACCTCAGGAATGCAGCACTTTAAAGCTCAGGAGAGACAGTGCGTGTGTGTGTGTGTGTGGTCAATGACCACATCATAAACTCTGCTGGTGGTGTTGCTGAAGCTCTAAAAATCCATTGCTTATTCACCAGAAGAGATTTTTTTTTTTTCACAGTTAATGTACCAGGCATGTGTTTCGCAGTGATTCTTTCCTCACTCTTTAGGCTAGAGAGCTGGAAACCAGAAACCGTTTCATATCATTACCGAATCATTTAATGATTACTATTAAACCACATTAACCACCATGATCTAAGTCATGTCACTACACCCATTTAACCAGCCAAATAATAGCACTTAGCTATGTTTTATGTGTCCTTGATGCAGGGATGACTGCACAAGGCTCAAATGATTACACGTGCCTTGCCATAAATAGTGCAGAGCACACGTAGAGTCATGAACCTTGCTGCCTGCGGCCATACGATCACGGCATTTATGCACTGCAGTAATGGCTAAAGAGAGAAATAACAGTGATTATCCAGGGCTAGACTGAAGTCCTTGGCCCACCGCAGTATAATTACTGCCTTACAGAGCTTGGGATTTTTTTTACTTTTTCTAGTTAGTAGACTGGTCAGTTTGGGCCAAAGAAAATATTCCTCATCTAATTTCAGGGCAATGTAGGACATTAAGCATCAGCCTCTATGCTTGGACTTTTAGGGAAAAAAAGGGTATGTGTGTTATATTTAAAAACTTACACAGCTTGGGGAGTCTAGCTAAGAAACCACAGTGACGCCACTGGCTGGGAAGAAGTTGAGGTCATAGCATTGTCATATGGTAAAAACTGGACACCTGTTCACAGTTTTCATGGATATAAGCAAAATGATACCATGCAAGAAACAAGAGCTGGATAAAAAGAACTAGAATAAGGCCAGCTAACTCTAAATAGACCAACCCAACTCATACAGTTTGTGTTCAGCCTTTCTGGAGACTTCAACACTGCATTCTCTGTGTGGATCTTAACTAATGCTGAATCTGAAACAGTTAAGCCAGTGTTCTTTTAAAGCAATTAATAATAATCCACCTTGATCTGTCATTGATCTGTCAGCTTTCAGCATTCTGATATCACAGAGCTTTAATGTTAAGTCTATGTAAGAATATCAAAGTACTGTTTGGATATAAATCAGGACTAACACCGGATTAAAACAGAACTCCACCACAAATCAGTTATATACAACATGTATTATCTTAAATCCATTTCAGAAGCTGTCTGCATTCCTCAGATTATCCTGTTATAAACATGACATTTCAGAAATAAAGGCAAAGGTTTAAATATAGGGGGTTTTCAGCAATAAAAGTGCTTACAACTTAACATCTGCTAAACAAAGCATAATCTTTTTTCTTTAGATATGGATTCCCTCCAAATCACTAGAGAACCTATACACTAGATTTTTTTATGATTTACACAACAACAGCATGCACGCATTCACTACAGAGCTTTAGATTTTACCGATTTTCTTTTATATATAATTTGTGGTAATCAGTGAAATTCTCCATTTCATCAGTTTTTTCTCTCTCCATCAAAACCTGTTAATTCCATTTGGTAAAAGACTTAGGAATGAAGGGAACCAATTAATATTTTCATTACATTACGTTTCAGTTTCACTTCATATCAATTTTGAAATGTGGGCTTGTTTATGAACATGGGAAACGATTTTGTACTGCAGAAAAATCTTTAAAAAAAATATTTTTTTTAATTAATATCCATATTTTCCATTTCTATATTAATTAAATATACCTATTTTAATAACAATGACTTACTGTGATAAATTGGACATGAGTAGCTTTGTGGTTTTTCTACATTATGTTCATTTTTCACTGTGTGGTATTATTTCGGTTTTAGCTGGTATTTTTAGAATCAGAATTGACATACAGTATTTCTTCTTAATTATTTAAATGATCAACATGCAATAATGAGATTACCATACAATCTTCCCAATGCATATGTCTCTGGTATCTGAAAGCATCCAGACAACACCATAAAAATCGTTTTATTATTCTAAAATATTTAAAACAAAGTAAGTAAATGTTCAATCTTGTATAATAAATATTCAACATTATGCATTATTTGTAGGCCCCAGTTTTAATGTACTGTATGCAAATGTGTGATATTGACCATGTTAAATGCTTTGTAGAAAAGGTCAGATGTCTAAATTCTACTACTGAAGCATGTGCTCACATAGCAGGCTGAAGAATTTGTTTTAAGATGGATCATAAGTCTTTGTACGATGCATGCAACAATGCCCACTTAAACACTACTAAGTACAAGTTCAGGTTTCTGTCTACAAAACGTGCATGCAACTGAACATTTTCAGAAAGAAATGTAAATGTTTTATTTAACAAACACACTGTCAGAAAAAAAGATAGATGAGCCTGTCTAGATTAGTTAAATCCATAGATATAACTAACTGTCCAAGACTAGTATCCTGTAAGAATGGAGGTCCTGATAAGACAAAGGTTCATACATCATTACAAAATGCATTACTCAGTTGCCCAAAACAATATTTGCTGTATTTTGGACTGGAGCTGTGGTAGACAGTCTTCCAAATCTGTACTCTATATTTATTTAGCTAGTAAACAGACCACCATGGTTTCTATTGGATGCAGTCCAAACCTATTTTTTTTATTCTGTACGTATATTGTTTTTTCATGAAACAGGATAAATAATCTCCCAGGAATCTGCTTATTGAGTGAAGTCATGCACCATTAACTACCAGGGAATGCTCTGGAGCCAGCACAACTTTGGTGATAAACTCCCACTTGCTCCCAAGGCTGTAAAAAAACAAACAAAAAAACCAATAATTGAATACTAAGCCAGAATGAACAATTTTCCAAGGCTGAGGCACATGCCAAAAAAAAAAGAACTTAAGAAAGGCGAGTGCTAAGTAGTCAAAAATGGAATACATGATATGTATTTATTTGTGTGCTTGTTTTTTCTTCTTCATTTATAAATACACCACAAAGGCAAAACTTTTATCATAACATGCAAAACACTCTGCCATCTCCAAAGGTTAAAGTAGTCTCATGCTGTTGGATACATTTATCACCAACAACAGACACTTCAACATGTTTACATTCACCTAATTAATTGCTACAGAATGGGGGAACTGTCAAGATGAAGAATTAGTACTTGTAGATAATTACTGCCACTTCTTGTAGACTGGAGAAAGGACAGGCCAAATGGCCAACCGTTTTTTAATGAGGATTCTCTTTTGTTTGATTTCTTTTGCAGTACATTTGCTGTGTGCTAGAAAAACCTAATCTATTGGGAATCCAGAGAGTTAATTTAGCTTAAGTAGGCTAGCATTGTAAATGCAGACATTTGACACCATGTTTTACTGGCTATACCTTAAATGTATTTATTATTATTTAAAAGACAAATATAAAACCATAAGTGAAACTTACTAAACCTAAAAATGAAAGTGGTACCTGGTGACATCAAATTTCTATTTAAAACTTTTGTTGAAAAAAACTAAAGCAACTCAATTAATTCCTATTATTTAGCTATTTACTCTCTGTTGTAGCTTTGCACAGAACCAGTGTAAAAGCATAAATGAAATACACAACAGGTCAAAAACAAAATAAAGGAAAAACAACACTCCGTGTTCAAACAAATATTTAGAAAGAGCTAAAACGGTTAGATTCTGAGAATATTTATTTTACCCTTCAGGTAATCCTTAATTAGTGGAATGGACAAAGTTGATTCACTTTAGAATACATCTGCATTTACACTGATCATGATTTACATGCTGGTTACATTTTGTAGATTCTTTTTGCTGGGTTTTTTTTTCCTTTCAGAAATGCAAATGTTCTAGGTCATCACAGCAATATATATAAAAAGAAGTCTGTACTATTTCAGCCAAAATGTCAACCCTAAAAATACACCTAAGACAGATCATTTAAATTAAACTAACTCTCAAATTCATCTGTTGCTTATTATGCATTATCACACTGTACAACAATAATATTTCTCTGTTAATTAGCTTTTAACCTTAGCTAATACGTAGAATGGATAAAATTTTAGTTATGATAAAATAAATTATGGAAATTAATTGTTCACTGAAACCTTTTCTACTTCAAGTTTTTCCTGCATAGTAGAAGATACTGAAGCTCTTGCTGTTTACTGTGTCAATATGACATTTTCTATAAATGAAAAAGGAAGACGTTTGATTACTTATTGTTTTTGAATCATCAAATAACTAGACCTGTGTGTGTGTGTGTGTGTGTGTGTGTGTGTGTGTGTGTGTGTGTGTGTGTGTGTGTATGTGCCAGAGACAGAGGTTTATAGGCAGTGAATTAAAGAATATGAGAGTTTGCCCATTTGATGATTAGAGAGAGAAACATAATTTTGGCCCACATTGTCTTTATTTCGTTTGCATACATCAATGATTTTGCAATAACCTCCATTTTTTCCATTTCTCTTATAATGGCTCCACATAAATTATCTCTAGACTTTAAGTCCCAGCCGAGGGAGCCTGCAGTGGGAGATGATTATGGAGAGGCCTTGCTGTATAAACTTGCTATATAATCAGCAGATAATTAACAACAAAAGCACTCTGCACTATCACTGATAACTATGTATATATTCCTCTCATCAGCCTGATTAAAGATAAAAAAAAAAGAAAGAATCAGCAGCTTTGTGGTGGGTGGTTTTGTTACTCCCTTTCTAAATAAAGCTTACACCGGAGAGTTGTTTGGTACTTAATTAAGGTAAATCAGCCTAAGGTTACATAACCTTTAGAATTTGAAGTACACTTCAGCTTTTTGATATTTGGGATTTAAAGCCTGTCAGCTTATCACCATGATTTGCTAGTTTCTTTTAGTTATAACCTCAGTGATGAAATTACCTCTAGTATTGTTTGTTGTTGTTTGTCTTTTGCCTAATTCGAGTTGGACAGGAATTAATCTGATGAAGTGACATCAAGTCTAAGTTACCATTTGAACTTGAAGGGTAGAACTACACTATCCAATATTTATATCCATATACACTGTCACTCCCATTAATTTCTTTTCTTTTTTTGTCTTTTTTCAATGTACACTTCTGTTCATGTTTGCAATGCACTGCCACTTTAATTTACCTTGTTTCTTGTTGATATTAGTAATGTTCACAACAGCACTGCACTACCAATTTACCTTTACATTGTATTAATTTCTTCTTCATAAAGCTTATAGTCATAACAGGTGAATTTCTCTCTAGAATAAACATAGTAATGTCTCCCTGTCCATCCATTTATTCATCCACCCATCTTACAAATCTTAGACAGCTTTACCCCAAAAACAATAATATAATGTGATTTATTTCCTGTTTATATGACTCTGATCTAAGCCTGCATCAAAATCAAATCATGACCATTTTATATACATTCATTAGTGTAGTAAATGAGACTAGTTCCACATCACAGTTTTATTTTTCTTGCACTGCGAAATTAATGAGCTACACAATAATTAGAAAAATCATAACTTCACCTAACACTATAAGATGGCAGACAAGACGTACTTATTAATTTTAAATGCGCAGCTCATAACGATGTCATTGTATGTGATTAAATAGTCACTATATGAAAAATTAAATATATCACAGTTAATCTTACCTACCTTACTCAGCTTTCCTGCCAAACCATGTCTTCCAGAGTTAATAAGCTGCTTGCCACTGGACTGTTAAATTAAAAAAAAAAGTTAAAAAATGGAATCTATTTTAATAATTCAGGTGAAAATAAGTAAAAAAAAAATAAATCCATTCTTTAAAAAACGATCTGTGACTGTCATTAACTGTATAAGAGAAAACCCAAAAGAAATACAGCATGCTATAGAGACTGGATAGATTTTAAACTTGAAAAATTATTCTAGATTGCTTTTCCCATGCATGACAGGTAAGCATTTTGTTTTGCAGGTGCTTTTTTCTTTTCTTTTTACTTTCTCAAAGCATACTCTTATTTCAAGCTCTAGCAAGATAAAGTAAGCAGTGTAGTTATCCAGACAAAAACTTGTCAGTTTGATGACTGTCAGTGTTTAGCTGTGGATTTGGATTTAATAAGAGCTTAGAGTGCAGTGTGCAGACATTGAATCCATCCATGCACATCAGCACAGTACATAACTGTGCAAAAGTTTAAGGCAGGTGTAAAATAAAATGTTGTAAAGGAAAAATGCTTTCAAAAAATGAAGTGTTTATTTGTTTATCAATTTAACAAAATTAAATTCAGGGTTCCCTGGTGGTCTAGTGGTTAGGATGTGGTGCTCTTACTGCGGCAGCCTGGGTTCGATTCCCGGTCAGGGACCCAACCCTTAGGGTTGCACAAGCCAGTGCACTCTTAGTGCCGGTCCCAAGCCCGGATAAATGGCTAGGGTTGCGTTAGGAAGAGCATTCAGTGTAAAAACGTGCCAAATCGAATATATGGATAATCCGCTGTGGCGACCCCTAATGGGAGAAGCTGAAAGAAAGTATAATTTACAAAATTCAATTCACAGAAGAGAAATCCAAATTACAGTAGTTTCTGGACTATTAAAAGCCGCACCCACTGAATTTGACAAAGACTTTTATTTTGAACATAAATAAGCCGCATCTGTCTATAAGACTGATGACCTTTACACAGGCTTTAATGAAAGACAGTGTCTGATACACGGCTTGTATCTAAACAGTAGCCTACAAAGTAAGTCATTGTTCACTGTCTTCCTCCTTCCTTTCACAACAATTTCTCTCGGGAGTTTATCTTTTGGCATTGTCGTGCGTTTAAAAATTACCATCGGTGAAGCTTTTCTCCCGATGCCGTGCAGCTCAGAACACAGGTGAAGTGCGTTTTTTTCATGCCCGGTTGTTTTCAGCGTGACGAATGATTTGCATTTCCTGTAGACAGACCGAGTGAGCGGCAGGTCAAACGTCAGAGGAACCTGATCCATATTTATGATGTGGTGCGGCCCGATTCAGTGGGAGCGCATCTGATTTAATATAAAGAGTTTTATTGGTTCACCTGCAATTTCATTGGTCTTATGATCACATGCACATTATCAACTTGTGCTGTTAATATCATGAACAGCAGCTACGCTAATTCCTCTCCACTGCTTCTCTTTCTCTCCCCATCCCGAGACACCCTGAGGTTTGGCCAGCTCCAGTCACCTCCCACCTCGTGATGATCACGGACCTTTGAAGAAGTAGATGCCGAACTCACAAACATCCCGAACCATCTAGAGACGTACCAGTGCCATTTGGATCCCGCTACATGTGTGGAGTTTTGACATTGGACCTCCTGGAGTGTTTAAAGGCTCTGGCATGGAGAAGCTGATGCTGGATCTGTGGTGATCACAAATGCTGAGCTCATAAAACTCGGAGCTACTAACCATATAGACTGTATAAGACTGCAGAAAGAACATCACTTATAATCTTATACTCCAGTACTCATGTTAGTTCTCACTGTCCAGTGTTCTTTATTGTTGAAAGATTTATGATCAAACTCTTGATGTCACCCAGATGAGGATGGGTTCCCTTTTTGAGTCTGGTTCCTCTCAAGGTTTCTTCCTCATAACATCTAAGGGAGTTTTTCCTTGCCACAGTCGCCACGGCTTGCTCATCAGGGACAAATTCACACCATTCACCATCACTGTTGATTTGTGTAAAGCTGCTTTGAGACAATGTCTGTTGTGAAAAGCGCTATACAAATAAACTTGACTTGACTTGACTTGACTTATGTTATGGGGTTCAGTTTTTTGGCTTAAAGCTTGTGAAACCAGGAAAAACCCGGGAAAAATAAATAAACATAAATTAGCCGCTTCATTGTTTAAGCCGCGGGGTTCAAAGTGTGTGAAAAAAGTAGCGGCTTATAGTCCGGAAAATACGGTAAATTAATATTTGGTGTGACCACTCTTTGACTGTAAAATAGCATAAATGACTCTAGGTACACTTGCAAACAGTTTTTGAAGGAATTCAATAGGCAGGATGTTCCAAACATCTTGGAGAACTAATCACAGATATTCTGTATATAGGCTGGTTCCTTATGTCTCTTTAAGTAATCCCAGACAGACCTGATGCTGCTGATATCAGAGCAGAATATATTTGAGCACAATCAGACTCCGCCCTGATGGTATTGGATGATAGATAAGTATCTGCCTGCATTTTTCAGCATTGAGGACATTAATCCTGACCAAATCTCCAACTTCATTTGCAGAAATGCAGCCCAGAAATTACAAGAAAGCTCCACCATGCTTCACTGAAGAGGGGGCCAGCATAACGTGTCTTTCATCCGCTGCATTAAGTTTCTTGGGCCGACCACTGCGTCTTTGGTCTTCAAAATTGCTTGTTTATTTTTTGTTTCTTTAAATAGCTTGAACAGCACATCTTGAAACCCCAGACTGCTTTGAAATCTTTGCCTGGTAGAGACCTTGCTGATGCAGTATGCTGTAACTAGTTTGTTGCTGTGCTCTGTCTTGTCATGGTTTATGCCTTGTATCATGAAACTTTCTTCCATAGCCTCATCTTAGTAACAGAGTTTGGCTATTCCTCACATAGTTCTTTGTATAATTGGTTAATCATACACTTGACTCTGAGCCTACAAAATCGCTGACTTTGTGCATGTGTTCATGCCAAAACGTATATACTGTACACCGAATATTGATCTGATTTAGATTTTCTTCTGTTTGCTCACTTTGCATTTTATAATTTGATTAAAAAAAAATTACAATTACAATATATATCTGAAAACATTTCATTACACCTGTTTATAAATTTTGCACAGTACATCTACAGATTTGATAACATCCGGTCCGATTTAATTTGCTAACTTCAAAAGGAGTAATGACTAAAATGGTGCAGAATTAAAGAGAGGCTAATAGAAGATGAAGAAAACATGTGAGCACACTTTAAGGTCCCTGTATGTTTTATTATTATTTTTGTATTTTTTTAATAATGATTTAAAATCATGATGTTGATCCACAAAATCATAATTTCAACTTTAAGTGCTTAACAGTTCAGAAGTTTAATTCCCAAGACCAGAGGGGTTTGACATATATAACACTTATATAACTATTTATTTTTTCCCTTTCATTTCTTATTCATTTGGCAGATGTTTTTATTTAAACTGACTCACAGTAATGTAGTAACAGGGTTAATGGTCTTACACAAAAACCTAACTGTGGCAGCTTGCCAATGCTTGAAGTTGAACTCTGAAACTTCAAGTCATTACTTTAGAGCATTATCTGTTGCTGAGCTACATCTGCTCAGACTACCATTGTTGGGCCCTTGAGCTGGGCTTCGGCTGTTTAGTGTGATTTTTAGATTATATTATGCCTTAAGAGCCTTATGATACCATTTCGGAGAAAAGGAGAATATTGAAGAGTAGGTAATATTGCCTGTGATTTAACACCACCATGTGTAACCCAAAGCTATCACAAAGCTGGTGATAAATCATTTCACACTGGCACTCAAATAACCAATGCAGTAGATATGAAAGATCGGAAATTACTTTAGATGTGGGCAGACTGAAACCTGTAACCTGCTGCTAGCTGAGGTGCAGCAACAGTTTTTTCTTTAACCTGATTAGCTTTTTTAAAGCAAGGAATTATGTGTCTGAGTTTCTCTTTTATCTTCTGAACTGGCATCAGTCTGTTAAATTTTTGCCTAATAAAGTCATGCCTCATCCACTGGAAAAGCTTAATTTATTTTTTAATCTGAATTCCCATCTTCCCCCACTTGCTCATCTACAGCAGCATGCCTAACCGTCCATTTTGGAACAAGTTAGCTGATATGAAATAGCAGGGTGACCCATGAACCCATGATTAAAAAACTGATTTATTTTATAATCTTTTAATAAATATGTATGTTATTCAAAATAAAATAAAGGGCTCATTTAAATCATATTTTTATTATTAAGATTAATTTATTTACTGTTCTGAATAACTTGCACCAGATCTGCATCAAAAGTCCAAAAGTCATTTTTAACACCAGTAAATGATTTCCATAAAGAACGATAATGAATGGTGTGGTCTGTTTTTAAAATCCATGCTTTGTTTGGCCTTTGGAATTGTATCTTTACTACCGTGGCATTGTTTCAACCTCTAAGACCATATCCAGATATCTTGCCTTGGGCCAATAAAAACAGCTAAATCCCAGGAACTGTAAGCACAGGATACACTCCTCATGAACTGCCACAAGGTCCATGTGCCAGCAAGCTTATCCACACCCATCTCTCAAAAACCAGATGAAAACATACTTAGCATACCAAAGGTAGGCACTGGTGGAGAGTAACTGGAAAAAGGGACAAAACAACAGCAAAAGTGGCAGGGAGAAAAATATTGTTAAAAGCAGTCATTACATGGTACTTTTCCAGTACAATCAAAACTGAAATAAACAATTGATTTTCATCAGAGAACACAGCACCATGGATGCTATTAAAACACTGGCAATAGCTGAGCATGTAGTCAAGTTTTACTGGATTTCTGTTGCATAAAAGTGGAATACCAGCTGGGTGTGGTGAGCTCAGTATAATGGGTGAGCAAATGGGAAATATAGGCTGCAGTATGTCTGACTCCTTCGCAAACAAGACACTGAGGCTCCAAATGATGTTTATATTCATATCATTCATTCAGTTACTGTTTTATCCTAGTCATTGCTAGGATAAACAAGAGACACACAAGAAATGAATACACATACACATATTTTTTTATATAAATCCTGCTTTGTGCAGACTGTTTTGGACTGTTTCTGTTTTTGTAGCTACAGAAAGCTGCAAATAAATACTCACTTAAATGCTAATCAACAATGAAGCATCAACAAGACAAGTTCAAAGGGCAACAAAGCCACTCTGCAAAATCACAAATCACTTGCCTCCCAATGTACCACCTGCTCCAGATTCTTTGATGTAATACATCATCAGAAAACACCTGCAAAAAACCCTTAAGGGCATTTTGCAGTGTGCATACAGTGCATTAGGTTTTTAATCGAGGCATGTAGAATACATGCCTATTCAACAATCTGACAAAAAGTAATAAACTTTACAGCTAGAGACCCTAGACAATTTATTCTAAGTGAACTTATCTGTTTATATTAATGATTCTCTAACATAATTGTCAGGAGTTGGTGGTGGACAAATATAAACATAAACTAAAAACTACAAATTTAGTTTGCAGAAATATTTTTTAAAAAGTGAGCCAGTGTCTATATACTTTTACATTATTATTAATTACAATCAGCTTCTACTAAATGATGGTCATGGGCTGCATCTGTAGTTATTTGCACATAAATGACTAAAACTAATCAGTCAAATTACTGTAGTTCATTCATAACATTTCTGGAAAAGTTGAGTGAACAGAGACTATTTTCATGAAACTTTGATGTCTGTGGCAGCGTCAATGGACTGTTTGGTACGGAACCTTTAAGGCAGGGTGAAACACCAGCCAGACATGAATTCCTGACTGCAGTAATTACCCACACAAATGATTGTAAATACTTCACACTGTCTGGGTACAGAGTTGGAGAATTATCAACCTTCACAGATCGAGGGCCTTATTGTTGCCAGGTTTGAGATCTAAGAAGGCAAAGGCAGCATATGTGCTTTTCTTGGTATGATTTTTTTAAGGCCACCAGCTTTGCTCTTATTTTCCTCTCATAAGGATGTGAGGAAAGTAGGCCTCTCTGCTGGCCTTAGAACAACTGCTCGCCTTGTGAGTCTCACTGTTTGCTTGAAGAGGTGTTTTCTCACATAGCTGCATTTCACTGGCTGTTCAAGCAAATCACACCTCCCTTGCAGAGTGTGTGTGTGTATCTGTGTGAGTGTGTATGTGTGAGTGTGTTTGTGTAGTGACAGCCTAAATATCCAGGCATACAAAGATTTCCTGTTTTCTATTTAAGCCTACACACAGGAAATGTTTGGAACCGGTTTTAATAAAAATCTAATACTTCAGACTTTTTCCAAATGCAGTCCAAACAATTTAGACTTAATGTTAGAAAGCTTTAGCAGATATTTGAATTCTCTGTGCATGTCAGGTAGTGAATAGATCAAGTCAAGTCAAGAGTCAAGAAGCTTTTATTGTCATTTCAACCATAGATAGCTGAAGCAGTACACAGCGAAATGAGACAACGTTCCTCCAGAACTCTGGTGCTACATTTAACGACATAAAGCTACATAACAGAAAAGACAGAGCTAAGGACTAGTAAGTGTCCTCGCCACAAAGACAAAGACAACACAAGACAATGTAGGACAAATACACAAAACACAAAATAGCACCGCCAGTAAACCTACTGTATATTACACAGTGCAGTGTGTAAGAGAACTGAATACAGGAGTGTACCTTGTAATTAACAAAATGTAGACAAAAGGGTTTGTTCAAAACAGCAATGTTAAAAGGATGTGCAAAAACAGCATGTAAACAGCATGTATAACAGTTTGTAAAAATGAAGTGATATAATATGGGTGATACTGAAGACATGGATATGTGAAGTGTGTACGAGTGTGTGTTAATTCCAAGGTACTTTTTTTATATATCCAAGCAGTGTGTGTTATGAACTTTGAGTGAAAAGGTCAAATTAAGAGATGATAACAAAAAGGTCACTGTACTGTTTTGATATAATAATACTTTAAAAAAAGAAAGGGATTACACAGTATGTTAGGTTAGCTCAAAGTAATGCAAATTGTTTCAATAAAACAGAATGTTGTGTATATTTAAACCATTTAGATTGTATAGGAATGAGAGGTTATAAACCTAAAAATCGTATGGATTTGAGTTTATAGTTGAATGTGGCCTTGTCAGTTAATTTCACAGACTATGAGTTTCTGTATCTAAGAAAAATTATGTAGAAATAACTGCTGTATAAGTGCTGTATAAGCCTATATAATAAATAAATAAATAAATAAATAAATAAATACATAAATAAATAAATAAATAATTTAAAAAAAACCTAGCCAAATATACAGATTTATAAAATATTATACAGCCTGGCACTTTTTAGAGAAATGGTGCTGTAGGCATTTTAAGTAACTTATTGATTTCCAAGCACAATTATAGCTAGCACACAGTCAGGCTTATAACTATTTGGATATTGCTTTCTTTCATTACCAGTTTTGTAAAAGTATAGATAAAATTTTTCCGGCTGATTTCAAGTATGACCTTTAAAGTGCGAAATTGTATTTGGAATTGATTGCTATTAACTATCAACATAACTGTCACTGCCACTAAAGCAACTATTAGGTTTAACATCTTTAAACAATTAGAGAGCACATTGGGGTGGCTAAATAAAAAGAAAGAAGGCAATGATGGGCTCGGCAACACCAACAAGCCCAAAGAACACAAGAAACAACTTTGGTGGTGACAAATATTCTTTCCTTGGGTAAAAAAATAAACCAGAACAGTTGGCCAGGTCAAGAACCCCCTCCAGGAAGTAGAAATATCTGTAGTTGTACCATAATCTCCATGTCAGCTTACCGTATTGTTTATTCATGACTCAACAGCACATAATCACACCTGCTATAATGCATTTCCTTCCTTTTTATTTTTTAGTCTGATGACATGAAAATATCTATAATGCTGTTCTGAAAAAATATTTTTCCATATAAACGCCTTAAAATCTTGCTTGGTGTTTAGGAACTGCAATAAAACCATTTTAGGGTACACGCCTTTTATTGTGGTTTTTTTCTCCTTGCTGGTGTCCTGGTGTCTACTGGGTCTCTGTAACTGTTGGAATGTGGAAATGTGTTACAGGTCTGTCTTGGCTAGACACTTATTGCCCTATGGAGAACATTTTTCCACAACTCACTCATATTTTGGCAGAAATTAGACTATTTTTAGATCACCTCTACATAAAGCCGCAGTATAATTGCGAAGTAATGTGTGGCATTCTGCTGTCTAATTTGCAGATAGCTTCACCTTTGTCTGGCTAGACATCAGGAAAAGACATGTCTAGGTTTAAAGTCATATTTAACTATTTGAATGCAATATTTTTAGCAGCTGTTGTTAATGTTTCAGATTTTCATTCGGTTTTAAAGTGCTCTATGCAGCTATTGGAATTGCTGAAAGTACATATATTTTTATCCCAAAATTCTACCAAGCTAGAAGCAGGCTATCTTTTGATGGATATAAACTGAAAGCATTGTGTGTATCGGCACCACCCTGCCTTGGCAGAACAAAGGACTGATTCTTTAGTTGGAGAAGCATATAACCACAGCATAACATGCTGATTTGAGTTGCCATATCTTATTATTGCGACTTGTCTTGGACTGGATTAGCTGATGCCCAACCTTTTTGTCTAACATACAGGCCATGGGAAAAATAATGTATATTACATCATGCTTGAAGCACAGATACTATATGTAAAAAACATTTGGCCCTGATGCCAAGACGATAAGAAGGTTTCAGAATGTAAATACCCCTACTGTGCAACAAGAAGGCACACACTAAGGCACTTAAAGAATTAAGGTCCACTTCGGAATAGCTAGGGGCTCATGTGGCTTTACTGACTGGACAGATTTAACTGTTGTCCACAAAGGATGAACCTGATGCAATCTCAATTTATGCTCATCAGGACCTGCATAATGACACAACTTTGCTGCCAGATTTGAATGGCTCATATAGTTGTGAACCTTCTGGGGGAACAATGGCTCTATAATATTAGATATGCAAAAGCTACTCACCCCAGAACTCCAAACTTTTGGCATTGGCACTGCAAGCATTTCTGTTAGAATCTATATACATCAGTATCTTTCATTTTCTTGGGCTCCAACACAGACTTGGATGAGGGTCAGTGTAAAGTTTCATGTGTCCAGTAAATATATACTTTGGACTTGGTCCTCCTCTGAGAGTTCAGGTAGGGACCAACAGCATCTGACTGATGTGATTGTAGTACACTTCCAAAAAAAAAGGGTTCTAAGCTGTATTTTTTTCTTGTCATTGAAGTGATATCCTCAAGGGGCATCTTTTTAGATTTTCTGTGAATTTAAAATATGATAATGTGAATGTAGCATGCCACTCTTATGCCTTTAATTAGTTTTTAAAGTAATGCTTCATGCTCAATGAATGTGCAATGATAAACCATTTTAGACCAGAAACATAAAATGCTATACTTAATCTCCTTTTATAAACTATCAAGCACATTGTTACCAGGTGATGGCCAATCTATTTACTAGCTAAAGAAGCAAATACCTAACCTCTAGCTAAAATATTTAAATGTGACCGTGCAAGGATGGATTGCAGTATATTCTGTGTCCACTTAAGTAAGCCAGTATGTTTGTTTATTAAGAGAAAATACCATGCATTATCTTTACTGATATTTTTAAGAGCTTTAAGCTATCTTTTAAACCTCATCAGCTATTATCCTTAGTACCAACAATTTCTCAAAGCATTTTAGACAGTTTTTAGGTGATGCCACACCTTGTCTATGGTATTCAATTATATTAATGATTTAATAGTTCAACAAATCCTTGCCATAAGATGCACATTCTTTAGTACATACATATGCCCCAAATTGCCTTTGATCCTTCGTTGGGACTTTGTGGTGCTTACTGAGCTGTCACATCATCAATTTAAACCTCAAATTTAAACCTTAAATTCAGTTCTGCAATTTAAAGGTTGAATTTTCCATTTTAAAATAAATCATGACTGGGAGTAATTTGAATGAAGAAATGTATTAAATAATCCAAGATATGGAGTGTCCATTTTAGGCCCAATTTATCTTTGTATTCTACCATCTTGTTTTTGGTAATCTTCGTTCTGTTAGTCTTCA
Organism: Silurus meridionalis; assembly: GCF_014805685.1. Lineage (NCBI taxonomy): Eukaryota > Metazoa > Chordata > Actinopteri > Siluriformes > Siluridae > Silurus > Silurus meridionalis. The sequence continues at coordinate 9,419,980 of NC_060905.1, read as the reverse complement.
ACAGTATATGATGTTGCTCCACTGCCATAGGAAGTCAAAGCTTTTATAATGTGAATAGAGATGTCTTAGTTGAGCTGTGATTGTGCAGGTCTCTTTTAAAAACTGTAGCCCCTTGAATTGCAATGGCTGGTGGGTATTTGGAAGGGTGTTTCTTTACTATTATTCTGTTACCTCTGTTTCAGCAATACTTGAAAAATCTCAGTCTCCTAAGATAAGGTTTGTGCTAGGTTTGTTGGTCATAATGAATTCTTTGGCAGTAATTCTCTAGAACTAAAATAGGTGTTTTCATTTTGACCAAAATGAAAAGTAAGAAAAAGTATGGCTTACAAAAAGAGGAGATAAAAGAATGCTAAATGATCAATCATAAGTGATGTCTCACAAAATCCTTCTACAGACTTAAAGTTTAATTACATTGTTCACATTTGTGAACAAAGATTTTTGCTAGTAATTTGCTTTTTTTTGCCAGTGCTGAAATTATTATAGTAATTTACATTCTCTAACTCTAAAAAATGTAAAGCTAATTTTGCAGAAAATTACCTGAGAGAACAATGAGCAATGGTGAAAATAGAGGGGAGCGAGCTGTGTCTTCGACGGAAACTTAATCTTAAATTACTGTAGGTTCTTCCTTTCAGTTGCTTTACTGTGAAGAATAGGTCAGTTGATGGACATTGATTTTGTATGATAGTAAATTCTGCAGTCATTGGCTGCCTAAATAGAGGTCAGGGTAGATATTGTGGTAGAAGGCTTATCAATATTTGCAGAACAGGATTTAATCAATGACCACAGCTAAAGACAAGACAAGCAGATCTACTTTGCCATTGGGCAAATATAAGAAATTGGTCTGGTGTGAAATGTGAGCATACCAATAAATGGGATCTTACACTGTTCTCATGCTGATATCTGTGTGTGTGTGTGTGTGTGTGTGTGTGTGTGTGTGTGTGTGTGTGTGTGTGTGTGTGTGTGTGTGTGTGCACGTGGGTGTGTATTCTTACAACTTGGGAGAAAATAAAATCATGGTCCATTAAGGCAGCTAGCAATGGCACATTTACATCTGGGTCAAGCAAAATTATAACAATGAAAGTATTCAGGCTGTGTGAATTTTTATTTAAGGCTGGGATTCTTACCCATTGCCACATCACTCCAAGCAGCAAAAACAAACAGTATGTATATATTTCATAAGAAAAAAACATGCCGCAAAGACAGAGGCTTCACAGTTCACATGTATTGAATATTATATGTTATGACAAGTTACGGTTATAGATATAGTGCCTGCAGACAAGGGAAAACTGTCCCCATATTTAACATGCCTGGTACTTTATTTCCCTTGGTTATTTATAAGGTGGGGTGAAAATGAATGAGAAATGGCACATTGCAAAAAAATGTATTCTGTTCTCAGCTTTATTAGACAGATCTTGGTGAATGGTGCTCCTTTCACCAGCATAGCATTTTGTTTTTAAATAGTAAAGTGCCACTGCTTTTTTTTCTGCATTGTTCTTAATTATGCCCATCATCTCTCCTACTTTTTAATGCATGGTGATGTAAAAACAAAACACACACACATCCAAACCACATTTCCAGAAATATTTGGGAATATTTTATCACTTCCCTTCGTGATAAAAAGCACTAAGGACGTGTTTGGATTTCTGACATGTATAATGTTTGAAAATATTTGCTTATACAACTGGGTGTAGCATGAAATTATTCTTTCTCTTTAAAAAAAGATTTATTTCATTACATTTGGGTTTTGCAAACATGCTCCTGATTAAGAGTAATAAACATGGATGCATGAGTGCTGTCCAAAAACAAATCCTTGATTGACCTCCATAAATGCTATGACGCAAAATATATTTTTGGCCCTGCAATTACCTGACACCCTCTGTACCTGAGCATCAAGTAAGAAACATTTAAAGCTTTTGAAAAAGTTTACCACTCCAGCTGAACTTTTGCCTACAATTTTTTTTTAAAGGGAAAAACCGGTACGCAAACACCAGTCCAGTATTTCTTAGATAAAACGGAGGTTTATGGTAATATGACTGACTGTCTGTACAGAGGTGACACAGAAGAGACATTTTGAAGCTCCTTCAGCAGGGAAGCCTAAATATTAGTTCAGAAACCCCTGAAACCATCTTTACACATCAAACAGCAGTCCCACAGGAAAAACTCTGAACCACCATTTCAAAAACAAAACCAGAAAAAAACTAAAGAAAAACAAGTTGAAGTAAACAAGCTCTTGTGCTGTCTGAAATGAAGCAATGTATTTATGCACTAAACATATATTTCGATCCAAGTTTTATGTAACATCCAATCTTAATATAAAACCTGAAAGTTTTGGGGAGTTTTTTTGCCTCTACATATCTGGTATTTTGTGCATACATTGAAGCTGAAACAAACAGTACTCTAAAATTAAATCAGTACATTATACCTTTCACAAAACCACAATGTAGAGAATTTTCTGCGATAGTCATCTTCGGCTTTGACAATGCTGGAGTAGGCACAGTGACTTGCATTGGCTTCATGGACTCATATCGAATTACTAGTGAACAGTCCGAGAAGAATTCTGCCAGGCCTATGCTTTAAAGGGCTTGCTGTAACTGTGGAGCGCCACTTGAGCTGGATAGGGAAACGAGCCAAAGCCGCTCAGGTATTTGCAGCTCATGCTTGCATGCCTTTGGTGACAGTGAGGGAGAGAGCAAATAAGGTATGATAGGTTGGACACAGGGTGTCATTTTCTTTTTAAGCGCCAGCGACATGAAAAATCCTGGCAAATCAACAGACCACAGGAGTAAGCAGACATAACATAAACAAAGCGGCAAAACATCTAATGCACTATCCTACTCTAAAGTCTTTTAATCTAATCTCTCTTATTTTCAATGGAATTTCCCAGCTCATACACTTTGAAATGACTTTATTGCGTTTTTAGTCAGACAGTTATTACAATATCAGTGCTAGACAGGCCAAGAATGGCCGAAATGCATTGGCAGGATGAATGTAATTACAATGAGGCCCAAGAAGGGCCCATTTGTGAGCAGGATTGCATAACTACAGTAGATCTTATTTCTCTTTAGTTTCACTCTCTGGCAGAAAACATGCCATGGAACAAAGCCACAACAGGTTTGCAAAGGACACCACTTTACCTTGCCCTCCTTGTTCTAGCTTTGGACAAGTGGATGCTGTACTCTTGTCTGTTCCTTTCCTAAAAGAGTAAAAGCTCTGGGCCACAGTAAGTTTGTTTCTACTAATCAATGCTGTAGATATTGGACATGGTGTCCAAAGGGCCACATTCTAACTACCAGAATCTTCTCTTTTCTTTCTCTCCCCCCTTCAAAAGACCAAATAAATCTCTGTGTCTGACCAGCAGCTTAACCTCTACCTTTAAAGAACAGTGACATCTTACAAAGGACCAGATATCAGGAGCTCATTGGTGTGACTACAGTCCAAAATGTAAAATCTTAAATAGAAAACTAAATCATTTAAATGAAAGATTCATGTGCAAGGTCAAAGATCATAGATGGACATTATTAAGCTATGGTAACTATTGCCCAATGTTCCCTCTAGTATAGCAACAAATATGCTAGAGTTAAACGTATTGTTAAGCTTGTTTAACAGTAAATCGCTACCATGCAGTGCAAACAATATAGCTTTTAGGTTGTCAGTATGTTGACATTCCACTGTAAGTGAACAAGAGCAGAGCAAGAAAGAGGAGCTGATTAAAAAAGCAGGCAAAGTCAAAAGCAAGGAAAATAAACACAGTGTTTTTGTCTGCTGATGAGTGAAAGTAGGCGAGAGAGAGAGTGAAAGCAAGAGAGAGAGAGAGAGAGAGAGAGAATGACTGTAACAGCTGTGATCTCAGTTCCCATGCCACTGCTGCTCATAGATAGAGGCAGAGGGAGGGAGACTTGTCATCTGCTCAAAAGCAGCTTGCCAAAATGAAAAATGTCACTTAGATTGAACTGAGGCAAGCAAAAAAAAAAGACAGAGAGGACCATAAAAACCACAAGCCAATTAGAGATGGCTGCATATTACTTCTTTCATCGCAGTAAATCCAGGTCTATGAGTGGACATGAATCAGATGGAAGAATAAAAAGCTACATTTCTGCATCAAAACTGCATTTCCAACAAGACTGTTGGATTCTATTTCTACTATAGAAAGAAAGAGTAGATAGACTTTCCACAGTATGAGTTTCTAGGCTGATTCAGTTATAAAAAAAGGTTAAACATGTCACATATCACCACACCACAATACGTTTGCATTCATTTTATTTTGCTCAAGTTGCTTAGGTTGGTTTGGTATTTTTACATAGTATGAGATTTCTACATTTTATTTTGATAACTAATACTAGGGATCTAATATTATTGCATAACTAATACTAGGGATCTAATACTTTGCATTTGTATTGTCAATGTTTTATGTATTTTTTTATATGTTTTTAATCTTGATAGAAAAATTAACTGACTAACTTCTTGGAATTTGTATTCTGGGTTGTGAACTTGTGAATAGGGTTGTGGTCAGACAAATCAAATGAAGTGAAATGTCTGTTTTCCTTTGCATCCATCATTCCAATGACTTCCCCTCTGACAACCCCTCAGGGACTGCCTGAAATGCACCCACAGTCCCTGACAATACCAGCACCATGTTTTACAAAAACCTGTAGATTAAGATCTTTGTGGTCCTCACTCTGATTATGAAATACTGGTTCCTGGTTCCTGGTTCCTCATGTTTAAATTCATTGTTCCATAGAATGTTCTGCTTCAAGATTTTTTGCACCATGCCTTATAGTGTTTAGCACAATGCAAACTCTTCTGCAGGAACATTTTTTATAAACATTGTCTTTGAAGCATTTCAAAGCATTGGCATTCATGGCAAACAACACTTCTAAATCTAATCAAGTATTTGGATCCCTTACTTTCCCTAGGAAAAGAGATTAAATGTGCATTTCACTAGTAATCACTATTTTATACATCCTTGTATTTTCCTTTTTGATAAAATAGTGGAAAATGTTACCTTGCATTTATTTGAATGTATATGTTCAAATGTGTGTGTGCGTGCGTGCGTGTGTGTGTTTTTATGTGTTTTCTTGTGTGTCTGTGTGTCAAGTGCTAATATTCACATTAACATCAGAATGAAGAGAAAGTGTGATCTCTAGACTTTAATCATGGCATAGTTTGGCATAGCAAAATTTGAGAAAATATGTGAAATATGTAACTTAAGTAAATGGATATTATTATGTATGATCAGTATCTATATTTTTTCATTCACCTACACATTATTATCACATATTCTAACAATGGAATAACATTTTTCACAGCTCAACTAAGCAAGGAAACGCTGATAGCACTCCATAAAAGCCCATGCATTAAGTTTTAAGTGTTGAAAATGTTACACTTTTGTTCTGTCAGTGGAGCACATGGATGATAAAACAATATCCAACTGTTCATTTAACAACAGCCATAGCATTGCTTTAAATATTTAATCAACTGCACTGTATAACATAAAACAAGTGTATATAAAACATTATTTATTTTTTCTGTGTACTCTACTTCCAAACCTGGCAGTATTAAGGATTTTTTGTTTTATGTCAATTAAATAAATGAAAGTATATTTTTACTATTATCATCATGACCTTGATTGAAAAGTGGGATAGAGTTAACTGCTAATCACATTTACATAACACTTGAAAGAATGCTGTGATATGTTTGGCCTTCATACTACATTCAGTGCATTTGATTACATAAGCAGTGCTTTAATCTTTTATGTAGCAATGCTCAAGGATTCATGTCAAACTTGTACAGTGCCGTTGAATATTTAACATTTTGTCTCTTGACATGGAGGAGAGACATATTCTTAGACACATTTAACAATTTATCCACCACTATAACCCAACTGTATCTATGTCATACAAAAACCATGAAATTGGATGTTCCTTGTCTGTAGTCACACTGGCTAATGTGCATTCAGAACTATTATGAAACATTGTTCCAGTACAACTCGCACTTATTTAAGATGCCTGTGATTAATCATTTTCATGTTCACAGTCTAAAACAGTGGTCCATTTTGCATGTATAACACATAAAAGCACTTTGTGCACTTTCCAATAACTTCTTGTTTATGATGCCCATACAAAATATACAATATGCTAAAGTTTGATATAATATTATATATTATCATGTAATAGAAACTGACAGGTTATGCTTGTTATGCAAGCAACTCAGTGTGCTAGCTACTGAATTCGATGCTAATACCTGATCAGCAGAATCATATACAAGGACTGATATAGACATTGAGATACAGCTCAGCATCATGTTCCTTGCCACAAATCTTGTAGGTAGTAGGTCTATTGCACTATTTTGCTCAGTGAACAAATCTAAAATATTCATTTGACAGAGAAAGAAAACAAGTTATGTTGCACTGTCCTTGGCTTTGGCATGCCTGGGCTTTATAAGATGTCCATCCAGTGTGCAATAAAACAAGAGAATCACTAGAGATTCAAGGTCTTTTTTCAAGGTCTGAAAAGCGAAAAAGTGCATATGTGTGGGATTTTTTTTGCATTTGCTTTATGACACAATGCTGTTTAAAAATTCTTACCCTGCTAGCTGATAAATCATCACTCAACATTGAGGGTCTTAATCCTGTAAAATCTAAAAGGGTCCACAAAAAACCTGCAGCATCAGACCACAGCAAAAATTATTATTATTATTATTTTATAATATATATTTTTTTAATTGATAAAATTATTTGGAATTGAAAAATTCAAAAGGGGAATTATTTATATCATATATAACACCAAACTAGATCTTTATTTTTAATTGTTTATCTTTAATTGTTATTGTCTGTTTTCTGTAGTGCATTATCTTTGAAATTCCATTCGCTCAGCATGATTTTCTGTTTGAGCTCAAATCATGTAGTGCATAATAGCTTTTTGGTCATAAGTTGAGAACAGTGGTCAAGAAAGCATAATGTGATCGTCTCTATCAATCAGTTCAGTGGCAAAGACCACTGAAAAGGCATTTTTCACATTTTTGTAGTGTCACATATTTTTTGATGAAACTCTCAGAGTGTGACCATACATGTCTAGTTGAGGCAATGGGCTTCTCACTGGACAGCTACAAATACAGTGATGATCACTTTAATTAGTATAACATTAGCAGCTGACATACCTGTCTCTTCCTCCAGTGAGTTGTAAAACTTCAATCCATGTAGAATGCATAGAAAAGAATATGATCCTTGCTGTACTCTTTTACTTTAAACTTCTTTTCTTTGACTTTTAAAACATAGCACAGCACTGACTCTGGAAGAGCTTGTTTCTGTTTACATGAGACCATTTTCTGTATGAGCACCCTGAATCATGCTGATTGATGACCTGGACAGAATGCAGTCATTTTCGTTAATCAGACATAGACTAGTGACATCATGTGCAATATGCGAATATTTATTCTATTATACCCAATAGCCATCCCAAGCCAATCAGAGGTCTATTGTGACTTGAACAACACAGTTATACTCAGAATTGTATGCAACAAAGGGAATAATAGATTTGTCTCATGCAGTGTGACAAGTTATAATCTTAAAAGTACCTCAGATATTGCATATTTACCATGAATCCACCAGCACCTACAGTACATCTCAATTAAACACATTCACAAAGTTCATAAATTATAAAAAAGGGTTTACTAAAGTGTTCAGCTGCTGTTAGCCATTCTATGACGCAAAGTAACATTTATTTAACTAACAGCCATGTGTTAATAACATTTGCATTTGTATTGTATTTCACATTTACAATGAAATTGTTCATGTTTATACCATCACTACATGCATAGAGTTTATTATATTCAAATTGATGCACAGAAGTTCTTATTTTCAGAACACCCTCTTTTTCTAAGAAAAGAAAAATTAATTATTGAATATTCTTTACAAATACATGACATTTATTAGTATGTATGAAATAGTACTGAAGGCAGTCAAACCTATGTATATAGTAATGGGTGTGTTCATTGTGTTTAAATGAGCAGGCTTGCTTTAGTTTCTGTTGGAGAGACATTGCTGGGGTTTTCTGAAATGTTATGCTATTAAATGAATGCATGAATGTATTGTGTTATGCAATGATCTTATTTTATGAGTTATCTTAATAAATTGTCTTTGCAGGTTAAAGGGGATTGCAGCACTTTGTAATTAAAAAAATTGATTAAAAAAAGGTTTGACAGAAATGCAGAAGAAGAAGAAAGAGTGGTCACAAAAGTCGACTCAGAACGTTCTTTAAATGGAATTTAGTGTTTCACCAACCACAGGCTAATCATGGTATAAATACAATCTCTAGTGATATTAATCATAACCATAAATTATTGCTTTTGTGTTTAAAAAAAAGAAAGAAAGAAAGAAAGAAAGAAAGAAAGAAAGAAAGAAAGAAAGAAAGAAAGAAAGAAAGAAAGAAAGAAAGAAAGAAAGAAACATAGTATTGCTTTTACTTCCCCAGCAAAAAATGAAGCAGGATTAGTTTTGGCCAGAGTTGACTTACATGGTATCTTGCCAGTATTTTGACAGTTCATTAAACTGCCCATATTCTAACAGAGAAAGAATGTAGGGCATTCGAAAAGAGAAAGTCAAACCGCAACAGGAATTGGACCTTTCACTCTGACAAGCTGTTTCTTTCTGCCAAAACGAAACACTGAAACAAACTCTCAAAACCAATGTTTTGTGCTGAACAGGAAAACAGACGTAACTATTGCTAAGTGTGGAAACAATAATCAGAGGTGATTGTTTGTTTTAAGAATGTGTGTGTTGAGTGGTTATAGCACACAGGCTATTCAGAGGCTGATGGAGATGGGGAAAGATTCAAAGATTGGCTTTGATTACCTGTGTGAAGAGGTAATGGAATAAGATACCGTGGCCTAGTGGACCAGTCACTGGAGCACCTCATAATGAAATGTGGCAGAGACAAGGTGTGTAGAGTGGGAAGTATTATCTCAGCACAGAGGAAAATGAAAGTCCACTGAAAGCCCTCTAATCTCAGTATAGAAGGACGAAAAGCCAATAAGAATTTGGTAATAAAGGCCGAGTCTAGTATGAAAGGAAGAAGGCATTGGTGAACATGCTGCAATCATGCCCCTGGCCAGGTCAAGATGGGAAACAGACTGAAACTGGTAACAAAAATAACACATACAGTACAAATAAAATGTATAAAAACACATCAGAAGAAAATCTGGTGGAAGCGGCAGGAAATAACTGATAAGATGATAAGCTGGATATTTTAAAATCAGTTGGAAGTTTCATTTATTCAGCCTTAAACCAATGCTCAAATGTCTAATACACAAGTAAGCCATTAAACACAATACAACAACAATGCTGTTATATAAACATAACCAACAGGATAGCATCAACCTCTTTTCCATGAAGCTGTTCTTCCCTCTCAAAAGAAAAAATAATAATAATAATAAAATAAAATAATAAAAGTCACCATATTAAAACATGCAAATAAGTGGATCATCTGCCCCACAAGTACTGGTGTATATTATTATGGAAACAATGACATATTATAATAATGAACACATTAAATAAAAACAGGTGAGAGTCTGTTAGAACATGGATCAACACCTACTGACCAAACTAAATTGAGACATCAACAGCCTTGTGGTAAAAGTCATTACATGTTCTTTTTCATTTATTATATAAAATTATACAAAATTATTACAATTATTAGGAATATTTTACTGAGGTGTCCTGGTAGATGTCCCAGACATTGTTTCAAGAAAATGAACAAGGAAATAACTTGTGCACATTTAAGGACATAATGACGAATGGCTCTTTCTGCAAGGCCCTGCGCAGTAATCTATGTTTAGAAGTTAAGTGAGGGTCACAACAGGGTCATGCCCTCAGAGCAGCCGGAAGACGCCTGAGTGTGCCCATATGCTGATTATTATACTGGTATGCAGGGTTATATCAGGTTACTAAAAAAAAAAAACCCTCATTTAACACAGATCCATGATAAACAGCACATCATGTCATACAAAATAATAAAAGTGGGAGGATCTTAAACTATTTACAGGTTGAATAGGGATTAATCCATTTTTATTACATTCAGAAAGGAAAAAGAAAAAAGTATTTGTAACCAAGATCTGTCTTTATCCTCCACTGTTAGTATCGTTATAATGGTCCATTTGATCATTCCTGTTAGTTACATCTGCAAAATACCAAATATCCTGTTGATATAAATTACATTCTTTCCTCTTCCTTTTTTTGTGCTTAGGGTATATAAAATCAATTAAACAGCATTGTATGTAATAAGGTAAACCTAACACTTGGATGAAATGGAGCAATGATCATGCACAAGATAAAGCATTCACTATTCATTGATGTGTAAATTTCATGGTTGATTGGGTATGACATATTTTTGTGAAATATATGAATCTATAGATCTGAAAAATCCACAAAATGAAATAAGAAAAAAGGTGCATTTGAAAAAGGTGCATTTGAAGTTTTTTCTTTGCAAGACTGAAAAGAAATGAAAAAGAATGCCGTTTTATTAATATATTGCATGTACTTGGTTTCTTAAAGCTGCAATGACAAAGCAAGTTTATTCCAGACTGTCACACAATTACCATGCGTTAACATGTACACTGTGCTGGAAAAGGTTTTCGTTTAAGAAATTCCTCATGCTTGTAACCACATACTGTCCCAATTAATTTGGCAGGATTCCCTGTATAGTTATTTGTATCGAAAATAGATAATAACTGAATAATAAATTGATTCATCGCCTAATATTAGGCTTGTTTTCAATTCCTGTTTTTTTTTTTTGGAGGCTCCTGAGTAGCGCCACAGAAAAAACTTATAACTTATTGTTAATAGCTTGCGAGTTCATATAATTTTAAAGCCACATCCGTTCATACCAAAATTAGCCAGAGCAAGATGTGTAATAATTTGTCATACATCATGTTTCATGTAGGGGAAACGTACTAATTATGGATGGGCAATGGCAAAAGATCAAGTTGTAAAAAGTGTTAATTTGTTTAGTTTGCTAGTGTCCTAAAACTACCTATTGACAATTTTGTTAAAACAAGAGCTGATTTAATATTTTGCAGAATCTGAGACAAAAGAACGGACTCAATATATAAAAAAAATCATGGTTAAAGTAACAAGCAAAATATTTTTCCTTCCTCAGAAACATTCAATGATGCAGATTGCTGGTGGCCTTGGCTTTTTTGTTTTGCATGATTTGGGTGTCTGTATGACTTACAGATGTGTAACACAATGCCCATTCAGTGTGGTGTTAACAGTTGGTGGTAACAGCTGAACTGTAAACATAGTCAGCATTCAGTTAACACCTGATTTAGTCACCAGATTTAATACTGGCTGTTTCCTTTTGTATCTGACTCAGTTACCTTACTCTTCACTTCCATTTCTAGGGTTTTTAAAGTGTTGCTATAGCAACAGATTTTTGCATCACAAAATAATGTAGTGCATGTGCCTTCTTTTAAAAAGGCATTGTCAGAATACTATTCATTTGGACTAATAAATAATGCTTATGAAACAAGAACTATACCTGCTGGTTCTGTTCTTTAATTTTTTTTAATCTTTCGATGGATGTTTTATTTTTTTTCCAATATTTGATCTGGTTCTACCCTGTGGTTGTATTATTTTTAATATTAGTTAAAGTTATGATTACTGGTTCTTGGCTTCTGTACTGTTTAAACAGCACTCAGCCATATCCAGACTGTTTTGACTTTAATGAGGACAAGATGAATGGCTTGAGTTTTTTGAACCATTTACAGGGACTTCTCAGAGTGCCTGCCGAGCCGCACTGTTTACCTCTGATAATTGAGGTCCACGTGAGGTCAAAAAAAGACTTTAAATTAGTGCCCATCACATGCAGCATTTATATATTACATATTTCTGGCCTATTTATATACCTGGAATTAATGAAAGGATTTAAGGTTCATACATAAACCTGTGTACATCTTACAATGAGGGACGGAGATGGAGGGAAAGGGAGCAGAATCTCGAGCCAATCAGATCACAGGAAAAGAGTGTGACTTTGAGGAACAGCCAAAAGGTTACTAATAAACAGAAAAGGTTTAGTCAAAGTTCTGTACAAAAGATACATGCCCTTTATGCATCATTTATGTATACATTATTTATATTCTTCTATGGTCATTGACAAGCACTGAAAATAAATTAAGATTTACTGTTCATCTGCTAGTGGCTAGAGCTCAGAGATTGTGTATGAAAGTGCAGAAGGTTTTATAGTTTGCTCATCAACCTGAGATTTTGTTTGGTTCGGGGCTTTTTATGTCTGTTACTCTACAACAAATAGCAGTCAGAAACATGATAAAAGTGTGACATTGACAGTGTAAGAAAATGACACATTTTATACGTTTTTATTCAGAATTAATGTTTTCAATATTGTGTTTGTTGTACTGGCTCTGTACCCAACAGGATAGTTGGGTAAAAAAAAAAGGAAATGCAAAGTTTTCTATGTAATTTCAATATATTTATGTTTTCAAATTTCAATATATATATATATATATATATATATATATATATATATATATATATATATATATATATATATATATATATATATATATATATGTAAAGTATAAACAAAACATATTTAAACATTTTTTGCTGAACCATATAAAATTTTCAGTGGGACAGAAAATTATATGCCAAAATTCAGCCTCGGAAATATTAGACTAGTTTTTGCAAATGATTTTTAAGCAAGATCACACCTGCAAGTAAGCAGTCATACTGAATGTCATTTTGACATTCAGTATTACTGCTTCATTATAAGTTATAACAGCTATGCTATATACAGCATAACTGAATTTTAGGTATGACTGCTAAAATATTTAAATAAAGATATAGATATTCATATCTAAAAATATGAATCTGAAGATATTTCATATTTTAAGAAAAATGCACAGTTTGACCTGTCTGTTAATTTAGTGTAATATTATGGGATGAACACAGACTAGCATAGTGATATACACACTGAAAGAGTCTTAAGAGTCTTAGTGTGTTTATGGTACTTATATGGGAGCGCTCTGAAATTGTTGCTGGAATCATATAATTAGACATGAGTATACAAATAGAGCATACAAAAGTATTATACAGTCTGTATAAGGTGTAGCCCACTACCTTCCAAAACACACACACAAAACACAGAATGAACTTCTTTGTCACATCAGCTCATGCCAAGCTCCTTTCGTCTTTTGCATCCACGTGTTGAGTCTGCCACCACAGTGCAATTTGTCAGGCACACTTTTGATGTGAAGTGATGCAAATGGGAAAAAGATGAAGCAAACCGTAAACGACACACCAAGAGTATGCCATGAGACTTAAATACATTAAAGGTCAAGTCAAGTCAAGTCAAGTCAAGTTTATTTCTATAGCGCTTTTCACAACAGACATTGTCTCAAAGCAGCTTTAGAGAATTTTGAGAGTTAAGGTGAACGGTGTGTATTTATCCCTGATAAGCAGCCATGGCGTCTGTGGCAAGGAAAAACTCCCTTAGATGTTATGAGGAAGAAACCTTAAGAGGAACCAGACTCAAAAAGGGAACCCATCCTCATTTGGGTGACATTAAGATTTTGATCATAAACTAAAAATAAATAAAAAATAAACAAATATTACCACTGTCCTATTATGCCCTTTTGTTTTCTGACATGGCAAAATATCCTTTGATTTAAAATGCAAATGAAATCTGAAGTTTGGACGGAGAAGAAACTCAAGGACTGCCTTAAAAAGCACTGTACTGTATATCGCCATACAGTTCAGGTATAAATACACATATGGTACACATCGTTTTTTTAAGAATATGGATGATATAAAACAAATTCAGATGTAGAATGAATCACTAGTTTATAACAAAGAACCATATGAATTAATAATGTTTTATGAAGACTCTTAATAATCATACACCCATACACAACCTAAACATTGTATATGTAAATATGGAATATGAGCATATTGAACATTGGACAGTAGCAGGCAGAGCTTGTAGCTCCTTCTCCAAAAAATACCTCCTGTCAAAACAAGTTAAAGGTTTGTCATTGGCCTGCAACATCTACAAACAGTATAACAACAGTGAAAGACAGGATCGAAAAAAAGGAGGGAGGACACGAAACAGAAAAGCGTCAGATTGATTGGCAGTGCTTGTTGTTCCAGTCCATCTTGTGAATTGAATTGGACAGAAGTACCTTTTAGCTCGGAACAATACAGAACAATTTATTTGAAATGCTTTTATAAGCATCAGCACACATACAAATCTTAAGTTAGAAAATGTGTCTTTCTCAATTAAAAAAACATTTAGACTAATCAGGTGATAAACGTGTGATTAGGTGAAAAATAGTGATAATAATATACGGTGTAATTTGCTTGGATCATTTTTCCCCGAAAACACATAGAAATCCTGCAGATTTTAGTAATGCACTGTCTCCATGTGTTACATCAATTAAAACCTGGGTTTACTGGACCTTCAGTTCTGATTCACACAATAAAAGTTACAATCTTTCATGTAGGTGAAAGCAGCTGATACTGAGCGAATGGCACTGCTGTAACTATAATATTCATTTTCCCAGTCTGTAAAAATCGTTCAGCAAACTTCAGTAGCAGAAAGTAACAATGAGAGGAGGGGAAAAAAATGACACACAATTCAAATGAACCTTTCCATCAAGCAGCTATGAATAAATCAGTAGAGAAGAAATAAAAATATAGAATTTGAACCAGCAAAAAAATAGGTCTGGTTCAGATTAAATAGGCTAACAATATATAATACAAACGCAGAACACGCAGAAAGGAAAGGGGTAAAAATTAATTTGAAAAAGGAACTCTTGCTAAATGCACGGTTCTGGGTTTCACTCCATATTCCTCTCCTCAATAAGTCTCAGAGCATTAAACTGTCCATACCGGTTCCTTTACAGATTCTTTTAAAATGTGTATGCAAATCCACAGCCTAATAGGGTTACTACTCTCAGTTTTGACTTGATCATTTTTACTAGTGCAGAGAAGGTTATTAAGGAAAAAATCATTTTTATTTCACTTCACATCTTAAAGAATATATATTTTTTTTAATCTATATTTAGCTGGCCAGCAGGTAATGTTAGTATATATTATCTCACAGCTAGAGGGAAATACAGCTTTATAGCATGGAGGTGGGCATTGTGCACGTATAAACCACTGTTATGCTGCATGCTGTGCACAGCTGGTTAAAAGTTACCAATTATATATTCATGCAACACAGCATGATAGATACATCACCTTTATATCAAATATATAACCTTTATTTGTTTGCACTTTGTCAGTCATTTCAACACAAAAGTATCTGCCAAATGACTGCATGTAAACATATAGCAGGAACAAACCACTCACACAAATCAACTTTATATCCTGCTGTAGTGTTGAACATTGTGCTGAAAAGAAAAATGTTTTGGTCTCATTAAGGAACTCAAAGTGTTCTGGAAATTTGTTGGACATGCATCCCTGTGTGAGAGTCTGGGAAAGCCGAATTGGATGGCACTGAGGCTTGATACATGCATACAGGGGGAAAAAGAATGAAAAGAAAGAAAAACAGACAGTCTGCCTTAAAATGTCTAAACCTTCATTAGATCAGTATGGTGTCCTCACATAGTGAATGTCATGCTTTAATGAAGTTATTAGATACTTACATTCCATAGCATCAAGGGCATAACCCTAATCAGTTTAGTCTGTAATCAGATACATGCTGTAAAATCCAACTTTACATGCTTGTGATACACAAGAGATGAAGCCTTTTTAGCAGAATGAAACACATTTTAAATGATCTCACCTAGATTTCTCTTGCTATTAAACAATTAAATACATATGTTGAGCAAACTAGGTAAAAAAATACCAATTGAAATATCAAATCTTCTCCTTCACCTTTTAATTTTCTCGCAGACACTGAGGAGGCAGGGAAAACACAACCAGTCAGAAAGAAGAACCAGTCTCACTTTCGGATGACATTCTTTAATGTCAGGGTTGAGTTTTCATTAGGGGAAATATAGTTAACCCCTGGTTGCAGTTAACTTAGTTACCAACTGTTTAATTCAGTCTGTTGTAACACACAATATTTTTCACAATAGCCCACAAGAAATCAATAAGGTACAGAAACATTATTCAATAATGATTTAATACCATTACCAATACTACGGTGCCTTTATTGTCCTGCAATCATTTTGCTGTCTTCATTCTATTGACTTCACCATATGTTTATGAATAGCAAGGCAAGTTTTTGACATACAACTAAGAGTAATGTTGTAGTAAATTACTGTGTAATCTTCACCCAAACTACTTTATCTATATCTGAGATCTGGCGCATGATGTGCATTTCTGATATTGACTCATTAGGAAAGTCAAGCGGGAAAGCTTAAGGTCAAACTTGTAATCCCGTGATCCAAGCAGACGGGTGACCATAATATCAAAGAGAAGGTCAATAGCAGGAGAGGCTGATTGGCAGCAGTCAGCATTTGGAAATTATTTCAGGCAGCCCCTGAAAATAAGTCCACCTGAACTCTGTGCCCTGGCTGATTGCTTCCATAGTAAACAAACCTAAATTTTTCTTTGTGGCTTTTCAAAGACAAGGTATTTTAAAGATTGTGAACTAAGATCTGACAAAGATCTGTTTTAGTTTACCTAGATTAATGGTATTCCACTACGATTTATGAAGGTCAAGTTTCATAAAATTCCTTGCATGCAAATATCTGGATAAGCAGCTAACGACTTAATGGCGATAAGAATTTTTGTCTTTTCATGCTGAACCATTAGTCAAATATTTCATGGCTATAAATAAGAGCAATTTGAAGGAGCTGTTTTGTTTCATAATGGTGCTTCACATTACCCATGTATAAAGAGATACATATGGTTTTGAACTTGATACATAAACGACATGAGGCAGTTAACCGTTAAACATTGTTTCTTAAGACATTTTACAAGAGAATTATTAGCACATTGGATCAGTTGTTGGACTTTGGATTTTTAAGGTCACAAGTTCAATCCAAGCTTTACCAAGGTGCCACTGCTGGGCCCTTGAGTAAGGCCCTTATCTCTCAACTGCTCAGTGTATTAATCAGATAATTGTAAGTTGCTCTGGATAAGGGCATCTGACAACTGAAATATATGTAAATGTTACTTTGCTAATCAGACCAGAGAGGGTTACTTAAATGAAACAGTATGGAAATTATCCTCTTCCTGACTAAATATCTCCAGCCATGTAAATCATCTTTATTATAATGAGCTTCTTTTGGCTAAATAATTTAGATGAATGCAACTGACTGGATGATAGCTATAGAAACTACACTGGTTCAACTTTTGCTGAAATATCACAACGTTATATGCACTGAAAGGTCTAAAGGTGGTACTCTTTTAGTGCAATCCACTAAAATTCTTTGCTGGGTCCACAACCAAATTATGGTTCATAAGTTGATACTAGACATTTGTTAAAATCAGTTTACCAGTAATGAGGTTCCATAGTGAAACTGCAGAGGATTATTGCATTTTAACTTTAAGCACAGATCAAAGCATGAAGTGAATCCAGCTACAAAATGTCCCTTTAAGAGAATGTGATGCATGTGAATATGACTTGGATCCACAATCTTTTTATGAATAAGTTCTTGCTAAATGATCCAACTTTATTTCATTCACCAAGAACTGATGGAGTTACACTTGTTATACAAAAGATTCACTTCAGTAACTATTGGATGGATCTGATTGTCATTTTTTTAAAGGCTTAATAAATCATGCTTAGAAGAAGTCTGGGTTCACCCAAAATAAGCATTGAAAGGTTGTGTTGCATGATCATTTCATATCCTTTACATCAAGTTCAGTCACTAAAATAAGAGTTAATAAGAACGATGACAGCAAAGTTAGGTTGCATAGTCTAGAACCTGTACATAAGTAAATACAACCACTCAATTTAAAAGTATGCTCCAATTTTCCTTTCATCATAAGCACTGCTCTTTTTTAATTAGGGACAGTAAACAGTTATTCACTGAATAGACAAATTTAGAATCAATTTACAAACCTCATAGATAATTGTATGACACAGTGGTCACATGCTGTATTTCTGTCATGTGTCTAACTGCATTGGCTCCATTACCCATAATGAAATAACCCAACAAATCCCCACTATAGGAACTGAGGCAAAGTTATAGTCTAGGTCTTTATAAAGTGGTCTGATTTAGGGATATATTCAAGACAATGTAAATGGAACGTGGGAAGTTTTGGTCATGTTCAACTGTTGATTGAAAATTAGTAGAGTAATGCTGTAATTAAGCGATTATTTTGGTGTTAGAAATTTGAAATGGATACATAAGGATAAGACAGCATTCTGCTAATTAATCAATTTTTTTTATTTTGCCTTTTTTACACGAGGAATTAAAAATTGCAAAGCCAAAACAGAAAATTGCAACTTATTTACTTTGAAAGATCAAAAGCAGGATCGCATGAATTTTTTCTCACTAGAACACATTGTTGTAGGTTTGGAGAAATTGTTCAACAGACAAATAGGTTTGGCAGACCAGAGAAAATGAAAGAAGAAACTTGTAGGTATGTGAGGGAGGGAGGGAGGGAGAGAGAGAGAGAGAGAGAGAGAGAGAGAGAGAGAGAGAGAGAAAGAGAGAGAGAGAGAAAGAGAGATGGTGAGATAGTGTAAATGAGAGGGATGTTTGGGGGAGAAAGTCACACAGCAAATCTGGGGGAACAGATCAAGACACATCACCCTTTGGGGAAGCCCTCATGGAGCTGCCATTTTGAGTGAGCATCTATGAAAGTCCCCTATTGTCAATCTGAGGTACACACATACAGAGGCGGGAGAAATTTCATGGTCTAAATCACTATCTCCACATCTCCACTCTGCTGCAGCTGCGCCGCTTTTACAGAGAGCGTTGATTCATCAGTCATGTGTCGAAACTGACAGAAGTGAACTAATCCCAAAGAAGGATTTCTCTTTTAAACTTTACAATACACATTTAGTTAGTGAATTTGGTTAACCAAAGAGATTTGCATTTTATATACCCACAATATTAAAACAAACTTTCATCGGCAGATAAAATAATTTCACAGGTTTTGCGAACCATATTTTGTTTTTTATATTATAATTATATATGATGTTGCGCTTACTGAACAGGATGTACAGGTAAATTATTGCCTGGCAACATGAAATTGGTGGATAATATAATTAGATGATAATAAGAAAAGCAGGGTGTAACAGGACAACAGAGGAGTTATGTGCTGGAATTTTTAATACGGAAACACATGATTCCTATCTTCATTTATTACATGGGAAATTATACTTGTGACCTTGGGAAGAAGAAAAAGCAGCTCCTGCATTCCTTTTTTGTTGCGATACTGATAGTAATACAGTGATATTGTCTTATTATCACTTTAAACTTTAGCCAATCAAGTGTGTTTATTTTAAGGTAACTATCAATCATTTTACAATAACACTATACTCTCCTTTACATAACTGAGCAGATGAGGGTTGAGAGCCATGCTCAAGGGCCCATTATTCAGCAATGGTGGTAGTGCTGGGATTTGTACTTACAACCTTTCAATCAGATGTCCAGCACCTTACCCACTGAGCTACCAGTTCCTCAGGTGCATGGTGGTTAAGTAGTGGTAAATGAGGGGCACAAAGAGTTTTGATGGCCGATTTTGCTCTTAAATCAGTAACACAGGGGGGTTACTGATTTTTTTCAAATAAGTTCATTTCAATCTATGATTTGGGTAATAGATTTAAGTGATATCAGTCAATAATAAGATATGCGAGTTGAGAAATGTCGCAAATCTGTTTAAAGAGGTGAATGTGTTCAGATTAAAGAGTGGAGTAAGCTTGATAGCAAAATGTAAATTATTTAATAGCAAATACGATGACTCATGGCTACGTATGTTTTAAGCATAAACCATTAACACATCATTGCAAAAACAAGGTTTTTTATATATCAGTTTTACATGAATATACGGTACATTTATGACGTTTTAAGTTAATGTGATGATATGTGTAGTGGCCTGGAACAGGTAAAATGCTGTTCTGTAACTGCTATAGATGTGGATTTTATTTTATGTTTTTATCTATTTATCTCAATCATGCACATAAACATAAATTTGTCCTTTTTCTGAGTAAAACATAACCATGAATACAATATCTGTAAATAAGCCACTGTTGATAAATCACCTCTTTTTACCTTCGCCACCTGTTTCTGTTTCTGACAGTAATATTAAAAGCACGAGAAAAAGATTACAGGTTTGTATATAGCAAATGCCTGGCACTGTAAAAAATTCATTATGAAATAAGATATAAATCATGCTTTTTATTTTTCACATTTCTATTTACTGAAGCCAAAATCCAGGTGTTAGTCATTAATAATGTTTAAAAATTAATAATCACATCTGTGATCATAAATGTGTTAATATCTAAATCTAATATGATTATCCTTTTTTTTTTTTCAAATAACTGCGAATCAATGTCTGCTTTTAGTGAGAGATATAATAAGTAATCTGTTTATAACAATAAAATGTTTGCATTATGTATAAGTGCTGAAATAAAGTAATTAAATGCATCTAAATACATATCTATGTATATGAAAAATTGCTCTTATTAAATAGTTGTGGTATGAAAGGAATTTTGGGACATGTCACTGGACATGTGAGTGTGTGTGTGTGTGTGTGTGTGTGTGTGTGTGTGTGTGAGAGTGAGAGAGAGAGAGAGAGAGAGAGAGTCTGACCATGTAGTCATGAACATAGACATGAGGGAAAGTGACAGTGTGTCGTGATAGTAGATCTTACTGGACTGTATCCTTAGATAATTGTTTGTCACAACATTCATGCTCCAGTGCTCCTCTATTTGTAACTTGGCAGATAGTGTAAGCATGTGTGTGTGAGTGAAAGAGATCCTTCCTTTTAAATGCTAGAAGCACACAGTTGCATCAAGTGTCTCTGTATGCTGTGTCATTACAACTTTCCTTCACTGTAACAAAGTTCAAACTTGTTCCAGCTTGACAAAGCCCTTGTGCACAAAACAAACTCCATGAAGGCATGTTTTGCAAAAGTTAGAGTATAAGAACTTGAGTGTCCTGCACAGAGCCCTTACCTCAACCTCAATATGCACCTTTGAGATGAAATGGAACACAGACTGTATCCCAGTTCTCATCACCATCATCATCCATGGCATCACTAATGCTAGTGTAATGCATTCACAGAAAAGTAAACATTATTTTAATCTAGTTTCATAGTTAGTATATTTATTATAACAGCACAGTGTAACTAAATCTAAATGGGTTCAATCAAATATATATGAATGCGGTCAGGTGTCCACAATTTTTAGGCCAGTCAGTATGTAGAGAGCTTTGTAATGTCAGCATCATGTGTAGTGTCTGTTGACAGATACATTTTATAGATACTTTTCATTACAATATATTGGTTATATTTATACAATAATTTGGCTATATTTCAATGTAAATTTTTTATGTTACCTGAACAAACAGTTCAGTTTTATAGTAAAAAAGAAAAAGTTGCAGATCAATCCAAGGTTTTTCTGCTATTCTTGTCACCAGTGAGCTACATTTCACTCAATAATGCAGTCATTTTTTTAATCAGTATGACAGAGGATTATGATGTCTGTTTGTGAGAACCAGCATACCTACCGGCTTTTGTGGATTTAAATGCTGATCTAAGAATCAGTGAATGGTTCTCAGTAGATATACATGTTGCAGGTTAGTCAATTTAATAGATTATAGTTAGCATGAGCATGTTAATACAGAGAGGCATGAAATCAAAGAATACAACTGTCAGATATCTAGATATCTTAGGCAGAAAGACTACTATGTGGAATGTCAAGCATGCTGTTTCAAAAATAATAATAAATAAAATAACATCTCTACAGTTTCCACAGGCCATTTGACATTTGTGAGACTGCATGAAAGCCACTGATTTATTGGAAGCTGTACAAAAACCCTGTGGATCAATGATTAGACAGCACCATCACAGCTGGATATCAGACTAGAAATTTTGGCTCACTACTACTCAGTTGCTTTACTCAGCTCTGTAATTAAACTGTAGAATATCTGGAACACAGAATTAGACTACCATATGCATTATTTATTGTGCAGTCTCAAGCTCTCTTTTGCTCTCTTTTGCTCTCTTTTGCTCTCTCTCTCTCTCTCTCTCTCTCTCTCTCTCTCTCTCTCTCTCTCTCTCTCTCACACACACACACACACACACACACACACACACACACACACTCAGTTAACTGCAAAAAGGGGTGACAGAGTTGTGTGTTCGCTAAAAAGTGCCTTGCTGGAGTACGAATGATGATCACCTGCAGTGCTACTGAGAAAAATAAAAGCAAGAGCGTGCTAGTGGAGGTAGCAGCCAAAGCATGTTTTGTTAAATATCATAAAACACATATACGTATATAGTCTCATTGGAAAGGCTGCAGGATAAAGAGACAGATAGAGTACAATAAAAAAAAATTGGAGATACTCTGAAATGGGAGTGTGAAGTTCCCCAATGGTCCATTAGTACTTCATTTCTATTCAGGCAGACAAGGTGAGTTTCCACACGATTAATGTGGTGCTTAGATAATGCACAGCTTAAAATAAACAGCTTGACAGCTTGTGTTTGGTAGATATTCTAATCTAACATTTTGTTTAGTTCTGTATAATCATGTCAAAGCAGCACTCCAGACCATCAAAATCCCATCAAAGCAGAGATTATGCAACACTTCCGGGCTGATGCACTAAGCTAAAGCACTTTTAAATGTATTTACTTATGTTTAGTGGTTTATACCTTTACTCAGTAAATACAAATCCATCTTAAACGAGATACTAAAGAGGGAAGCAGAGCTATGCAGCAGAAAGTGTTAGCACCTCACAGCTCCAGGGTCCTGAGTTTGATCCAGCACTTGTGTTACAGACTGTGTGGAGTATTATATGTTCTCCTTGTGTACTCTGGCTTTACTCCAGTTTCACACCTCTGAAAATTATGCCTGTAGGTGAATTGGTTTGTGTGTGTGTGTGTGTGTGTGTGTGTGTGTGTGTGTGTGTGTGTGTGTGTGTGTGTGTGTGTGTGTGTGGTTGCCTATGATGGCTAAAATTCCATGCTGCCTTGCACACAGTGTTCCTGGAATTAGATCCACTATGCCCTTATAACCGGATAAAACAATTTTCTGAAGATGAATATATGAATGAAAAAATAATAATTTAAAACAACTCACCATGAGTTCAGATTCAGTTGCAAAACTTAACTGTAAGAGCTTTTTGGATGCAGTTGCTAGAGGCTAAGAAGTATGTCATTTAGGCTGAAAACACACCTGTTAAGCATTCATTTAAGTTGGACACTATATGGACCAAAGTACTGGGACACCTGAATTTTTATTTTATTTATTTTTTATACGTGATTCTTCCCCGAACTTTTACCACATAGTTGGAGGCACACAAATGAATGGGTTGTTTTAAGAAACAATACAGTTATATTTTCCCTTAACTTACATTTGGAGACCCAAACCTGTTCCATTATGGCAGCGCCCCTGTGCACAAAGTGAGCTCCATGAAGTTACACATGGTTTACATGGTTGAGTACTTTTGACTGGCACTCTATATATACATTATTTTAGTTGAAATACCTTGTTTATACCTTTGATTAGTTAGACCATTTATATCCATTTAATGAAATTTCTTTTTTATAGGTCCCCTGGTGGTCTAGTGGTTAGGATGCGGCACTCTCACCGCTGTGGCCCGGGTTCGATCCCCGGCCAGGGAACCAACCCCAGCCACTCTTAGTGCCGGTCCCAAGCCCGGATAAATGGGTAGGGTTGTGTTAGAAGGGGCATCCAGTGTAAAAACATGTGCCAAATCAAACATGCAAATGATCATCTGTGGCGACCCCTAATAGGAGAAGCCGAAAGAAAGTTTTTAATGAAATTTCTTTTCTAACCCACAACCACATTATGCAAAAGTGATTTTTCATTAGAAAAATTGATTTCTATTTATTTGAATTGATTCCTTTGATGTAGAGAATACAATAAACAGTGTGCAATTGTGAAGCCTAAAAACATTTTTTTTTAACCAACTGCAGTATGAGATAAAAAAAATTAAATTAAATTAAAAAAAACCTAAAGTCAAGAGAAATAGATAGCATATAAGTAACACATGGTCCAATGGAATGGCATGAACTCGTTGGCTATAGACCATGAGGAATTTAATCAATTTTAAACTCACGTAGACAAAACTGTATCTGTCCAAACTGTTTTGATATCACACTAAAGTACACAAACCCTGGTTGAAACAGCAGCATTCATAAGTTGCTTATTGAGATAATACCACTGTCAGTGAGCTTAAAGAGAGGAGAGAGAGAGATGCTTTTAAAATGTATTGCTGCTCTGTTGTGACTTTACTGTCATGTTGTCTATCACCTTGCTATAATTACACTATCACACCCACTGCACACTAAACTGGCAGTAAGACTGCCTTAAACTCAGATGCTTATTAAAATTATGTTCTTGTTTCTGCATAGACTAAAAAAAAAAATGTCCCTCTTAAGAGTTCAGTGCATTTTAACTTTGATGTTAAGATTTACCTTTCAATCAAACAAAGGAAAAAGAGCGAGAGAAAGACAGAGACAGTGTGTTTCTGTTTTCATTTACTGTACCTTCAGTAACACTGGTTGTAAGGTAAGAATACACACAGGATGTGACTCCATTCATATGGCACCATGCTCACATATTCACATCTGCATATGTTTCAAAGGCTGAAGTCAACCAGAAAACCTAGAGCAAACCCACATGGCTTTAATGATGATTTAATTTTTATTATTATCCATTTCAATTAAATATCGTTATTTCTATTCTCTGTATACACCAAGCATGGGGACATCTAGATAGAACAGTTTGGATCATGGATGCAGGTCCTTAGGATGCAACTACAAGAGCATTAGTGAGGTCAGGCACTGATGTTGGGTGAAGATGTCAGAGGTGTAATTGATGTTACAGTTCATCCTAAAGGTGATTAGTGGGGTTAAGATCACTGATCTGGAAGGATACTTGAGTTTTTCCACACCGGCACCTTAATGGACCTTACTTTGTGCACTGAAACACTGTCATGCTGGAACAGGTTTGGGCCTCTTAATCCTAGTGGAAGAATGTACTAAATGTGTGCTTTTAAGATTGTGGCAACAGTTTGGGAAAAAACCTCATATGGGTGCGGTCAGGTGTCTACATATTTTAGGCCATATCGTCTATATTTAAGGCAGTCTTACAAAACCATTTTAGAACAAAAAGGAACGTGTGACTAACCTAAACATGGTGTCCATATTTTGGTTGGCTTTGTTGGTCAATGTAACTACAATGTAATCCACTTTGTTCTGTTTGCCCTAATTTCCCTTTCCACCGTTATTTGTCATGGGAGTAAAAATGAGAGTGGGAAGTAAAATATACATTATATAGGAACACACTGAAGAAGAATGCATTATTTAATTTATCTTTAATGTTGCTTATGAATTGTCAAAATAGCAGGCTAGAATTTTCCAATGGAAAACAAATAATCTTGTTAAATGGGCTCGAGAGATATGAAAGTTGATAAAAAAATTTCTTCTCTTAGGGATGAGATAAAGCACAAATTGGACCTTGCACAAATGCTTGCTGTATGCTGCAAGGACTATGATATCCATCTGAATCACATGGCTGTCACGGGTCACTAAATCACCCACTCCTGTTCCGTGTACTCCTTGATTAGCAATTGTATTTAATCACAACTTTCACAGAATTCTTTCTCACCTTTATTTTCCTTTGTTGCTGTGATCGTAGTTCTATGATTCCAGTTTATCACAACTGAGTTAAATTTCTCTAGCCAAACCCAGGCCTGATTACTGCCACACCTGTTCACAATCCCTTAAATAGGACCTGCCTTACAAAGTGAAGTAGACAAAAAGATCCTCAAAAGCAAAACATACTGCTGAGATCCAAAGAAAGTATTTGAGATCTATTAGTCTGGAGAAGGTGATAAAGCTTTGGGACTCCAGCGAGCCACAGTGAGAGCCATTATTCACAAATAACATGGCAAACATGGCAAACATGGAACAGTGGAGAACCTTCCCAGGAGTAGCCGGCTGACCAAAATTACTCCAAGAGCACAGCGACGACTCATCCAAGAGGTCACAACAGACCCCACAACAACATCCAAAGAACTGCAGGCCTCACTTGCCTCAGTTAAGTGTTCATGATTCCACCATAAGAAAGAGATTGGGCAAAAATGGTCTGCATGGCAGAGTTCCTAAACCAAAACCGCTGCTGAGCAAAAAGAACATAAAAGCTCGTCTCAGTTTTGCCAAAAACATCTTGATGATACCCAAGACTTTTGGGAAAATACTCTGTCGACTGACAAGACAAAAGTTGAACCTTTTGGAAGGTGTATGTCCCAGTATGTCTGGCATAAAAATAACACCGCATCTCAGAAAAAGAACATCATACCAACAGTAACATTTGGTGGTGGTAGTGTGATGGTCTGGGGCTGTTTAGCTCCTTCAGGACCTAAAAGACTTGCTGTAATAAATGGAACGATGAATTCTGCTGTTTACCAAAAAATGTCCAGCCATCTGTTTGTGACCTCAAGCTAAAGGGAATTTGGGTTCTGCAGCAGGACAATGATCCAAAACACACCAGCAACTCCACCTCTGAATGGCTGAAGAAAAACGAAATTAAGACTTTTGAGTAACCTAGCCTGACCTGAATCATATTGAGATGCTGTGGCATGACCTTAAAAAGGAGGTTCATGCTCGAAAACCCTCCAATGTGGCTGAATTAAAACAATTCTGCATAGATGAGTGAACCAAAATTCCTTCACAGCGCTGTAACAGACTCAGTGCACGTTATCGCAAACTCTCGATTGCAGATGTTGCTGCTAAGGGCGGCCCAACCAATTATTAGGTTAAGGGGCAAACACTTTTTCACATTTTGTTTTCCCCTTAATAATAAAAAAACTTAATTTTTATTACTGCATGTTGTGTTCACTTGTGTTATCTTTTAATAATATTTAAATTAGTTTGATGATCTGAAACATTAAAGTGTGAAAACATATATATATATATATATATATATACAAACACTGGCGATCAAAATTAAAGAACAATTTATAAACAATTGAACAATTCTGAAATAATGTCATCTTCACTGCTTAACAGTTGAAGGAGATATATATACATATATACACACCCAGTAAATATATTTGTGGCCTATGAAGGATTTTTTTTAAAAGTCATACCTATCTTTCAGGAATTGGCTTTAAAGATGCATATCCTGAAGTTTTTCCTGTTGAATATGTATCTGAAAATGGACTGAAAAAAAAAAATCCCCCAATAAATAATTTAAGTAGAAACTGTCTGCATTTTTACAAGACACAAGTCTGCACTACAAGATTTAATGCCTAGAACCGCTAGAGAATGGTTGTTTTAGAAACACTGGAAACTTTTGAGTGATATTACAGGCTGGTCTGACACAACATCCAGCATGTAAATAATTCAAACACTTTACAAAAAACGCATTTTTTTAATGTCATTATAATTTTCTATTTAAGCATTTAAAATCAAGCTTTTGAAAACATGACTGCTGAAGCATAGACTGTTTTAATATTTGATATGGGCATCACAAACCGAGGTGGTATAAACTACAAATAATGTGCAACTGTATATTCATTCAGGCTGCTCAATGATGAGTTGGTTCCTTCAGGGGTCAGTTTTTGGTCCCCTTTTGTTCTTCCATTATCACCTAATCACTGAGACTAGTGATCATATAACACAGCTTTGCTACAGTGATTATTTAATTCATTTTTACTCCCCATGATCCACAAACAAGATTGCATTCCATGTATTAATCTCACATCTCTTGCCTTTATTTCTACAATAAAAAAAATTGAGGTGGTACAATTAATTAAATTTGTGACTCAGGCAAAATGTAATTACTGATTTAAAAGCTTGTAAAACTAAAGGTTTTTCTCAAACTAACAAAAAAAGGTTTTCCTAAAAAAATAAGGACATCTGCTTCAAAATATACACTGGTTGTAGTTACTGATGGTAACTGGTTTTGACAATGAAACAAGGAACAGAGGGAAACAGTAGCAAACGCTCCATAATCTCTCCTATGTTAGTTAGCATGATAACGCCAATGAAAACTAATAGCTGATTAGTTTAAACAGCCTTGATTAATACAAAATGTACAGTAAATCATATCCTTTATGTTAGGCATTTTTAAATGTAGTTGGTACAATTTAAACTTACTGGGAAAAAGAAAGACAGCTGAAATACTATCATTGCCATTGGATTAATTCTTGAATTTTTAAACGTTTGTATTTGAATTTTATATTGTATTTATTTTTTTGCTTACTTAGTTTGGGAAAAGTGCTTTATTCTTCAGACCAGATCTGTATAGCACTTGTGCAAACCATCACTAGTCTTCAGTGTTTCACGTTATGCATCCTTATTGAAGTCATAAAAGGAGATGAACAAAATTTATAATAATAAATAACCGAGACACAAAATAGGTCAAAACCATAATCACAGAAGAAGTCAACTGTGTGTAAAAACATGAACTCAAACAAACTGAGAATAAATTTAGTTTTTCTGACTCTTGTGAGAAACAAAGTCATGAGTGCTGTGTGGAATTAAACTTAGGTGTGCTCAATCAGACACTGAGTGACTGTAAATGTGAGAGTGTGTGTGTTCTAGAACGTGTCGTCTAAGGGGGCAATATAAGTTTACTCACAACAACTGAATTGAGTTACTTTAAATATCAATGTTCACACTAATGTTTTTAACAGAAAACAGAATAAAAACAAGTGAGGGGAAACAAGTGGTGAGAAAGCAGAATTAGCCAGCAAGTCTCGTATTTTCCACCTATACATTGATCTTTGAGTGGTCTTTAAACCTGCCCACTCCTGTAGCCTAAAGGAACATATGACATCAACCTTGATACTGTTATCACACATGAACATGCAGCATGAAGGAGATAATAAATGAATTTCAAATGATGCGCACTTGGAAAAATTATGTATTAGATCAAAATTCCTACAAGGTATGTGTATTAATGTGTCCAGGAAATTGGTATAGATGTCTCATAAGCATTACTCTTATGTGTAAATATACAGACCTTTACAATATATACATGAATGAGGGCAGTTTTCTTACTATCAAAAAAGAGATGAGACAAATAAGGGTAAAAAAGTGTTTCGGGTGGGCTAAATCCTTTGAAAATTGCCCCCAGTCCCACTTTGTAGGAAAACAAAGTGCTGCTACACTGGTTGATGTCATCACCCACTACTGTAGCCTTGGGTCACTTTTCCAAACCTTTTTCAATACATATACAATAAAGGATGCATTATGCCTTTCTTGTGTTCCTGCAGCCTATGTATGGTGCACCACATAATGTAATGGTATGAGCCTGCTTGGTTAAATTCTCAATGCATGTCCCATAATGCATCACAGGAGATGCTTTGCCTTTGAAGACAGCACCAGTGTTGCGCAATCATAGTACACTTCAAACAGCATTCATTAAAACTGAGTTGGAGACCTCAAAGGTTCCTCACCTCCCAGCTCTGCCTTGTGAAGGCAGGTGAACACGAAAGGTGTAAACATGCAAGAGCTCCAGAGTGGATAATGTTTGTTAATCCCTTTCTATTTTCCCTCACTGCTGCTCAGATACAATGCTAGAACAACAGCTACCTGAATGTTTGCTGTCTTTATAAGCTTTTTATACTGAGTAGTTAAAAAGATACTCTCCACCACCAGCATCAAAACACCAAAATAGAGAATATTCTTCTTTCAGTACAAATAACGTTTTAGTTTTTTTTTTTTTAACTGTCTAGTATGAGTTTGTGCTCATTATGGCTAACAGACATCAAATGTGGGCTTCTGCTCTTGTAGCACATCCACCTACTGTAAATGGTCATATTTTTGTGCATGCTAAGATGCTTTTCTTATCATTATGGGTGTAAAGAGTGCTTATATGAGTTGCCTCCTAGCGTCTTACCCAGTCTGTCCATCTTTCTCGGACCTCTCTTATCAACAATGTGTTTCCACCCATAAAACTGTAACTCAATGTTTGTGTTGTTATTGTATGTACCGTTCTATGCAAACTAAAGACTGATGTGTGTAAAACAATCAGGTTCTTCCCCTTTAAACCTCTCAAATAAAGTCTTCATGGAGCTCAGTTTAATAAAGGGACATTGTCATGCTGGAACAGGGTTTGGGCCTTTCAGTTCCTATAAAGAGAAATGTTAATGTTACAGCATACAAAGACATTCTCGGCACAAGTCTGCATGTGTGATTACAATTCCAAACAATTCCATTTTACTTCTGGTTCATGGGCATTGTTTTAGCTCTTACTCTACATTGATATTTAAGAATGTAAATATTTGTTTACTTCTAATAATATCTCTGACCCTGTCACCACTGTTAAAATGCCTGAATTTAGAGCTCTTTGACAGGCCCAACTGCTTTAGGTGCTACAAAAAAACTATAAAAAAACAATAGAATATAGTGTATATAATATATAATAAATTTAACAATATAATGAATAAAGCTCTAGTCTCCTCTTATTTAAATCCAGGACAACTGCTTTCTCTGACAATAAAAACAAAATAATATTCCTATAAAAGCATCCTAATTATAGGATTCAGCAATCAAATAAACAAAAAATTTTTTTTACAGCTGAGTAGTTTACTGAAATGTAAAAGTTCTGTAAACTTGTAATTGGTAGGACAAAATCAGGTGTGGGTTTGGTGAATTAGGCTTGTGTTTTTCTGTGGCTTGTTGTTTAGATTAATCCTGAAATTAGTTTCTGTTGTTTAGATTAATCTGATAACAAGCCTCTGTCACTTTGAATGCTTCGCCTTGTAATTAATATGTTTTTTCCTCTGTCTTTAAATACTTTTCACTGTTTAGTATAAAGTGGGTGGCACAGTGGTGCAGAGGATAGCACTGGCAGCTCACAGCCCTGAAATGTTTTCCTTGTGTCTGTAATGGTTTCTCTGGATTGTCCAGTTTCTTCCTACCTACAAAAACATGTTGGTCTATCATTTGTTAACTCTTAATTGCCTCTATCTTTGTGTGATCAATGTCCTGTGATGGATTGGTGAGGATAGAGAGGCTCTGAATTCATCACTACCCCAACTCCCCATAGTATAAACTTGACAGTACATATGTAAATAATTATACTGAAAGAAGTTTTATTGCAATTTTAAGTGCAATAGTATAATTGAATAAGGATACCACAGTGGTACATGAACAGAACAACTTTGAAGTTCTAGCATGACTCATATCTCAATTCAAGTTCAGCTGAAGCCCAAATCACATCACATACTGTTTCATATAATTTTCACTCACAAGCTTTGCAATTTAATTAAAATGAATCAGTAAACGCTGTGGGTTCCAAGGATCCTAATGACTACAGATTTTAATTTCCAGAGAGGCCACAGAAGACATTCTGTATTAAAATTAATCCTTACTATCATGTCATGGCATAGATATGGCCATGAATTCTACCGGAGCTGTAAGGTCAAATGAAATTCAATTTAAAACTTATCGAATGTAACCAAGCCGATATATTTGCATTCGTTACTAAGGCTAAATTAATCAAAATAAAAAATTATTTAGTGGCAAATTGAGACGCTTGTCATTTCTATTAATTGAGATTGTTGTCAGAGAGAAAAGCATTATTAATCTTTTGCTCAAAGTAATTTAAGCCTTGAAGTTTGTAAGCCACAGTAGGATACTCACATAATAGTAAGAGATTTTTAATTTTGTGTTTAGAGAGATGAGCGTGTCCCATCCCACCTAGTCTCAGTTAAACAGAGAAAATATGAAGGAGTACATGGCTTTGGCTGATATCCATGAGATATCATTAGCATGATATTGCGATAATTATTTACTTTCTATAAAAAAAAAGATTGGTAAAATGAATTAATCCTTATTACTAACCACTTTATCTTGGTCCATGGTCGATCTGGAGCCTATCCTGGGACCACTTTGCATGAGGCTGACTGAACTTTACCAGGAATGGTACACATTTCATCACAGAGCATCATGCACCAACATGTTCACACTAAGGGGGACTTTTTAACATAGACCATCCATCTACTGGCATTTTTGGAGGTTGGAACAAAGCCAGGATTGAGCGGGTACCCTTGGTGCTATGAGGCAGCAACACAAACTGCTGTACCACTGTGGAATTCTTTGACAGATGAAATACAATAACTAAAAGCTTCTCAAAAGCATTGCATACCATTAGGCTCCATAAACATTACCCTCTACTTACAATTTGCAGCAGTTAAATTGTACAGTATATTGGCAAACGTTTGTGGACATCTGATTATTACACCCAAGCCTAGCATTTTTGAAAGCTGAAATGTATAGTATATAATAATTATATGTAATGTATTTCTAGCTTAAAGATTTGCCTTGATTCAATCTTCTTCTTCTTCTTCTTCTTCTTCTTCTTTCGGCTGCTCCCATTAGGGGTCGCCACAGCGGATCATCCGTCTCCATACCACCCTGTCCTCTACATCTGCCTCTTTCACACCAACTACCTGCATGTCTTCCCTCACCACATCCATGAACCTCCTCCTTGGCCTTCCTCTTTTCCTCCTACCTGGTGGCTCCATCCTCAGCATTCTTCTACCAATATAATTCATGTCCCTCCTCTGCACATGTCCAAACCATCTCAATCTCGCCTCCCTCACCTTGTCACCAAAACATCCTACATCTTCAGCTCTGCTACCTCCAGCTCCACCTTCTGTCTTCTACTCAATGCCACTGTCTCTAATCCATACAACATTTCAGGTCTCACCACAGTCCTATAAACTTTCCCTTTCATTCTTGCAGATACCCTACTATCACAAATCACTCCTGTCACTCTTCTCCACCCACTCCACCCTGCCTGCACTCTTTTCTTTACTTCTCTAACACACTCTCCATTACTTTGCACTGTTGACCCCAGGTACCTGAACTCCTCCACCTTCTCCACCTCTTCTCCCCACTCCACTGCCCTCACTCTCATTCACACACATGTACTCTGTCCTATTCCTACTGACTTTCATTCCCCTTCTCTCCAGCGCATATCTCCACCTCTCCAGGCTCTTCTCAACCTGCTCACTACTCTCACCACAAATCACAATATCTTCCGCACACATCATAGTCCAGGGAGACTCCTGTCTGACCTCGTCCGTCAACCTGTCCATCACCACTGCAAACAGGAAAGGGCTCAGGGCCGATCCTTGATGTAGTCCAACCCTCACCCTGAATCAATCTGTCGTTCCTACTGCACACTTCACTGCTGTCACACTGTCCTCATACATGTCCTGCACCACCCTCACATACTTCTTTGACACACCTGACTTCCTCATACAATACCACAACTCATCTCTCGGCACCCTTTCGTACGCTTTCTCTAAATCCACAAACACACAATGCAATTCCTTCTGTCCTTCTCTATACTTCTCCATCAACATCCTCAAAGCAAATAATCTGTGGTGCTCTGGTGCCTTGATTCAAACTAAGAGGCGCAAATCTTTTCCAGCATGACAGTGCTTTTGTACACAAAGCTACTAATGACATTGCCTGCTGATGTTGGAGTGTCCTGCAGAGCCCTGACCTCTGCGGTTGTATTATAACAGCAAAAGGTGCCTAATCTGGAAAGGGAAGTTCAACAAGCACATATGGGTGTGAAGGTTAAGTGTCCACAATTTTGTCCAAGATGCACCAACTTCCTTACAGGTGTATCATCACTTTGACAGTCAAAGGAAATCTGTTGATTTAAGAAAGAGAGCCTCAACTTCAGCAAAACCCCAAAAGGATACAGGATTTAGTGCAACATAACGAACAGCTTTTTACTGGCAAAATGGCAGTACACGATTCATGTGTAATTATAACGTTCTTATTCTGTGTCAGCCTTAAGTATTCAAGCATGTCTCTGTCTTCTACAGGAGAAAGACAAAGATTGCAAATAGACCTCCACCTCATACCCACTGGGACCAATTACTCTGGCATCAAGCCGTTTTGTGCAAGGAGCATGTTTTTTCCAAATCACCTGTCAGAACTTTCATTCATGTGAGTAAATGTACTTGTGAACACTGTTTGGAATGGTCCCAAGTTCAGACCTGTGCTAACAGTTCTACCATCTGAAAGAACAGCATACATGTACCTGCTGGGGTTTTTTTTGTTTTTTTTTATCTGAGAGTCTCCTTCAAGGTAAACAGAGAATGTGAACCTGCTGAATTGGTTGGCCCAGTAAATGCAATGAGTATGCAACGAGAGTCTCTGGGGAGAAAAGACATTTTTAGCTGCTGTTATTTCCTTCAGCGCATATGCTTTCACCTTGTTGTTCATTGTTAACTACTTACTCTCTGTACTCTCTTCCAAAGGTGGATGATTTATGAAAATATGTTGTTGTTGTGGGCTTGAGGTGCATGTAGGAAGCTGATGTAATTCATAAATATTCTCAAATAAGTAGGTTATACCACCCACACATTGTGAAAGGTGGAGAGTTGGCAATTATCCTTAGAGACCCATACAGAGAAGTAATATTAACATCACCAACTCAGTCTCACAGCTTTACCTTCTTTATCTAGACTTTATACAAAATAATAAACAAAAGGTTGTTGAACTGCTGATTTAAATACAAGTCCTTAAGCAAACTGATGTTAGCATTCTACATAAAATGCATATGTACATTTATAGATAAAGACTGAGTTTTTAAACAAAAAAACACCACCACAGCACTGACTTCAAGCTGTAAAAAGGCTGTTTCTGTTTTTTTTACATATTATTATACAACTGTTCTGAGTTGTATAACACTGAGAAGCAATCCACTGCTTTGAGGACTGATGTCATGCAAAAAAAAATAAAACCCACAAGAAAACCAAATAGTTGGAGAAAGAGATGCACCAGGGTTATATTTTTAAGTAATTGAAAATCTGAGCACTGCAATGTCTTCCATTGCAAGTTACATTTTCAGTGCAAAAGCTCACCTTCAAGTTTATCCAATGCAAATGTTGTGACTAATGGAATAGTTTGGACAGGTCTGGAAGTTTACAGTCATTATGGAAATTGCAAATACTGTACGTGTGGCATATATCTATGTCAAGTCATGAAGGTTTGGGATGTTTCCCTGCATAACAACATCAAGCTGCAATAAATAACATGCAGCTAGTAATATAATATTAGCAATTGACAGGAAACAGTCCACCCAGGCTGTTTTAAATGTAGACCTGTCTGATTTACCCTTCCAGACTTCCATTTATCCGTCCTGTGTAAGTGTTTTAGGTAGTGTAGTGTATACCTAATGCATGGGGGCCTAGGATTTATACGAGCCACTCCTCCCTCATTACCTTCAATATCCAATGTTTGATTGCTTCAAGTCGTGTCCTTTATATCACACAAAGCATTTGTTTTATATGCAAGTCATAAATTATTGTAGGGAGAAAAAGTCAAGCAATTTTATATGGCTTTGAAGTCAGGCCATGTGTCAGTGCCTCTTCCGGATCAGTAGCATGCACTGTCCTAGGGCTATGCTCTATAAATAATGACTCGCATCAAAGAACAGCATATTAAAAAATCATCCAAGTAAATCACAAAGCAGCTCCGTTATAAACTCTGAAAGCACATGCAAGATGAATCGGAAAAAAGATTACTCAAAGTATGTGTTACAAATTGTGCAGATTAAATCAAAAGCACAGAATGTTTGCTATATTTTTAACCGTAATCCTGTTAAGCATCTGATTATTCTCATCCTGTAAATAATCTGCCTCCAATGAAAGCAAATGCTACAATTCATACTGGTGTTATGATTGTTGTATTATTGTGGCCATGTTAAGGACAAGAACTGTGCCATGATGTTCAACACTCAACAGTACCTTTTAAAAATTACCCGGTCAGCTAATCATGTGGAAGTAGAAAAATTAATTGCATCATGGTAGATGGGTTACACAACTGTAAAAGCCGTATATCTTCTGGGGTACAAAAAAATTTAAAAAATCCATTGAGCAGCAGATCTGTTGGCAGAAATTCCTTGTGCATAAAAGAGATCAGAGAATGACCAGACTGCCTCAAGCTGATAGGAAGGCTACAATATCTCAAAGAACAAAAACACTTTTTACAAAGTTGGTGAGCAGAAAGGCATCCCAGACCTGCCGCAATGGGCACAGACTCACCAAAATGGACAGATGAATGAGCAGGTATACATGTTAATTAAAGTGGCCATTGAGTGTACGCATGCAAAAAAATCTTGAACATATATTACAAATATTAGATTTTATGATGTGCATGATGTGTCTAGAATTCTTCTGCTTAATGGCCAAGGTTTTTTGTTTATTTGTTTTTAACTTGATAGTGGATAATTAAGTTTAAAATGCAAATTATCAACAGTATTGTGTGTATATAGGTTCAGCAAAGGCAAATGAATGTATGCTGGTCCTGCTTCTACCTTCCATGATGTGCTTCTTATAAAACCTGACAGTATGTTTACTTTGGACACTACATGTTTAAAATTTCTGCATGGTT
Source organism: Silurus meridionalis (assembly GCF_014805685.1). NCBI lineage: Eukaryota > Metazoa > Chordata > Actinopteri > Siluriformes > Siluridae > Silurus > Silurus meridionalis. Next base: position 9,383,436 of record NC_060905.1, on the reverse strand, counting down.
TAGCAGCAACCACAGGCCTTATTAAAGAATTAGCTCTGTCACCTGAAAGAGGAGACCCAATACCCTTTTGTCTCCCATCCATATGCAGCCATCCATGCTCAAACTCCCTTCCTCCTCACGTGCCCTATTGAAAGAGTTATAAATTAAAGGCACACTCGGACACAGACCCCTACCCAGCTCAAACACAGACATAGAGAACCTTTTCACTGAGTTATAAATCCAGGGTTGACTTTGACACACGAGCACACAAACACAAATGGTAGGACGTGATGTGTGTGTCACAGTGTGAATAGATGGACGTGCATATGGAGGACACTTGCTGTGGCTGGCTCGTGGTGGCATTTGGATGACAGTTGGGCAGATGCTGCAGATGACATGCATCATATGCTATAAAGAAAGGAATGCCAGTACATCTGCTGTTGCTAAAGTTTAGCTTGACCCTCCAGACCAAAAACTGAAAACAAAAGGACAAGCAAACAAAAAGGGAAGGGGGAAAAACTACTTGTATGGGCATCAGTATTAAGAAGCTAAAGGCAAGGTCTAGCTACAAAAACACATGTCAGGTCATATTCTTTAGCCCATCACTTAAATTTGACCAAAATGATTGGGAAAGGTTTTGTTTAATTTGTTTAATTATAAAGAAGCTGTTATAAACAAAAGATGATGATGGTTATCCAAAGTCTAGCGTCTGTCTGGTGTCTTAACAATTTGCTATACAAGTGTAATTTCCTCATACAGTGATTGCCACATGGAAATTGTTTGTAATCAGAAACACCGCATTCAGAACAGACTTTTACATGCAATTTTCTTCCAATTCACTTTTGAGGGAAATGCTATTACTTTACATCAAATATGGTTACAAAAAAGTCTGCATTTTCTGAACTGTATATAGTAAAAATGTGAACATTTGACCATGTGAAGGATTTTCCCCAGGCTACTAGATAATTTCCTCTAATTGAGGAAACACCTCAATAAACAGCCAGGAAGTGATCAAAATTAGGCCACAATGTTTATTCAGTAGTGTTGTTTCAACTTACAATACTGTCTGCATTTTGTAAGACTAAAAAAGGTTACTGTTACAGTCAGCTGTGCTTCCACGCGACCAGTTGCTCTGGCGATTCCGATGTACAAACACTGCCTTCAGCTTATACACACACAAGCACATTTCCAAATGATAGGCACTTTGAAGGTTTAAAACATTTTATGAATATACATTTATATATTTTAATCTATATAGTTTTTATATATGAATAAGCATTTGGACTTGTCTTTAAAAAGTCAAAGATAAAGTAAAATGGAAAGTCACACTAAAATGTGAAAACTCATAGGTGGCCATTGGAGTATGATACAACAATAGAAGAATCCTTTATTTATTTTCTTTTTTTTTTTAAGTAACCTTCTGTGGTCATATCCAGCTAAAGTGGACCATGTCAGAGGGGGTGTCACTACATGGGGTTGTCAAGAGCAAGCTAAACCCATGAATGTGTAGAGTTTAGAATGCAGTGTGTGATGTATTCAGAAACATGGGCCTCTTCATTCTGCTCTCCTTCTCAGTACGACTTTATGACCTGCTGAATTCATACAGACTTCCAAAGGGAAAAAAAACAGTAAATATGAACTTCCTGTACTCATTAGCATTTTAGATGAGCACCAGACCATTACTGGGAGCAGTTCTCCATTTCTAAGTATAGCTTCAAACACAAATAGGAACCTGATTAGAGCAAAGTTCGACTTGGCATGAATCATTTCAGAGACAAAATGCATGCCTTTATCAGAAGCATCAAAACACTGACAAAACGCCACCAGTGTTTCTAAAAAGGGTCAAGAGCCAAAAGGCATCACACCCAAAAGAGAGAAACAAACAAATCAGGGCAGCAAAGGAAGCAAAACACGTCAGTTTATGCATGAATGCACCAAATATGTTTAAATAGGATTTTCTGAATTACCGATATATTAATTCCTTCTAATATGTCTGATATCAGCACCGAAAACAATCAGCTTCCACTGGAATGGATTGAAAGTTAATTCATAGTGAATCCAGGCATTATAGGTGAGTCATAACACACTAAACTGAATATTAGTATCCAACCACCAGTGGTGCGAGAAGGAACGTTTTTGTTTTTTTTGTTTTTTATCTCAAGCTCTGGCAAGCACCTACATATACCAAATTGGATTAAATTAAATAATAAAGCTATAAGTGGGTAGATTTTGCTCTACACATGTCCTGTCACTTATCACCTTTATGTCCAATTACTGACCAAACCACAAGCAATATTACACATGAAGCTAGATCTACACCAAAAGAAAATAAAAAGGAAGAATATTTCATTTCCATGGACAGAAAAGAATAAACTAAACCAGGGAGAACATTTACACTGAAGGATTCAATGTTAATCCAGAGACAAAAGCGCTATATGAAAAGTGAAGAAAGGCATTTTTAACACCAGAGAAAAAGATAAGTTAATGAAATACACCTTTAACATCATCGTTAGACATGCTAGGACAAAATAATGCTGCAAAAGAAAGCTGGACTGGTACAGAACAATTCTATTCAAATTGTTTCCACTTACATTTTTTTCTTTACAAATACATACTGCTACAGTTAAAAAGTAGTCAGCGACTAAAAGCTCCTTTGACAGAAGACAGAAAATGAATCACCTTTATAGTTTGTGTTTTCTTTTTTTTTATCTTTTCATCCTTTTCAAATAATACACAAAGTTTAAATACACTGAGATTGACCATAATTGCTTGTTTTTTTTTTTTTTCATTAAAAAAAGAGGAAAAGGTTTGAATTACAATACTCTACACAAAAGCTTTCATGTTACTCATGTTCCTCGGTTGCTTGCTTAGTTTTGATCTTTACTTGAACGTGCTTGTCGTCGTCAGCGATATGGGACCATCGATGCTGTGTCACTGATGAAGTTTTAGCTTACGAGACAGTTACGGAAAAGGAGTCTATGCGTAAAACTCCTTGGTAGGAGCCTTTTGATACACTGCTCCAGAGGGTTTCCTCTCAGAAAGATCATAGCTGCCTTCATCCTTCTTCCTCATGCGGTACACCAAAAGGAGGATGAGGAAGATGGCAAAGAGGAATCCAATAACTCCACCGGCAATGACAGCTGCAAGGCAAGTCATAAACGAGAGGTTAAAGGCAACTCCATGTGTTTCCTCACCAACAGTGACAATCATCTGCCTACAGGTTCTACATCATGGATCTGGCTTTCTAAATTCTAATGTTCATACAATTTTCCTCAGTTAAGCCTTACCTAATTGCCTAATTAAATAAAAAAGCTCTTTGGCTGCTTTGCAAAAAAAAAAAAAGAACAAAAGAGAGGTGGCAGGTTGTAGAAAGCCTTCTGTCCACCCACACAGCAAAACCTCTCTGGTGCGGCATGTTTCCGAGACAGCAGAGCTAACTTGCTTTTAATATTTCCCCTCTGGATGTAAACTTCATGAAATTGTTCAGTTATTTAATGTATGCAGTGTTCTATTCTGGGATAGAGGTGAGGGGGAAAGGCAGAGCAGGCATTATAGAAGAGGCTGAAACAGTTTGAAAGGAGTTAACCACATAAACATGATCTATCTGCCAGCCAATCATCACCCAGAATGAATGCACCATGCTCTATTCATATTCAAGGACTAAAAGTAATATTAAGCTGTAAATATGCTCAATGACAATCCAAAATTTGAGAACTTGAATGTGGTGTGCTCACTTGACATTAGTTGCAGGGTTTGCTACTAGGTAATATACACTAACAGTCTGGTGAGCCAGTCTACCAAAAGGCATCACACCTTGTGATATTTGTGTCATTTCTTTTTCCAAGGTCTTGCACGTGAATTTACCGATGTCTGTTCTTAAGACCCCAAGGCAGATGTTGAAAGCAAAGAATAGCTCTGACTGACCACAGTGTTAGCATATACTACCTAGCAGCAAAACCATCCAGTGTATGTGCCACGTTCAAATTCACAAGAATTTTTGGGTCACTGAACACAGGTGTATACAATTAGTGACAGTTCTAATGACATGCTTGCATGTTAGATCAGTACAGTTGGAACGCTATTTAAATAATGTAGCATAAAATCAAACGGTTTACAGTGTCTGCAAACATGGATTGTATGATACATGTATTGTAATACTGGTAAATATTTTACAGTGGCATTTCGATGTTCAATTGCTAGTGTTAAAAAATGATAGTCTTCTCATTTTGATTATGTAAATATTAATCTTAAAGTTAATGCTTTGCCACAGACCTTTACTAGCTGAATTGTTAAAACTTAACTTAAAAACTTTAAACAGTGATCCACCTCAACCCCCACCTAAAAGAATTAAGATTACAAATTATAAACACTACTAGTGTAGGATTTTTAGGTAATGTTACATTAAAAGCACAATATAAGAATTTGCTTTCTTTCAGTCGCTGACATTAGATAGTCAAGACAAAGTAACTGCTATCATACCATAAAAATAATAGTTTTTTAATGATCATAGAAGCCTAAAATAAAAATATTCACAACCATAAATACCTGCTAGAACCTCTGTTCTTTGGAAGAGGTTTTCTGAGTGCACTTCGTAGGGCTCCTCTACGGGGGAGCGAGGGGAACTGGTGGTGCCCGCAACTGGATTTCTGCGCTCATTCTCCGTGACAAGAACTGGGCGCTAACAATAGAGAAGAGGAACTGCCATTAGAATGTAGAACAAAGTCAGCAATCACAAATTATACAATCACTATGGACTGCTATGACACACAAATGAACTTAAATTCCATATCTTTGGTTACATATCATCCAGTATTTGTCCCAGGAGGATAGTCATAAATGCCGCAGTCATAAATCAAGAATAAATAACAAAGATCAATAAAGCTTCAGTGCATACATTCTTCTTCTAATGATTTTTTCTAATGAATAATTCACACACAGCCCGCTGGTTGATTTAATTCAGCCCAACAGACTAATGTTTTTTTTCCCCAGTTCCAGGGTATTACCCTGCACTAAGTTAACACCTCTAAAGATGTGATGTGCAGCGTTGGCACCTATATACACTGCTGCCAATAGCCTTTAGCAAGATTGATACATTCATTGAGTCTGTTTCTGCATTTCACACATGCTTTTCATGGCACAGGCACAAGAAAGGCTTGTTTAAGTGTTTAATAAAAATACTGACTTCTAGGAATTTTCACACACAATACGATCTAGATTATAGCGTGAAAACTGATGAATGGAGGGTCTGGCTCAGTATGATCAGTAACAGATAGCACTTCTTTATTCTGATGTTTGTCACTATAATAACTGAAGCTCTTGAACTGTATCTGCATGATATTTTTCACTGATCTGCTGCCACGTGATTGGCTGATTAGATAACTGCACGACTGTGTCAGTCTACCTAACAGGACAATAAGTATGTAAAAAAAACTAATTATTTCGCTTGTACTCCTACAGAATCAGGGAATCAGTTGTATTTCTTTTGTTAAGCTGTAGATAAGAGTGTACTAGTTTAAGCAATAAATCTTCCTTAATTGTTAGCCCTGTTGTGAATGTTTTGTGGCTTATGAAATTTGTTAAATAAAAAGATAAACTAGTCATTAAACTCATACAATATGTACTTACTAAAAAGTGTGTATATATTTTGTTTATTAGATCCATTGTTAGAAGTACATATGCTATCAGACACAATTTGTCATGTAATCAGAAAAACATAAAAAGTGACCTTTTAGCCAAAAAAATGTTTGCTTAAACCAACCTCTGTCCTGACAGGCTGTCTAGGCAGTCCTTTTGTGTTGTCCCAGTCCCAGGCTGTGATAGTCTCCAGTTTGGGTGTGAAGTCTTTGGTGGTGTCCTGTGTAGGTTTTGCTTTGGGTGCTATGTATATCATGTTTTCTGTAATCACCTTTGCCGCCTCTTCTTCACCAGCACCTGAATGAAGCACCAAATCAATTACAGAAAAGCACAACAGATATATAATGGATTCTAGGAATGGTTAAGGGTCTAGAACAGGGGGGCACACACTTTTTCAGCATGAAAGCTACTTATAAAATGACCAAATCAAAATGATCTACCTACTATAAAAATGCATAAATAAATATCTACTTTTTTTAAATGTCATGCGATCTACCCATGCAATTGGAGTATTGGGCACCCCTGGTCTAAAATGTGTCATTCCAGTGTCTTGAACAGTGATGTCTAACCTGAGCCTGATCCAGAGCTAAAGTCATCGTCATCTTCGGGGTATCCTCCAGATCCCGTTTCCTCGAGGTACAAATCATCTGTGGAGGATGAGGACTTTGCAGCCGTGACCAATATCTACATGAGAGAAATAATGCAAATAAGTACCAATTGCCTAATGAATATTTGTCCAAAAAACCAAATAAAAACTAAAACGTAACACCCGGTCAGTTTACAGCTTGGGGATTAATCCTGCTAGAGTGCACCCTAAACAGATGCTCGAAGATTTCAAACGGTCCCAGCTGCTTAGCTAGTTTGCTTTGTTTAAGCAAATGCAATGTGAAAATTAGATCTGGCCCCAGGACAGGACAAATGAATTTGTGTTTAGCATTTAACAACAGTTGGAATGTACCCTGCTCAGAAACAATCATGGCAGTGATGAATGTTTCTATGTGCTGGTTATTTCAAGTGACCATTACATTACAAATTACAAACTTGCATCAGTGAAAATGGACACAACTTGGTATTAAAACAACTGCTATTCAAAGGTTAGAAGTTATAGGTCAACTGGCAGTAGGGCTGAAACAATTCTTTGAGTAATTCCAATACGAAACATCTTCGTTTACTCAATTTTACTACACAGGGAACATTGTGTTTCCCCACAGAGCATTATTACTGATGCACCACCTCTATGGAGAGCTCTGGACAGGTAAACACTAAAGAATTAAATTTAATTTTTTCCTTGCAATTCTGACTTTATTTATAGAAATTCCAACTTTATTTCTTGCAATTCCAAGGATTTTTCTAGCCTATCGGGCAGCGTCACCCCCTCTGTAGTGCCAGAAGGCTTTACACATCGAAATGAAATAGGCTACAATCAATAGAATCGCAGTATCAAACTAAGCCCTGTTCATACACCAACAGCTTCAAACTTTAGGCCGACAACATGGTTACCGGTGAATGCACCACAAATCTTTGATGTTTACGAGAAACAAAGTCAGAATTGCGAGGAATGAAGTCGGAATTATGAAAGAAAAAAGGTCAAAAATATGAGAAATAAACTCGGAACCTCTCTTACTTTATATTGTTCTTTAATAAAGAAAAGGTATGTCTTATCCGATTACTTAAATAATCGTTGAAATCATCGGTAGAATACTCGATTACTAAAATAATTGATAGCTACAGCCCTAACTGGCTGAGCATGCTATCTCAGCAAACTGAGTATGTGTCAAAATTATGGCAAACTAATCACATGACATTAATACTAATAATTTAGCTGAAAAAAATGCATTAGAAGGAGATTCTAGCTAGGGTTTTCACAGGGGTTTCATGGACTTTCTTTTTGTTATTTTCAGTGGCCTGAACCAACTGTTGTCTTGTTTTAAAAAGCTGAACAAAAACTTGTTTAAGGTAGCTGCTGTCAGCCTTCACCCGTTTTAGTACGTTAACGATACAAATGGAAATTTTTACAATTTCCACTTGAATTCTCTTGCTCTACAAGGTGTTTTCTAATGCATCAAATTAAAACTAAAATGTAAAACCTACAGCATGATTTGACATTCAAACTGTGACATTGTGCCCTGTTCCCTAATCGCTACTGGAGCTTGAAAAGTGCTATTTCAGTCATAGCACGTACTGCTCCAAGCCTCTGCTTATCTATGAAAGTCTGCTTGCCGATAAGAGGCTTTGTTCTCACCACTTACATGCTGCAGTACAGATTGCACCTGTGCTGGAGAGGCTTCCTGGTGGGAAGCGTCACTGGTTTATGGCACAGGCAGCAGCAGTGCCACATGTTAACTCTCAAATTAGAGGAGTCATGCCCCCACCCCCCCTTGTCCCCTGGCAACCACCCTGGGAGGCATGACTTGTTTGTCTTCCAATGCTACAAGTGTCCAATTGAAGGAACTGACTAGAGCAAGACAAGATAATAAGGCTGCCTAACAACAACTGCATAATAATACTGGACCCAATAACTTTAAAGACATAGTTCACATGACTCCAAACACAACTTGATTAAAGGTGGGCATGTTATTTTATGTTTATATCGGCTCTTTATGGTAGTTGGTCATGTCTTGTTTATATGCAGGGGTGCTCAAAGAAGAATCAGTGGTGTGTCTTTGTGTGTGGTGGGATAGCTTTTAAACACCATGACAACCTCGGTTCACTGCCAACCGTAGCAAGTCTCTGATCGTTCAGTTAGCCTCTCCATACTGATAGGGCTTTATTGGGTACACAAACACAGCCATTGCTGAAGTTGTGTGGGCATGATGGATAAAGTTTATGTTCTTGTTCTGAGTGTTTACATATATAAAATCATCCCATATAACGTTAGAACGTCCATGTTCAAAGACACGGATCAAATAACCGAATTGAAAAAACGATAAGAGATCCATTCAATAAGATGTGCTAAAGTCTTAAAGAATGCCACTCAAGCTTGTAACAATCAAAGGGAAAAAATTTTCAAAGCAACCTCATCTTGACACTGCATTCCATCTCCAATCAACACTATACATGTAAAGCAAAACAATGCTGCACATAAGGAATTCCATCCAAATCAACAAAGTCTTGGTGATAATTATGTAGGCCACACACAACCCCACACAAGCGCTGTAGCATGTGGCTTGGTAATACAAAGGTTCTTGAGCAGCTTTGCCTTTGTCTTATAAATGTGCCCGTTTGCAAAGCACTATTCACAATAGGCAAAAGGGCAAGGAATTCCTGAAAATACACTCCCTCCCCAAGCCCTGTGTAGGACAAGACCATTGACATGACTTCAAAGAACTTCTGCACCACTGATCTGAAACCTGTAGAATAGGGTTCACACGTACAGTGCAGATCTGACCACAAAACCTGCTGCTTTGGCCCGTTTACTTTGAAATGGAACGTACTGAAGTTGACAACCTATCAAGCAACAAAGCGCTGCCTTATAAACCTATCGTCTGGTTACCTTTGATCTACACGAGCTACACTCTTTTGCAGAAACCACTCTCCCATCCCCATGTGTGTGCCTACTCCCACACACACACACCCACACACACCATTACACTCCCAAACAGCCTGACTAACAAATCTCAATGCCCACCCACTTGTCCAACAAAACAATGTCAGAGGTAGATAGCCAAGCTGTCCTTGAGAACATCAGTGATTTCGTGAAAACATTGGGTGATTTCTTTTCAGCTTGCTTCTAAGGCCATCAATGCAAAAGACTGGTGGACTCTCTAACAAGTACCAAAAAAGCTAAGTCTGACATGTCCTCAGTAACAAGAGACCTTATGACTTTGTGGCCCCTTATAAAGAAGCAGCCACAATAGTTATTTACATCTGTGTGCAGCAAACAGTGAGCCAGCTGGAGGCTTATGGATGGATTATGGAGTAAAGAAAAACAACAATGTGACAGGAAATGAAAAAAATAAAGACCAAGTGGGGAAGTGAGAGGAGGGAACGACATGGGGAGCATGCAGAGGAACGAGAGAGAGATTACTTCTGTTGCCTGCAGGTTACTTCACTAAAAGCCTGTCAAACTGCACATTCATGCCTAGCAACCTTTGAAAGACTAGAAAGGGTCCCTCGGTGCAGTATGTGGTTAGCTGTAAGCCATGTTATTACTCAAACAGACAGCAGATGGGATGGCATGCAGGGGAAATGAGGAAGTGGGCTTCCACCCTGACTCACCTTTCACCTTAAAGGAAGTTCTGAAGGAATTCTTATTTTAATATTCATCACATCCTTCGGTCTTTGGATAGTACAATGCAAATGCATAATACATTCATTTCTTACCTTATTTTGCATTAACAATTGAGTCTCATAGCAAGGAAAATGAAATTCAACAGACTCAACACAAGCTCCACCCCAAAAGTGGTTGTAGTTCTTCGAAACTGATGTTCACTTCTAGAAAAATACGATTAGGGCGCTCAAACGTCTGTCCCGCCACCAGAATCTGCACTTTTCTGGCTACAAGATCTAAGTCTTAAACGTTGTCACATGTATGACTCTATGCATTTCAGCAGGAACACTGCAAACCACAAAGCTTTTCAACCACATTTATTTACACAAGTATCCATTAATCTCAGTTCATGTTCTCCTATCTTTAACAGTTTAAGAGTTTTGTCTGAAGCAGTTAAAGTGCATGTTTGTCAATGAAAAGGTCATGAAAACACCACACTAAAAGGTCTGTAGTTGGCCATCTGCCATATAAGAACTACCTTTTTTTGTGAAAGCAAGAAGTTCTTGCTTTCACAAAACCATACTGGCTCGACAAACCCGCTATTAATGGTTACATTTTGGCCAGCAATACTTTCAATACATTCTTATATAATGAAAAAAGGAAACTTAACTTTTTGGAAATGTTTCAATAAATGAGTCTTTAGTTTCTTTTATTCTACTGGCTTTTATTTCATTTTGTTCAGCAAGCATCTTTTTTAAAAACCTCACTCGGTTACATGTTTTCTGGAGAGTTTTCAATTCAATTCTCCCCTGAGCTTGTACTGAAACTTCTAAGTTTATCTAGGAAGTAAAAAAGGAAGTGATATATACTGTAAGCAATACCGATCCCTCAGTCACTGGCACAACCTCTTCCGTTCAAAACTTCAACAGGAAAAATTATTAGGTCAGCTTTATCACTTCTGAAGAGGAAAACAGCTGACCATAGCTTTCCTGTCACTGCACTGTGCAGATGGAAAAACGAAGAGTGATACTTTGTAATAGATAGGAGTCCACCTCTTGAGAGGCACCACAAATGCACCTGGCAATATCCATTTTACAGAGCACCTAATGCTTGAACTGTGATTTACTGGTCAGCTCTGCTCTGTGCCAGACTTGAGTTATATAGACAAAAAGGTTAGAGGTTTTCAAGAAATTAAAGATGCTTATGAAAAAAATTTAGAGTTTAAGAAATTAGTTCCAGCAGTAAAGCCTCAGAAAGGAGGGGAAAAAAATGGGTGGTATGATTTCTTTCTTCTTCCAAGCTTGAGGTTTTATGGCCCTGCTGGGGATCATAATCAGGAACTAATTAATAGTCTTTCAGAGAGGCGAGGGGAGAGGGGAGAGTGGGGGCTCCTGGAGGAAGCAAAAACAAATCAAAGTCAAAACCAAACCAGAGGGGCCTGGATATAATCCAGAGTGTTGGTGGGGTAAAATGTTTGTAGACCAGGGCAAGACTAATCTCTGAATTATAAATGTGTTCATCTGCATGGGAGCATGCTTAGCTAGGCACTATAGACTTTTTATCTGCCTACAGAAATAGTTATAAAGCAGCTGGTTTAGACAGATCAAAGCAATTACTTAAACACTTCAGTCATTCTGCAAAGTGGTTAGTGAGTTCTTATCTTTCATCTGAAATCTTGGAATCAATGAACATACCATACGAGGTGAACGAGGTGATGCCTGAAGGTATAGTGGAATGAAAGCCTCTGATCATGCTGGCAAAACATCAAGAAAGGTCTCTGTGGCCCTTATATGGTTTCAAGAGTTTGAAAAAGCACTATGAGGGAAGGGCCCAGAATGTATATCAATTTATCAGATAGTATTTCAAAACACACATAAATCAATATGATTCGCTCCAACTTGAGTCATGCTATACCTTTTTGTGATGAGTTGTGTGCTTGCTAAATCTTCATACATTTTCATGACAGTAAGAAGACTTCAGTAGACCATGCCAGATCCACAGCCCAACTACAGAATAACTACATTTCCAAAGATAGACTATTTTGTCAAAGGTCCATGGTCAACAGAATGGCACACTCATATGCCCCCTCCTAAAACTGTTGCCAAGCACACAGCTGTACAGAACGTCGTTGTAGGCTAATTTGTTTAGCTGATTTTCAGTACAGTACTCTCTACATAAAATAGCATTTTTGGGGTGGCGTCCGTTTATCACGGGAGGTTTTGGGACGTAACCACTGCAATAAACGAGAGATAACTGTATAGGTATATGTGGACAAAAATCTCTGAATTAATAGTACATATTAATCTGATGACCCAAGTCACTGTTTGCAATACATACTGTTCTTGTTATAACACAGCAGAGCTTTTTAGGTTTTTTTTTTTTTTTTTAAACTACTTTTATCAGATTTCACACAGAGTGAAACTGAAAGCTTCAACTCTCTGTGGTGCTCTTAAAAGAACAACTCCCACTTACTAAAATTTACAATGAGATCCTCAAAAACAATTGAAAGCATGTTAAATCACAAATCAATCCACGGGATAATCCAATCAAACAAATTCACTTTACATTACATTACTCTGAGGCAGCAGTGGAGAGAGAAAAAAAAAGGTTGCTTTTTTTAACCCCAACTGTTGGCACACGATCAGACAATACATACTGACGGTATGACTTCCCCATTTTCAGTATTGCTTCCTCAGAGGAAGACTTTCAATTTCATGGTTTCCAGTGCAAACAGTAATATGCCCTGAATGCACAAAAAGCCCTACACTATCTATCCCAGATGATCAGTCCATAACCGTAATGAACCACAGAATCTGGCATCATGATAAACACAGATAAATCAGTCCAGTTCACCTTCTATCCTGTCTAACTCAGACCTGAATTTCCTGCTACTTATTCAAATCCATAAACAGTATCTGTTCTTAGTGTTGACCTAATTGTAAAAGAATTACACCATGAAAGCTATTTGTTGGGTTAGTTAATGTTTTTCAGGTCTGTCTTATCAAATGCTTCACAGATGCAGTACAACAAATACATTTGAAAATAATTTATGATTTGAGAGGTTTTTAATTATCACTGAACATTTTTATCCACAGCACTTACAGACTTAACACATTTTGAATTTTAATGTGTATTCAACCCAAAGGGCAAAGACAGTTCAGCACTGAATTTTAACCAGGAATAATAAAAGTGGAAACATTTCTTTTGAAAAGAATCACCACTATAGCTGTTTATTAACTATTCATCACGCATGTACTAGATAGCAGCAGGCACATGGCGAAAGGTTTTTTTAACTTAATGATTTAAACAATAAATATAATTTTTTGCATCTGATAACTCTATGCTCTATTGGTTTTGGAGTCAGGATTTAGTATGTTATGGACAAATGTCCGCAATTTGCACAAAAAAAAAATGAGTGGGTATAAGTAAATGGACAGACATTCCATGGATGATATAATATGTAATAATATATAAGATGTAATAATAATCATGTATGATTGAGAAGCATCTTTTTTCTTACCTCAATGCCTTATGCAATATAATACTATCCCGTACAATGTGAATTCTTTTTTTTTTTTTCATGCTTTTGATAAAACATTTATTCTGATATGTGATTTGAACTAGGCTAGATCTAGCTAAACTACTGATGTTAATCGGTAGTACAAAAAAAGTCTGTTGAATCTGGTGGAGTTGTTTGGCCTCACATTTCACATCTAGTCAAGTTGATTCCTGGTTATTTTTTGTAAATATTATGTTCAATTTTCACCATTCCAAATCATAACAAAGAAAAACTTTTGAAAGAACAAGTGTCTATAGTGTTTTTATTGTAAAATCTCCCCCATGCCGTTGGTGATTTCACACAAAACTGGATTGTTGCAGATCGTCAGAATTGCTACTGTATTGGTGTTTCATTTATTCATTTTCTCAGTTTGATCTCGGTTGCACTAGGTGTTGCTTTTAACACTTAGTTTGTATTCTACATTTATCTGCATCAACTTTGTCACTGTTTACAATTATGTACATAATCAATATTAATATCCAAACACTAACACAAGTGCTTATAAAGTCTCAATTAATAAGTACATCCGCATACTTATTCATAGGCCATAGACTAAAGATACCATCAGTTCCCCATCTGTCTGTTATATTCTAAATAAGTTCCCTTTTTAACATTTGTATTGTATTACGGAATTTTATTTTGAAATATATTTACAGCAAATAGCCAATCAATGTTAGAGTACTGTACCCAAACCTAACAACATATCACTTAAAATTCAATAATCACACTATTACACTCTTTTACATTTATTGTGAATTCACAACATTCTCAAAAGTTCTTGGTGGTGTTTAACTAGCTAGCATATCTGTCTTACCGTATCACTACAGATACAAGAACAGATGATGGGCACTTTACACTTTCAGACTTGCAGTAAATCCACAGTGATGCCATGCACCATCCTGCTAGTGTGTTTCTTGTAATTCCTAAACATTATGCAGAAATGCTCAAAGGACTGATTCTCGCCTTGCTTAGGAGAGGAGCTTACATTTTGCAGGGTTGCTTTCACACAGAACATTTCATTTCGAATTGTGGAAGCAAATCTATACACCACTTTTGTGCATGCAGCTTCAAAAAATAATTGGCACTAGGTTCATCCATCTGCTTTATTTATTTATTTATTTATTTATTATGTGTAATTAGATTTATAAAATATATTGTTTACTTTTTCATAATTATTATTCTTTGATACCATGAGGAACGTTCTCATACAAGGCCTGTAACGTTCATGTTTTTTTGCGCTGCTGTCAGTGCAAGCACACATGCCAAAAAGGTGAGCTAATTACAGTGTTCCAGTCCTCGTAAACAACTTTCACACTTCACCAAAAGTACTGAACTCTCACGGCAAATGGCACAGACTCCAGATAACAACCTAAAACTGAACATTCTAAAACATTTTTATTCCTAAAATGAACATCATGCTCTTTTTTTTTTTTTTTTTTTTTTTTTTTATTTTAACATTTTAGTAGAGCTTGTCTGTTCACAAACTAAAGCAAACATGTCCAGCTGTTGCATAGATCTAATGAAGGCTGGGTCATGGAGTAGCATTTATTAAATATTTTTAGTTTAAATTAATTGGTGAATTTGTTTATTTGCAATTTGCTGATCTCTGTGCATTAATCACAGAAGAAACCATAATGAAATAACTTGAAAAAAATATGAGCTTCCTTCAGTCCTGAACTGCTAACTCGTTAGCGCATAATGCCGTCTACTTAATTGAAGTTTTACAATTTATTTAGTTCATAAGCGCACACATTCACCAGCCCTCCTAAAGCCTTCGTCAGGGACAACTTAGCTCACAGCGCTTTCAAGGATTTCTTTAATGGAACCCAGAGGACTGCTGTGATGGGGCTTTGCTCTCATATCTCCATGGCTCCCTGTAGCTCCAAAGTGGATTATGGCCACCCTGTGATTTCTCGACCCAGTTAAACAGCTTTTGATACACACAGAAAAGCCAAGAATTCTTTGTGTGCTGTGAAACATTATACACTGGGAAATGGGCTTCACCCTCTGAGTCAAGATTTGAATAAAAATACTTAAAGATTTGGTGCAGCGCAGCAGGTCTGTCCGCTCAAGTTAAAGCCGAAGGAGGAGGAGCAAGCGCAAATATCGGTGGCAGGTTAGGAAAATCATATGGATATGGATTCAGAAATATTGCTTTCAAATGCCTCCGATTTTAAAATGTCAAATATGGATATATGCTCAATGTATAACAGTGACAAAACAACTTTTTCACAAACTTAAGAATTGGTCTTTGAACTATATAAATATACCGTTTTCATAATAAAAACTGATTCTCTAAGCATAAAATAAACTACATAAAAATATAAATGAAAGAATATTGATTGGTGAAATAATACTAGTAGTAGGTTTGAAGCACATTAAAAAATATTGATTATGCATAAACAAAAAAAGAAAAAAAAGAGCTGTATCCATATCTTAAAATAACCAGTCCAAAAGTACAATTATATACAGCTCTATTATAGTGTTGATAATGTGAAACCTTTTCTATGCCTGGGCACAAAATAGCTATAAGGGGGTAAATCTCAAAAATCTGCCTAAAATGGAAGAAACGTGCCTGGGAAAAACAACCTATCAGATGATAACTTGTAGGAGCTGAAATTTGAAATTTTTCTAATCACTAGGCTAAAGCTGAAACTGTTGGCACTACTGTAGACAATAGTATACAGTTAATTAAACATTTATTACATTTCCTTCATACATGAACACTGCATACCACAGCACTTTTAAATATGTTCATTCTTTTGCATAAACAGATGTTTTTTTATTGTATGTAATTGGTGATAAAGTGAGCCTTTCTGTTCACTCATCATTTTTTGACGGAGTTGAAGACACGGGAAGGTAACATGAACGAGGAATTTGCAGGTTCTCGACAAGACAAACCATATCTCACTTCAAGAGAGAAAACAACTGTTTTATAACTCCACCACATTAAAATCTCACTGTACATGAACAAATCATATTACATTTTTGAATTATGGAAAGTAAATGTTAGTGTAGAAAATTTGCTGTGGTGTAAGAGGACTGAAACACTTCAGGCTGTGCTATTATAGGAAAATGACCACATTCAGAGTGGCTGGACACCATCTAATTGATTCATTTTCCAATAACGGCACTCTCAGTTGTGCTGTACTACTTACATAACTAACGCAAGACATCACACTGCAAGAGGGTTTTTTAGAGCGACGCTCACATAAATCTAATTTTTAAAAACGCATTTTATTCTCTGTCTTTTCTCGAGCAAAAACTAAACTTTACTAAACGCTCTGCAAAATGCAAACAATTTAAAAAGCCAATTTTAAATGTCAAATATGTCTATATGCTCAATGTACAGTGACAAAACAACTTTTTTTATAAACTCAAAAACTGGTATCTGAACTATACAAAAATACCGTTTCCATAATGAAAACTGATTTTCTAAGCATGAGATTAACTACGGTACATAAAATATAAATTAAAGAATAATAATTGGTGACATGATACTTGTAGTATCATCTTTTATCTGACTTGAAGCACATTTAATAATATTGATGAAGAAAAAAAAAAAAAAAAAATCCATACTTTAAATATATTTTCATTTTGTAGTGTGAACTAAGAAAAGGAGATATTAAAAAAATGGCTTTTTAGTCATGTGACTGTCATGTGACCCACTGCTTTTTCTTAAAATTATCGCATCATCTCTCATTCAGTATGCTGAAATCCCCCGAAAAGGGAAAACGTAACTTTGTTACACAACAAGCCCATGAAAATTATGATTTAGTGTTATGTGTCATGGGTGTCATGTATCATCTTTAACAGTGCAAAAATTAATGACTTGTAACACAATTAACAAGTTTAGGCTGAAATGAACTTGCCAAGAATAATTTATTTTGCAAATGATCGCAACCTCCTCTAAAATATCATATAGCGTAACAAAGGACAAACCCGACAGCCATTTTAGAGTCACTGACTCTGGACGGAAGAAACTCACATCTGGCCACAAGCGAACATGCAGTGTTCTAGGTTTACTGCATACCTTTCAGGCTTACACCAACACAGCACTTGCCTGGACTGGAAAATATAAGCTGAACTTTCTCAGGAGAGCAGTGAACAGGCAATGTGTGCACAGAGGTGCACATATTACAAAACCGTTAGCGAGGCTGTGCAAAAAACCTGTCATGTGCTGAGCTCTGAGACTGAGAAAGTGTAACTCAACCAGACAGCCGATCGCAAACAGCGTTGGACAGTCCCGCTGGCTGGTATCTGATATGTATGCTTTCACTGCTGCATGCTGTCGCTGTTTAAACGACACTCCGTGTTGAAAGGCTCATCTCTAGCCTACATGCCAGATCTTTCTTGGATGAAAGAAAAAGGAACTGACTGAAATTTCCTGCCAACTATCTGAGGAATAGCAGCTTTCACAGCAGGTTTTTTTTTTTTTTTTATTATGTTGGATTATTGTGTGGTGCAAAAACAGAATATTAATGTTTAATAAGTTTAGGAGAATATTTTACAACTTTGCATCATAGCAACATTCAGACAAGCACAAACAATACTGCTGATTATGAAATTAATAAATGTACACTTATTATTTCTAGCAAATTGACCCATCAGGCTGCAGTAGGAAAGCAAATATGAGCACACATATCCCAACATCGACACATTCCCCAAAATGCTCCAGGAACCCCCAGCTTTGCTCACGCTGCCCATGAGGATGAATGAACTCTTTCAGACCGGCAGTACATCTGGAATTTCCTCCACTGCTCTCTAAACACAGGTGGCACATGAGGAAAAGTCAGCAGGAAGCTCATCCTTAGAGCATATGTAACCACCCTGAACAGCACATGGACCAGCAGGCAATGCAGCTGGTTATGTATTTTGACTGCAAAGCAACATAAGACCCAGAGCACGGGGAAATGTATGGATTTATGGTTTATACCCAAAGTGGTTAAAAGATTATCATCAGTTCATGTTTTATACAGTGCATTCCAAACAGCGCTGGGTAAACTCAAGAGTTATAATGTGAAAAAAAGCTTGTTAGAATCGAATGTCTCTGCTGGGACTTTTTATATAGCACAGCGATACAGACAGCGGGGTTGTATCAGTAAATAGTTTTCTACACACAGCCCTAATAGCCACAACATCATGCAGAGGAAAGCACTGACAGCAGACCCTGTGTCCAGACAGAGGCAACGTGTCAAGGATGTACACAAGGAGATAACCTCAGCCACACTGTGTGTCACAAAAGACCTTCACATTATTCATTCTTAACAGGCACTACTTCCACCAGCCTGCACAGATGAAGATAGGTAAGGTCTCAGACAGCATTAGGGCATGGCTTTACGCTCCATAGCACCCCCCGCCCAAGTTCTCGACTCGTAGGACATTGATGTATAAATTAGCTGCCAGTTCAAAGTTTAATTTAATCCAGATTTCTGCTATAGCCCAAGTGCCTGTGGCATGCTTTGTCCAGTATCAGGCCTGGCCTTTTTCCCCCGTATGAGAGGAAACCCTTCTTAAGTGTCAGCTCATTAACCTCTCCATGGTCAGAGGGGGCAGGCCATGAAAGAGTCTCAACCGGGCAAGGGGGTAAAGGCCAGCATACAACAATGCCACAATGGCCTTTTCAGAAAATTAAAAAAGAGCCTAGATCTGCTTCTGGCTGTTTCTTAAACATGCCCCAGACCCCCCAGGGTAGTGTGAGAACCACATAACCAAGCAACACTCTCAGGTTCTGAAGTGTACTTCTACTATAGTTGTACTTTTTAAAGACTAACATGTTACACAGACATTAGAATAAAATGGCTGCACCTAATTTAGAAAGTAATTGTGCCTCTATTTTTTTTTTTTTTTTTTAGAAATAACAGTTTAGGGTAAATTGTTCCATATCAATGAGTCACTTTGCAAAGGGATAGAACTTAATGCCTAAGATCTTACATTAAGAGGATTTGGCCTCTAAAGGGGTCAGAAGGCTGTGGTATTTGGTGGGGGGTTGGTCATTCAAACAGGAAGGCGAAAAGTGATGGCTAGAAAAAAAAGAAAAAAAAAAAAAGAATACAATGGTAAAATGAAAGCAAGTATAAAATGCAAGCGAAAAGCAATAAGAGGATAAAAATGACAGTAGAGTTTTCACATAACTGATTTAAGAGGCAGGAGTGTAGCCATTAACCTCCAGGACTGGCGAAATAAAACATAGGGGATGGGTGTCTAAACTGGTTTTTCAGTCAGAAGCTGAGGAACACTTTTGTGTTCCCGAGGCAGGTAGGAGAATCGCAAAATAATAGCATAAAGGAAGTACGCAGGCCGCAGGCGAAAGCACCAGGTGGTGATTTGTGATCTCATTATGTGGGGCTTATCCACAATCTGCAGTGCTACTAAAAGATTTTCCGTTTGTGCTCCGAAAGCGCCAAGCGATCTCCAATGAACACCATTAGCCTGCAATATCTGTTGCAGGAACGGAAGGCATTATATCTCAGTCTTCATGCCATCTAAGCTTAGAACAGTCTGTGGTTAGAGCTCAAAATGGAAGATTTCACCATGAGCATAAAGACCGGTTGTACTTTTAGAAATGTGAAACGTCTGCTAACACAGAAATATGAACTGTTGCAACATGGATCCAGCCACAGCAGGAATTCCATAGGCCAAATAACCCTTTCATGCAGAGGCACGGCTACACTGGGGATTAGTAGTTTGGAAAATGAGCAGGGGGACTGTGGCACAAGTTAGAGATTAGTCAAATTTCCTGGGGTTCACCAGCCAAATCAGGACATATTCACAGGATACTAGGCAATACCACAGAGGATGTCACTCTGGCCACTTCAAACGCCTGTGGAGAACATTCAAAGCGCGTGGCCAAAACTTAAATTCATTTTTTATGTTATGTAAATAATTCCAGCAAACAGAAATAGGTCACATACCCACAGCTAGCCTGCGCTTTAATATTTCATGATGAAAAGCATGTTGGAGAAAGCACCTCTTCTCAACAGACCCCTGAAGCCATAGATCTAGATATAGAGCACCTGCACTGAGGAAAAACTTTTGCTGAAGTGTAATATCAACCCACTTTGTCCATAACACAAGGTCATTCATTACATGTTCCTGTTTTTAAATTGTATCATATAGCTTCACACACTGTTTCGCCCTGTTCACGGTGCTACAAGTTTCCTTTCCACAATTCCAGAAAGTTGTTACATTTTTCCCTGTCCATCAGTGGGTTGAGGAACTCCAGAAAAATTGGATAACTGGATGTGGAATTCATGGAGGATCATTCAGAGTTGTCCATCGAAGCACTGAAACATTTGTCCTGCCATGAATAGTCATGTTCATTAGTTTCGTTCAGACAAACATGCAGACATTTGAAGTGTGAGTTTAGGAAAAGTGTTTTTTTAGTCCAAGTTGATCTTACAGTTTGCAGGTTTTATTAAAATGAAGACTGTTATTACTCTCAAAGTGTTAACACATAAATTACAATCCAATTAATAAATCATTGCAACCATTTAGGACAATATGAAGTTTACTGCTTTTCCCAATGTATAAAATATTCCATGAAGTATTTCTTTTTAGAGTCATACTAAAACACACTTAGGACACACAAGATTTAAAAAATATAATTTATTATACAAAACTGGCTTTTGATTTATGTACATTACTTTATGTCCTTATGTCACCTCTCTTGTTCCTTCACAAGCTAGCACAAGCCCGAAAGAAATAAAAGATTGATCCAAATTATTTATCAGTGAGAATGACCGAATATAATCGAAATAATCACACTCTCAACAGATACATTTTTTCTACCTAACCTTTTAAATGGAGTGGGGTTTGTGTGAGGCAGTTCATTTCTCCACCACAATTCCTTCACATTGAAAAATGATAAGCAGCACATTCACGGTGGAAATAATTTGTGCATTCTGAATAACAGTTACAGTAAAAAAAAAAAAAGACAAAGAACTGCAAGAAACTGAAAGTAAAAGACAAAGCAATAAAGAGCTGCAATGCAGTACTTATCCTAGATCTATCACAAGAGCTTTGACAGAGCTACTTAGGAACTGTAGCACTAGAAATCAAACCGAGCCTGAAGGCAGGCACACTTTTTTTTATTTTAAACATTATGCATAATGTGCATATATATTATATATTATATATACACACATACATACATACCAACAGGATATATCAGAACACAATGACTTGTAATCAATGCGCAATTTAAAAAATTACCTTTGAACCGAGAATTCATGACCAAAATCTACTATTGGATTCCATCTCCTCCATCCTACGTCTTTATAAAAGTAAAATATTAAAAATATCACCAGACTTATTATAAGTACCATCATCATTGTTATTGTCATCAGTCATCAGTTCTTTTTAAAAAATTTCTTTGTAAAAAAAAAAAAAAGCATTTGTAAAAATGGAAACAAAATCTCTGAAGGACTTTGCTAGCTAAAGTCTCAGCCAAATTATTGCAACTAATACCCACATATGTTGAATGCTTCACCTTCTGATAATTCATATTCTGTTACAGCAATGCTCTTCTACAGTAACAAGATGCACAAGGACTTTCATAGTGAACAGTCCACCTTAACATAGTAAAAGCACTTGTAACTGTTGATAGGTTTTTCATGAGATTTGCCATTTTTGTAAAAAAGTCTCCAGTGCTACAGAGAAAATGATTGGCAGGTTAGGAAACAACTGACTTTATATGTAACAAAATGAAACATAACTAAACATAACATGCCGTTTAAAATGAAACGGTATTGCTGCATTAAAAATACTACAGCTAAAACATTGCTGTAATAGAAGAGGAATAAGATAGGAACATAAGATTCTAATAGTGTAAATGGTATCACAATTATTTCTCCAGTATTTATAACCTATTCATTATTTCCTATGATTTGTGATTTGCTATATTGCCTACTATGGTACTTACATGCACCATTTATTATTTAGTAGAAAGCCAAATACAGTGGAACCTCGGGTTACGAACGCCCCGGCATACGTATAATTCAGGTTACGAATCGCAGTTCATCAAAATTTTGCCCTGGTTACAAACAATATATCGGGATACGAACGCCGCTCACCAAAAAATCGCAGGCAAGTTGGTTGTTTTTGCTCTATCCACGCAGCTCGTCACATCAGTTAGCGTCCTGTGTCCCTAGCGAGAGCATCGTGTTACTTATCCGCTTGAACTTTTCCCGGCAGCAGCGTAACAACTCGTTAGTTGATGCTCGTGGAATGATGAGATGGACAACATTAGCCGATGCATAACCACTTTACTTGTTTTTATGAAGATAGATTAGCAGGGTTACAGTCTTTTCCAGTACAATACCCATAATGAATTTCACTCTGGACTTCAATACCAACTGATAGTAGCCTTAAAGAAACAGCTCTCATTTTCCTCTAATGCAACAATTGTCTCAGCGTTCGTGTTAATAACACTGTCTTTAATATTCTATAATATAATATATAATAATATATAATAATATAATATATAATAATATATAATAATATAATATAATAAGATTCTCCTTCAAACAATAACTCTCCCTCCTCCCCTTCTCTGACGTCGTCTCCTGCAGCGAGTCTTCTCAAAGGGAAAGTACCCGGGTAAAGATCTTTTCCTCTTTTGTATGTTTTTATGTGGTATAATTTTAATATAACATGTTAAAAGTAAATAATATTAGTGAATATTGGCTTTATTTTTATTTAAGTAATATTTTTGGTTGTCCAGAACGAATTACCGAAGTTTCTGTTCATTATTATGGGGAAATTTGTATCGGGATACGAACTTTTCAGGTTACGAATAAAGTAACCCGAGGTTCCACTGTAGTCAGAAATATTTTCCATTGTGTATCCCGACTGTGCACTCTCTACACATACTCAGACACCATATTTAAGCTTTGAAACAATTACAGAACACTGTACAGCATTAACAGTTTCAAAACTCTTAGCTTGCCTTCTCGTGAAATTTCTAAAACAGAATTATATATGTGCTTAGTAATTACTGTCTCCAGAGGGATTTGGAACATTCTGTCAAATTTGCATCGGAGAGCAAAAAAGAAAAAACCAAAATATCATCTGCGGATGACACTACCCTGTTCAGAGACCAATAATTCCTGCTCTGGATGACGGACCACATGCAGTGCTCAAAGAACAGCTTTGAAACGAGCCTGTCATTTGTATCTGCATAAAAGAAAACACATTTGTGCCCCTCTAATGCTTCTCAATCCCCTACTGTCTTTTAAACTGAGCAATACCCAAGACCTGCAGGAGTTTACAGCACGGAGGATAAGTGTTAACACTAGTGCATTAGTGCAGATTAACTCCTGCTCACTGAGAAGTCATGTTAATGTGCATGAACATGTTTAAAACATTTTTTATAATAAACTGCACTGAGGATTTGGATGTTTGACCCAAAGTTATTTAAAATCTCTCCTAGTGTTCAATCTTTCCTGAACAATTCACCTTGCTGTCTCAACCCTCCTTTATGTGAAATGTACTCTCTCTGTGCTTGATTAGGAAGTCACAGTGTAAATGCATTGGACATGGTGTCTGCCACCAGCTCTCAGGAAATCGATGCTTTATAGCAGCCGGAGAGACGGCCTTTCAGTTCTCTAAATTCTGCTAATGAGGATTTTTTCCAAGAAACTAGACAAGAGCTTCACTTTATGCCACTGTGCGTTTAACAAAGCAATAACAGATCCCATATGTTTGCTTCTGATGCCAGTGATATTTATGTATTCTCTATAGGATTTCTTATTAATTGAAATATAAGATTTTAAGATTAACACATGTGCCAAGAAACACCACTTCTAATTATATGAAGTCCAAGTCTATTTATCCCAGATTTAAAGTATGAAGTAAATCTGCAGCTTGTTTAATGCAGCACGTATACAGCAACTGGTATAAATTGGCGTAATATCGCACTGCGTTAGCAATGTAGCCAGATCATAAAGCTGGAAAGAATGGAAATGACATTAATGCGCATTCTTCTGCTCTACAAAGCACAGTGGAGATTTCAATAAGGCGTGATTGAGAGATAATAAAGAGCCCTCGTAATTATGAGCGATCACAGATGTGCTAAATGTACCGTGGCGTTTTTTTTTTCCGCAGTAATTTCAAACACAAAGAGAAACGTTTCGCTGACCACATGGTGACACATTTGCGCCGACATACGATGATTGAAAGAAATGCACGTTTAAAGAACCATTGAGGTATTTACAATTATGGTATATCAGATGAAATCTGCTGGCTGGCCCATGACAAAATGTGATGTTATGTAGACAGAATGGTGTCGAGAGTCAAATTAAATGGATGCTGTATTCATTCCAGATTAGTCGAGGTTTAAGTCATTTTATCAGTGTGGCAAAATTCAAAATGTCTGAAACGTGCGTGTCTCTGATCCACATATGGCATTTCGAATAAACAAGCAACTCAGCAAGGAAGCATGTCTGGACATTTGTCACTGTCCTGTAGGCGGAATTGTTTCGCATCATGACTGCATTAACAAATGGAGTGTCCTGTTGTTTCTCACCACATAGCACAGAACCCTCACAGTGAGGAGTTCAGATCTCTGACCTCTGCTAAATGCAGATAACAGAATGTTTAAAGGGCTTTGCTCCCTCCACATCTTCTACAGTCTACAACTACTGTTTTTTACAAACATAATCCTCTGAAGGAGTTTTCTGTTTGTTGTACTAAAGCATGCCAGGCTAAAAGCAATAGGAAATGAAAGGACAATCTCACTCTCTATTCCAGGCATTGTCATCCACAGTCTGGATGCAGTTTCAGTGAAGTATTTTAGATGTGCTTCAAAAATCTGTAATGTCATATAATCATTTCCGGTCTCTTTATTTTTTTATTTCTCACCCTATTTCATTCCCCTATCATACAACAGCTACCACTACTGTTTCCTCCGAATCACATGAAGCCAAGCACATCTTTCAAACTGCTACTCGTGTGACATCACAGGGCAATGTAGAACACATTGAAGAATATGCAAACCTTTTGACCCTTATGTTAGTTTACAAATGCCCATGATTGGTTAGTGTTGCTGTGATTAATAAGAACGAGAGTTTATGCCATCCCTCCAACTCGAAGAGGATTTTGTTCTCTTGGACAGATGGCTATGGCATCATCTCGCAATCTCAACAATAAGACAAAAACCAGTGGCGAGCGGTCAGGGCAAGCAAGGCCTTCTCTGCTGGCCTAAACACCATCAGAAGCACTGACCTACATTTGCAACTTTAATTCTAATATTTGTTCCGTGAAATCTAGTAATTTATTTCCAACAGTCTATTCTCCTTATTTCGTAGCGTTTCTCTTGGCTGCACTGCTTCCTGTACGTGTATGTTCGATTTTTTTGCCCAATCAGATTTCAGCCTCAATATGCTGCCATGTAAATCTAATCTGCCCAGGGCCTTCAAAATCTGTACTGCTGGCCTTTTTACCATAGAGAATATTAGCAACGAGTTTGTTTCCTTAACCAATCAGATTTCATATTCGCTGTCATAGCGTCAGCATTTTTCCGTCCTCCGATTTGTTGGTCAGAGAGAAAGTGTTACAGCCAAGTTTGACTAGCAAAACACATCTGTTTTTTCCTAGAATATGGAGGAAGAGAAATTAATTTGGTCTCGGACATACTTGAAAATAAATTTTCCAGAAGAGCTAGACATCGTGAGGAGGTCGGCCAGCCCCGAAGCTAGCTAGCTTGTCTCAGCCCAGGAAAGGGTTTGTTCACCACTTCCAGACCAGTGAATATGAGTGGTACCACTGGCTTACAGCCTCTGAGGAGTGGTGCAAATAATGAGTCTGCATCTCTGGTTAGTAGGTTGTATTTTATTAAATTTATTTTCATGTTTTTGTCATGTTATTAGACAAATATTGATTATGAACTGCTCCAGATGATGTAGGTGCACAGTTGCGGTTGTAGTGTAGAGGTTTGTAGTTGTCCTAACTTTTTTTTGCTGTAGTAAAATGGTATTCACCCTCCATATGCGAAATGCCTCTCTCTCTGTAATGCCACACGTTGTTATATTGTGTTTTTGTATAGTATTGATGGTTTTTATAATTGCGACGTGATATTGGTGGTATTAAAAGGTGGATTAAGTCGGGTAAGTCCCCACTGAAGGCCCAGGTACAAAATGCACGGCCCGTCACTGACAAAAACAGTGTGCTTAAAGAAGTGTGTTTATTGTCCACTTCAAATCTGTTCAAAACAGATCTCTCAGTGTCAACTGTAAAGTGTTTGTTGCAATTAAACACAAAAATGACCACAAACTAGTGACTAAATGTTTAAATAGCAATTAGTGGTTATTATGATCTTCAGAAAGTCCTGTCAATTAGTTACCCAAAGGTTTGTGCAAGAAATCTTAGGTAACTGGACCATTACAAATTCACATTGCATGTGCCTTGTTCTATTCACGTAATTTATTTACATATTTACAAGGTAAGTTAAAACCAAAATACTAAATGTGTGACAAACTAGAACTGAAGATTCAAAAGATTTTTCTAGCGAAAACAAGGTCAATTAAAAACTGAAACACAAACTGAAAATATATGGTTTAACAAAAAATTACAGATTTATGTATTACACCTAATAGTAATTAGCAACACAAAAAAGTAAGGCTTCATTTGACTCAACATCCTGAAGAGGAAAATCTTAATACCAATCTACTTTTAAAAAAATATATATAATGATGAGTAAACAGAACTATGATATCTAACATTTCTTTTAGACTATTGCTATTTCTGCTGTTCTCGATCCTGCTTGTACAGTTTGTAAATTGCCAGTGGTATGCAAAACATTATCTGTGTAGCGCAACAACTTCCAGGTTTTAGGGAGAAAAAAGGCAGTGAAAAATGGCCGCTACAAAACAAATGCACATACGTCTCGCAGATGTTTCTGCTGCTGATATATACAAGGTTAACATTAGGAGAGTGAAGCTAGACAAATTTCTCCTTCCCCCCACCAGCACCACCTCATCATTCTTTCCATCTGTATGGAGAAAATGGGAGAAAGAATAATGTCAGTGTTCATAGAAGCAGCTTTAGCCTGAGTAATAATAGCACTGTGGGGAGAGAATCGGTCGGGCTGGATAGTGCGTGTCTGATGGCAAAACAAGAGCAAGAGTTCCTTCATGGCCCTGAGAGACCGGCCTGTGGAGGCCATTAAGTGTGATGTGAAGCGAATGAGTGTGCCAAGGGACTCTGTTCTAAGAGGTGGGTTTGAACAACCGATTTCTAAATGCAAGCAAATTGAAGACAGTTTTAATAAGAGACGAGAGCAAAGAGACAACACCTGATATAATGATTATGTACATGTATGCAAATGTGCTCTTTGCTACTTATCAAGAGTTAAATAAAAACAATGATTTCATTTTTCTATTACCTAAGTGAAAAACATCTACTTCCTCTTCTCTTGTGTGACAGTACTGACATTTCTGTGAGCTGGAACACTACTCTGTGTATGCTTCCATTTCCATCATTCCCTTTTCACCTACTGGACACATGACACTACTGAGAGGTTCAACATGCCTACGAAGGAACACTACATTTCTGCTCAGCCGTGTGACTAAATAGACATCCGTCTGGCTGCCGTGTCACCTTTTTCGAATTTTACAATTAAACTCCATTGCGTTTTTATGTACAATTATTTTACATTTAACCTGGATTCACGTTCAATATTGACACATTATGCATGTAACTTTATTACGGAGATGAAATACAGGGGTTTATTCTACGATCATCAATTAATGCCTATGCAGGTTTATTGCATTTACATCTGCTCATTTGGCAAACACATTTACTCAAAGCAACTGAGCAGTTCAGAGGTAAGAGAATCATCTAAAGGCTCTGGCGTTTGAACTCACAACCTATGATCTTCAGCTTGCACTAATTACTTCTTCCTGTGAAATGAGCTGTTATACACAAAAGCAGTTTTCTAAAAATACCCCAGGAAAGATCGCAGGAAAGTCAAACACCTGGGCTTTTAATCTGGTAACAGCCCAGTTTTTTGTTTGTTTAGTTTTTTTTCCCAGAAGCTCTCACACCAGCCAAACTGTAACATCATAAAAAGTGCAAAATTGACTTAGTCTTCTTATACCACAGCAATTTAGATTCAAGGATTTTAATTAAGAAATGAATTAATGCCTGTGATCACGTATTATTTGAGAAGAAAAAATATTATAATAATAAAATAATGACACTGGAGATAACAGTCTATTTTTTAAAATTGAAACAATATAATAAGCTTTAATATACACTCCCAGAGCTGTTGTTAAAACAATCATTATAAATAACTGAATACAATCAACAACAATTTTAGAGCTACTTTTAAGCTCCAGCTCATGTATACAATCTGAACCTTCATTTAAGGATGATACTTTTTTTTTTTCTAACAATGAGTCAACTCAGTGCAAACAATAGCAAATCAATCACAAGAGACCATAATAGAAACTAATGGCAATTTTAAGGAGTTTTGTTTAGAGGTGCCCTAGACTGTACAGCATGTTTTTTCAAGGATTCTAAAGTGCCAAGAGTCTGAAGGTTGAGAAAACAGTGTAAATTCCTAGTTTTGTCTCTCACACAGCTAAAAGACAAAAACAGGAAGCCCATCCTCAAGAGAGCAAAAAATGGGCAGAAAATAGTGTAGGCATCCATCAAAAAACTGACACAAAACTGATGCGATGAGAAACTGTTTCGCTCTAAACAGTCGAGCTCATCTGCTATTCTGACGCTGCCAGTAGCAAACGCACACCACTGCAAAATGAGTTTCACTCGGTCGTGACGATTTTAAAACATAGTGAAATGAGCAAGTGAGACAAAACAATTAACAGCTCGCTCCTCTGCCTTAAGACCTTAGGGACAGACGTAGTACTCAGCTATTACCCGTCTGCCTCAGGTGGTGAGGTAGTTAAGACCTCGCATAAATGTCCATTTTAAAAGCAGAAGAGTGACCTCACTTTCTGACAAATCTCCACTTACCAAAAAAAAAAAAAGAAAAAGGAAAAAAAATGACCCACACCAGGCTGAATTCCACTTTGCAGAATAAAACTTTCCATGAAGGATACTGAATGAGCCGCTAATTACTGATGCAACAAAATGTAAATTCAAGGCAAAACATTCTATTAAAAGGACTATACAATGGACTAAAAATTTTAACTTAATTTTTTTTTTAATAATCTGCCTTTTCGTACTGCTGTATAAAATCTATTACTTTGGTTTTCTTCTTGTTTACGCCCTTGGATGAAATTATATGTGATGAATTAAAAAAGTGCTTATTCATCGCTAGCACCACACACAACTAAAGCAGGACCAAAATGGAAGTTAGACTAATTGCGATCACAACAGCTTTTTTTGTTGTTGTATTTCCGGGTCATTAAAACGATTGCGGAATTTTGGGTAAAAAGTCATCACTGAACAGGTTGCTAATGCCGTTTGATTTATTCTGCAAGTATAAACTGTAAGATTTTCTGCTGGAAAGTGTATCCCGAACAAATAAATCCTACTACTAATTTAAGGCCTACTTTTTGTGGTTTCAACAAATGCATCAACTGTGACCAACACACATTTGCCTTTTTCCCTGACAGGCCACTTTAATTCTAATGTCAACACAGTGCCAGCATAGAGAATCAATGCGCTATGCCAGCTTTCACTGAGATTGATGCAGCTTTTTTCATGGCTACAGGGCACACACTGACTGAAGCTCCAATCAATGGTAAGTCTTAGAACAAACCAGCATGCCAGTGAAGCATGGAATTACTCCTTGGCTGATGCCAGTCCTATGGCACGTCACCAAAATCCTAGGCAAGACTCGAGCCAGATTTGCAGGCGCTAACGCCAACTGAGAGTCATTCATTACATAACAGAACAACATGTAATAAGATGTGATACGATACAAATTTCAAAAGTATAGCTCTTTTACTTGGACCAGTTATCAAACTCTCTAATGGCTGACTGCCATAATTAGTGATCTCATGCAAAATAATGAGCCATTAAAAACACAAGGCAGACAAACAACAGCTGATAATACAGAAGCACTCAATTAATGAGATCATCGTTTACTTTTAACAACATGCACCGGACCATTATATATATATATAAATAAACAAGTTTTCTTTGCTGCCTTTCTTTTCCTTCCTACATCTGCTCCTTGTATTGTGTTACCTGACTGACCATATAAAATGCTCAGATAACAGTGAGCTGTAGAATATGGCAAAAGAAACTCTGAACATTAATCTGTACTTAATGAGCTTAATAGCCATAAAAGTCTACATATAATCAGAGTTAGCATTAAGCTTTGACTCATTGTTAAGAGGTGAAAGAGGTGAAAACAGAACTTTGTCTATTCATTCATTGTCATTACATTATGTTGGTCAGTGTTGGGGTGGATCCAGAACCAATCCCAGGCACACTAGATGTGAGGCGAGAATGTACACTGAATTGAATGCCAGTCTGGTTGCTAAACTACCTAGTGGGATGGGGTTGGGGAAACCAAGGAACCCATTGGAAATCGATGGCGGCACAAAGATAGCATATGAAAGTTCACTCAGGCAGCAACCTGAACTCAGAATTAAACCCTGGAGCTGTGGCAGCACCAAAAAATGCTAATCCTGTTGCTGATGTATCAATGTGTTGACATTCATTTATTTATACGATCGATAACCAATATTTCCAAACTGTCACAAAAACAATTCTTAAAAAAAATAAAAATAAAAATAAAAAATGCACCAAATGTGCAAAACTAAAAATGGCTTATGGCGTGGTCTAAATGTACTATTAAATGAAGTAATAAATGGGGAAATGACATCACATGTAATAAAAAATGTATTACAAATATTTGGATGTGTTTTAGTACAAAAGAAAATATGACAAAGTGCTAGATCTCAGTGAATACGATGGTCTTTTCCAGCTGGAATAATTATGAAATGGAAAGGTGTCACATTGGGGTGATGCCAGTATTGCAGTCGAATTACAGAAATCCAGAATAGAGCTGAATAACTGTCTTTACTGTCTACAAGTGAACAGGCTGTGTTTTGCCATGATGACACTGAGACACATTTCTAAATTTGCAGGAAAAAAAAACAACTGATATTTCATTGCCTATAAGCAACTGAGCTTTTTGTTGACATTGTAAATCAAAATGAAAAGCAAAAGTGAATAATGCCCAATATTTCTGTGTAATTGAACCTCTCATGTAGAAAGCTTTTAGACAGGTCTATTTCAAAAGGCACCAAAGTAATACAGAACATCAAGAGAAAATAAATGATATGAAGTTTGTGTCTCGGGCATCACCCGACACTGTATGTCTTCTCTTTTGCGTTGTCATTCCTCAAAGAAACATCCATTACACAATTTATATATTTATTTCAGGAGCATTACAATTCAGTCCTCTGAAAGGGAAAAAATAAAAATCCCAAAGTTGCTTTGGTACTGCATTTCAAATTGTTGCAAGGTGAAGCACCATCCAGTAAAATTTAAAAGACGTCTGGTTGGAACAGTTATGAATTTTTCATACACGTCAGAATCCATCCTGCTGCTGTCAGGAGTCATAGCTTTACTGGTGATAAGTGAGTCATCGTTTCATTGGCAGCTGTATGTAACCATGTCACCATGTTTCACAGAGAAGGTGTTATGTGCTTTTCCCCCCAGTTAACTCTTTCTGTTACTCTTCCTCTGGTAGGGGTTCATCTTCATGTTATATATCAATAAAAGTGTTATAAGTTTGCATCAGTGGCTCTAGCTTTCCTTTCCTTTATAAGCTTATTCTCTATTCCTACATCCAGAATTGTTCATCAGTCGCATTCTAGATATCTCCATTTTATTTCTTCTGTAGTCTCCCCGGTCATATGGTAATGATAAGCTCAATGTTTATTCTGAAACCCACTACGCCTACGATTTATTGAATGTTAGCCTGATATTTTGACACCGACTAAACCAACAGACACCTTAATCCGAAAACACAAGCAACAAAAACTCTCAACCTTTAGTTAGTTCATATGTGTACAGAATTAAAGCCACACTCAACTGAAACAGAACAGCTCATTCTAATAATACCTTTGGTGGCATAATTTTAGACTATTTATATAACTCCAAATGATGTTTCATGCTTGATTCTGATTGGTCAGCAGTAATGCTTTACATCTTTCAACAAGTACTTAGGACAAACCACTCTCTGACTGGATGATTTTGCATTTTGTTTTGTTTTTTTTAGCACAAAAAAAAGGTGGTCAAGGAAGCTAATTTCATGGACATTTTGCAACCTTAAACATGTCGTCAAACTCTGAATAGATCACAATATTAAATGTTTTTTACAAGATTTAGAATCAGCAAATTGTCATGGAACAAAAGGAAAAATACTCCACAAGTGCGTTCTTTTCCCCATAACTGCATGCCCAGGTTTATACATTATGTATATAAAGTGCAAAGTTCACAATCAGTTTCTCAAATCTAAAGCATTGTTGCACAAACCCAAAAAAAAAGGCAGCAAAAACAGCGTTACTGGGCAATTACCCACGCCTTCATTGTGGACATGCAAAGCTGGATAATACATGATTTGATGTGATTTAAGATCACTTAGTTAAATGGTGGAATTAGCATTATAGGTTGGAAGACCTGGCGCCCATGTAACCTGTGTGCATATGCTGTGCCTTCAGGGAGTAAAACATGAAGACTTCAATGGCGCAATTACTGTGGTGCAGCTGGTCTTCTTGCCATCGGGGCTGGCTACTTTTCTAAAGCCTGCAGATCCTTTTAAATTATTTGTGCTTATATTGTCATGAAGCTGTCAAAACAATCGTCTTTTGCGAAGCTGTCTGCAATTGAGCGATGTGTATGAAGGCCAACATCAAATGCATAAAAAGAAATCAATCCAGATCAGTGCAAAAATGCCTCTGCAGACATACAAGGGAAAGATTTAAGGCAAAAAGAATGGACAAAAAGAAGATTTCTTTGAACTACAACATCTAAAGAGTGAGTCAAGTACAAGTTAGTTATATTAGATGTAATGCTGTACTTCATCTACCCCAGTTCAAATGCAAGTTAGCTAATATGACTACAATTTATGCACATAAAAAGGTTTAATTTTCTTTTACGTTAGTTACAATTTAAGGGTATCTTGGACCTGTACTTTCACAGTGAACATGCCTTGCCATGTGAAACCACAGTGCCAAATTAGTATGGTATAATATTATGCTATAATAGAAAAAAAATAAAACTAAATAAGGAGATTTTTGTAGGGTTTTTTATTTTATTTATTTGTTTTAAACAGCCTTGATTATTCCTGTTGTTTGTATTACATAATCAAAATTATTTATGGTACAGATAAACATTTTGACTACTGTAATAAACCCGAAAGTTTTCTTGCAGAATGTCTTGTTAAAATAAACGTTTCTGGAAGTACGCTGGAAAAACTTTCTGGTACACGAGCTCAAACTGCAACCTCTTTGTTTTTCCATCTATATATATATATATATATATATATATATATATATATATATATATATATATATATATATATATAGTTAGAAAAAAATTAAAATTTATTGGAAAACCAATCAGAAACATTTTAGCAGAAAGAAAGAAAAATTAAAAACACATCCACAACATATAACTAATCTTTTGTTAAAGCACCTTTTGACCTTTTGACCATTTAGTTCTTTGGGGAAGAGGTGATCAGCATGGTGCAATATGTTCCCAGATTTTTAGCAGGATTCAGGACTGGTCTCCGCCTCAGCCATTCATGAACTTTACAAATTTTTTTTTCTTTGTTGATTTGGATGTATACTTTGGGTGACTGCCATGTTGGATGGTAACATTCTTTTTGTCATCAGTATACTAACAAACAACTATAGCTTATTTGTGAGACCTAAGATCTTAAAATCTTTTGGTTGAAGAAAGGCAGCACTAACGCACAAAGCTTCCACCACCATGCTACACTTTGGTGATTTGCATTTTTTTGTTTTTTGCACCAAACATACCTTTTTGAATTGAAGTTATGTAAATATTTCATTATTATTAATGTAATTATAATACGTTTGAGACTTATCAGATCACAACACTTTTTGCCACATGGTTTGGGGTGGTTTAGTCGAGTTTGTCTGTTTATTCTCTAAATATTCCCTCTAACCCCCTGACTCCACAACCCCGACATGTGAAAACTATGACAGATTGTTGTCACATGCAGAGAGTAATCAGTATTCGGCAGATTTCCCTGCAGCTCCTTTCATGTAGCTGTGGGTCTCTTGGCAGGCTCCCTGGTAAGTTTTTGTCTTTTCCCTTTTATATATAGTGTGGAGGGATGTCCTGTTCTTGGTGAGGGTACTGTGGTGCTCTGTTTTCTCTATTTATTGATGATGGGTTTTTTAGTGTTCCAGGGTACATGTAATGTTTTACAAATTAAACAATACCTTTAAATAATCGAAATACTATGCATGCTGTGTGAGCACTTCGAAAACCTTCAGCAATCAATTAAAAATAAGATGATGTGAAGAAATCTTTCAGTAACGGCTGATTTTATCTGGGGTTAATCAGAATCATTTCATTCATGACAGCTGTATGAAAATGACTTTTAGTCAGGAGACTGATTGTCGGTTCACACTAAATACTAAAATTAAAAATGGTGCGAACACAAAACCAGGCTACTGCGAATTTCTTCTAATTATCCCTAAAATAATTTGATTTATTCCTATTATATATTGGGTTACAATGTTCAGACACTTTATTTGGGGTTTTTATTTTATCAACCCGACACGTTCACAGGGGTCTGCAGACTGTTTACGTCCATCGCTACATGTTATCAATCCATTTCCAATAAACCTGAAGCTGAGCAAATGTTAGAATCTCCTCGAAAACATCATGTAGTGTAAATAATAAATAAATAAATGGGCAGATTTGCTGCATGGATGCTGAGGAGTGTTAATTATTTTACATTGAAACGTTCTACCAGGTGTAGCGAAGGTTTGATGCAAATTAACATTATGTATCAGTGTTTGTTGATAATAAACACAAATCAAAGTCGTGCACTGCTGAACTCCTGGAGTTGTGTACAAACAGCCGTGAAAACATCATGCAAGGTAAACAAAATGGGTTTAATTTGTTTGCTGACCCTTGTGAACCGTTTCTCATGGTGTACTACTGGAGTCAATCGAAAGGCAGCTTTGAGAAGGTGTTCAATGTGTTGGTGTGAAGTTGAAAAGGAGTTTGTGTGTTGCAGTCTCAGTGAGGTTTGGTTCAGAAGAGTCGGGCTACAGCTTTAGTTTGCTTGGAATGAAAAGCAACTCTGGAGGAACTAACCTCAGGTTGGGGGTTTAGTCTGGTTACAGACGTGGAAGGCAGGGGCATGGAAAGAGTTTTGCATCAGTTAAGAAGGTTTAAAAAAATAAATAAATAAATAAACAAACAAACATAAACTAAACAAAAGGTGAACTCACCCTTTCTCCAAAAAGAAAGACCGTCAAGAAGAGGGTCGATATCATCCAAAGGTTCCTCATAATTCCCCGGACAAAAGCGAGGCTTCGTGCAGCAAAGCGAACAAATCTCTTCTACCGAGGAACTCTACTGTGCGTCTCTCTCTCCCTCTCTCCCCCCCTCTCTCTCTCTCTTTTTCTCTCCCACTCAGAAACCCAGTCCCACCGGATACGTGTTGCTTTCTTCCCCACCTTCCTTCCCCCTTCAGACTACTCCTCAGCGCACTTTCTGCGTGCGGAAATAATCATGAAAATGACTTGTTTGTTTTACTCGCTGGCTGCACCGCGCGACTCTCGGAGCGCAAACTCGCCTGCAGTGCTGCAAGCCGAGCAACAACAGCAAATCCAGGTCAGCTGAGGGAGAGAGAGCCGGCCCAATGACTGACATGTCTACCGACCACATACAAAACAGAGTGGGTGGGGTGCTACTCTCTTCTCTTATTTTCTCCTGTCTTCTTTTTTTTATTTTAGTTTATTCTACCCACTTTCTAACCTTTCATTTCATCTAGCGTGCTGAATTTTTCTTTACTATTGCAAGTAAAAGAAAACATATCTGGTGGTTTTTTTTTTCGGTTTAATTCTGTACACACACACACCTTTTGTTTCTGCACCTTAATGACTATATAGGTGTTTGTGCACCTGTACACTGTACGCTGTCGCCCCCTAATGGACAACTAGGGAAGCACCTCAGGAAGGTCGTGACCTAGGCATGATTTTGATTGAACAAATTATGATTGTGAGTGAAATTGACTTATTTTTGATCTTGTGTAAGTGGATATGTCTGAAAACTGTCTTAAAAGATTGCTGGTTGCAGAATTTGCAGTTATTTAAAATATCTAATTTAAGATAATGGTTGAGCATATCAGATGTTTTTTTTGTCCACCACTGATGTTATAGCAGCAAAAAATTTCAAATCAAAACACACATTTTTACAATGAAAGAAATAAAAGCCACTAAATTGCTGTTTTAAAGCCATCTGTGATGATCTTGGGTTTTGCTGTAAAGTTAACCTTTGGTGTCATCTGACCACACTCTTTGGGCTTATAGGAGTTTGTATGTCAGAGTTGATTTTAGAAATTTATCAGAAATTCTCATCCTGATCAGATTTTCCCCACCATTTTCTGCTAAATTTGGTCACCTACCAATTTCCACCTACAACTCACTCCAATCATAGGACATCACCTAACGGGATAGTGTGCAGTCTTACATACATGCTTCCATCATGACATGTCTTCATGTTTTATATTTTATACAATATACAGACATTATGAAGAGTACTAAGATCAATTTAACAAGTAGCAAAAGTCAAAATTATGTCAGTCAACTCCAAGGCATTTTTCAGCAGCATGTCATTAAAATAACCCAGAAAGGTTGATCACATGATTATGAAAATAGCAACCGCATTACACTGGATTATTTAAATTGAAAGCGGATTTGACTCCTACACTCAGAAACAAAACCATGCCGCCGCCCGTACAAATTAAACATACAAACACTCCCTGTGCAGCTCAACTCTTCTCATTAGGCCTATACAGACCCAGATTACTCAGCACAGAGGCCTAGATCACCCATCCAATTAGCAAGATACCAAAGCTGCTTCTGCTATGCTCATTATTTTGGCTCTATAAATGTAAGCACACAAAAATTAACTGCCATATGGATTGCCGATGATCATATAAAGAAGTAAAATCAGAATGTCATGTGTAATAAGAAATTGTCACTGAAAGGACATCAGATGTTTTATTTTATATAATCACACATAATATCAAAACCAGGGACAGGGGAAGTAAATAACATTGATTATTTTGTTTCAGTTGTCCCTATCAAAGGGTGGGGTCTATTAGGCAACATGTGAACAGTCAAATTTCAAGTATGGTCTGTTGAAAGCAGAAAGAGTAGGCAAGTGTAAAGATATGAGTGAGTATGTATAGAGCCAAATTGTGTTGGTTAGAAGACTCGGTGAGAGCATCTCCAAAATACCAAATCTTTCTGGTTTTTCCCAGTATTCAGTGGTTAGTGACGGCCTGAAATTGTCTATAGAGAAAGAACCATGGATGCCCAAAGCTTACTGATCCATGTTTGGAGTGAAGGCTAACTGTCTGGTCCTATTTCCACAGAAGAGCCACTGTAGCACTTGATGCTTAATGCTGAATGTAATAGAATGGTGTCAAAACCCACTGCATCACAGCTTGCTGCGTATAGGGCTGCGTAGTACCCATTAAAGTGCCAGAAATGAATCATGAAGCAATGAAAGAAAGTCGCGTGGTCTGATGAATCATTTTTTCTTTTGTCAGTGTCCGGGTGATGTGCATCACTTACTTGAGAAAAAGAGATGGAGCCAGAATGTACTATAAGAGGAAAGCAAGACAATAGAGGCAGTGTGATGCACTGAGCAAAGTTATGCTGGGAAACATTGGGTCCTGGAGATTATGTGCATGTTACTTTGACATGTACTACCTATCTAAATATAGTTACAAACCAAGTACACCTTTTAATGGAAATTGTATTCCATAATGGTAGTTATTTCTTTCAGCAGGTTAGTGTGCCCTGTCACACTGCAAAACATATTCAGGAATGGACTAAAGAACATGACAAGGTTTTGAGTTTGCCTTCAAATTTCCCAGATATTAATAATATTAAGCACATCTATAGGATGTGCTGGACAAAAAATGGCTTGATCCTTGGATCCTTGAACTTGATGGTTCCAGATACCACAAAAATACCTTAGTTTTAGAAAGTATTAGGCAGGTGGTTTTGCTCGTTATACTGACTCATTGTACAGTTTTACGAAGAATGTTCTTCTCTGTTAGGTCAACTCTGAACATGCGAAATAGTTACAAATATTAAATAATACAAGCAGATAAAATAACAGAATCTTAATCAGATATGTGGTCTTACCATACTTGAAATGTAAGTGAATACAAGTAGATTGCCTGGATTGAACAAATAATGCGTCCTAAACAAATACACATACAGGTATGAAAAATAGGCCAATAGATTTTTACATGCAAAGTTTTTGTTTGTTTGTTTGTTTTTCTGTCAGTGGATAATAGAACAAATGGTTTTACTTTAAAGATGAGCTTTAAAGACTGGTTGCAGAAGTTTGTAATAAGGTTTGCTAGGATTCACCACAACTGTAGCTAAAAAATCACACAAAATCTTGAAACTATATCAAAATGTTCAACCATAAAAAATATATTTTTTTTCTCTTTTCTGTTCTTTTTCTAGGCAAACAGGTTAACAGTGGTGTGCATTTCTGATTTGCTGTATTATGCAGACATACTGTAATTTCCGGACTATAAAGCGCACCCATATATAAGCCGTACCCACTGAATTTTACAAATATTTTTATTTTTAACATAAATAAGCCGCACCTGTCTACACTAATGTACTTTACACAGGCTTTCACGAAAGACACGTTACACACTGTGTAACAGGTGAAATATGTTGCGCTTCCTTTAGGAGCATAGCGGTATTTTGGGAATAGCCTGCCACTGCATTTTTTCCGCTATTACTGCATGTGTGCAAGACGAGGATTATGTCCTTATCATTTTCTGATGCTCATTTCTAAGTTTCTTTGACTAACCCGTAACGCTGTTGCCAAGAAAAATAAAAAAGCACGAGTTTTGGAAAGCTGTCTGTGCTTATATGATTTCTGTTGCAACTGGAGTCTCCCTTCACCCTGACTCAACGCGCTACAACAGCTTGTATCTAAACAGTAGCCGACCAAGAAAATCATTGTTCACTGTCTTCCTCCTTCCTTTCACAACTATTTCTTTCGGGAGTTTATCTTTTGACATCGTCGTGCGTTTAAAAAAAAGTTTTTTCTCCCGAAGCCGTGCAGCTCAGAACACAGGTGAGGTGCATTTTTTCATTTCCGTTTGGAAATTTCATTGGTCTAATGTTATGTCGCTCATTTTTTTGGCTTAAAGTTTGTGAAACCGGGAAAAACCCAGGAAAAATTCATAAATTAGCCGCTTCGTTGTTTAAGCCGCGGGGTTCAAAACGTAAGAAAAAAGTAGCGGCTTATAGTCCGAAAAATACGGTACTAGATGACTTTTCTTCTCAAAGAAAAAAAACAAGGATGATAAATACAGTTTAGGAGTTGAATAAAGTGATAATCTACTGTACAGCTATTTGCAGAACATAGTGCTTTAATATGTGGATAAAAATGGCTTTGTTTTTACAGCCGCTTTGAATTTCAATGCTTCCCTGGGTTTCTGATATAGATACAGTAAACAGATATAGAGAATGGTATTGCATTACACCACTATAACATACACATTCACACGCACAAAACTGTTCATTCCGTGTCTGATAACGGTGCCTCAGTGGTGGCTCTCGAGGTCACAGTGTGAGCCCGGCTCAGGCGGTTCCGTTTCTCTGCAGTTGTTGTGGCCGATCTCTGGTGCATAAATGAAGTTTTCCTACTCCAATGATCTGTTAGCAGATTATCATTTTCATTATCATCATCATCAACAGTGCCTTCATTTTCCACCTCTTCATCGTCCATCTTGGCTCCACTGGGCATCATTGTGATGTGTTTCAATTGGCTCAGAGGCTTTCCCAGTATACCAAAACTAATAACCAGACAGGAGAACTAGAGACATTAAAATGGACAGGGACAATTAATGAAAATAGCTACAAATATTGCAATTAGAGTAACCCATTTATCACCTGCATGATGCCAGCTGTTGGCTGAGCTCCTCTATCAGAACATCTGTGTCTATGGGATTATCTGGCTGCCGCTTGTGGAAGCTAGACCTCTGGAACAAATTAGATGCTTTTTCTCGTGTGGAAGGCAGGATGGACATCATAAGAGGTGAGCACTGGCTCAACACAGAGATTAGGCCCTGTTTATGCCTACAAGTCCTGTATTAACAACCAATTCATTTTATCACCAACTGTGCACTAGTGATAGAGGCAATTTCATTTTTTACCACAAAATGTAACAGTAAAAAATATGTACAATGCTTGGGTACAAAATCAGGCATAGACCTGATGCTTGGAATGGTCTTGGACTGTCTCTCCTTCTGGGTGATCTCTTGCTCATCCTCTTCCTCTTCATCTGGTTCGTTCCTCTGAGTCCTCAGTGCAGGATTGCACATGTCAGGGTACAGCAAGCAGCCAATCTCAGTTTGAATGCCCTTTAGATCCTGCCTTTCAAAGGTAACCCATGCCACATAGCAGAAGAAGCTGTACAAAAACTGAAATGTACATGTAAAACAGGCGTTTAGTAAAATCTACCTTCCAGCTTCAGTTACCTCTATTTGCTTAAAAAGCAGGGAGAGGAGGAAAAGATGACTGTTAAAATGTAAAACAATTATTTTACATATTTTCAAATAGACAGTAAAATGATACACTGAGTATAAAGTGTGATTAATGTGTGTTATTATAAGAAAATAGAGAGGATGATACTGTATGATGCCACCCCACATTGACATCACAATTATTTTAATCTATTTATTGTCACATATATTGTTGCTAGTTGTTCCTTATTATCAATTATGTTTTAGCTAGTTTCATTTGTTTTTTACTTTCTCTTGAAGTTAAAAAGACTAAATAAAAAAACGCTACTTGTTGCAAAGAAACATGCAAAGCCCTCAATTATAAAGACTCTTTCTTTGTGGGAAAACTTGCAGGGAAAACTTAAAGGAATGACTTCAGACTGGTGAAATACATAAAGGTAAATAAATGTCTCCTTACAGAAAGCTTCATCGTATCAATGATAAGATGCTTTTGTTTGTACTTTGTTTCACCAACCTCATACAGATGCCTATCTCTGTAAGAGGACGACAGTCTTCTCCTGTGGGCAGTAAATCAAAAAGCAATAGTTAAGCACCACTCACAACGGCAACAGTATTTTTTCATTGTGACATTTATATTTGCAGCTGTTACGGAAAAGACAGCCAGGATCTTAGTTATACATCATGTAGCAAAAATTCTCCAGTGTCAGTGATGTCTTTCAGGACCATGATTTGTTATCACGAAAAAAGCATTATTCCACCTTAAATTCTACAAACCTGCAACTGTTCAAATTTGACCTACATATAAACTAAGCAGCAGTGTAACATTAGGCAATCTATTGCTGAATTATTGTCTAAGGATGTCTTACAGTGACAGTAAAAAGACAAATCATTCATGGTTGGCAACTTGCCACTGACCTGCCACAGGCCATGTGGTGCTGTTGGGAGAAGCCCTGCCCCAGTAACAGACTGGAGTAACATAACGCCAGGTGCTTCTTGGCCAGCTCCAATTTAACGCTCGCTTCCGCTGTCATCTGCTGCTCTCTTGTGCTCTGCTCCCTGAAACAACCAAAAGAAAGAGGATTATACTAATCCAGATTTACAATTAGCCATTACTAGTGCAGTGTGGTCAGGTTAATGTGAGTATTGCTGTTGTTTAGACTGCATCATGTATCAGTTCAATTCAATAAGTGTACATACAATGACCACCAAAACAGTTACAGATAGTTCCTCTTTTGCTGTTATAATAGTCTTTACTCCTCTGAAAAGACTAGATTTCCACTAGATTTTAAAGCATGGGGATATGTGATCACTCATCCATGAAAGCATTAGTGAGGTCAGGCACTGATGTCTGGCAAGGAGGTCTGGGGTACAGTTGGCCTTCCAGTTCATCCCAAGGAGTTCATTGGGATTGAGGTCAGGGTTCTCTAAAAGAACACTCTGGATCCTTCTCAAACCAATTCCTAATGGAACTCACTTTGTGCACGGGTCATTGTTATTTTGAAAGTGTGATGAGCCCAGACATGAAATGGAATCACTGTTACCACCATAGAGTAAATATTCTCCCCACAATAGTACATGCAAAAGTGGTTTATTTTTACTAGACCACAGCAATTGTAGACCACACAATCAACTGTACAATCTTTTGATGATTTGAAAGCCCTTTCCAAATGTCCTTAGTCTATAACTTAAGACTCACACCATGCAGGGTTTGGACCTCTCTTCCAGGGCTTTCTTTTGCCAGTGGCAGTGCAGGTACAGCAAAAGTGCAACCAGAAACTTATCCAGCTCCTTACTCCTGCACACAAAAAAACATTTCATTATCAATGCAGCTATTTACATATGGCCTTTAATGATGATCATGTTTACTTCAATGCATGACTCACTTAATCACAGTCAGAAAGCCATGTGGAACAGGCAGCATTTCTTTTTCCTGCATTAATGAGAATGCCAATTCTGTAATATAAAGAATTTACATTTTATAGAGTGCCAAATCATGGTGATTTATTCTACAGATGCAGATAAATAATCAATATCATTATCTACACTGTCTCTCAGTTACGTTTAATATCCTCCATGGTGATTGAGTCCCTCTGTGAGCATTCTGCAGCAGATTTGTAAGTATTCGGCTCAGCAAGTACCAAACTCTTCCTTAGACCAGAGCTCCCTCCTTTGGCTGGAGACTTGCATTGTGAAATCCTTCAGAAATCCAAAGAATGGAAGTCAGTTTGCAATTTCTTGATGCAGCACAGAAATAAAACTTGATATATAAAATATATATATAATAAAAAAATGACCACAGTTGTAAAGCTGAATTAATAAACTTAAATTTTGCTAATAGTGTATTTAATTGCTGATTAAAATTGTATTCAGTCATCTTAAGTAACTGCTTTCAGGACTGTGTAGGATCTGGAGAGTATCCCAGGAACAATAAATGAAAGACATGAATATTTCATTAAAGTCATGCCACACACATTTATACATGTTGTAAGAGAGATGAAAGCAATCCACAGAATGCAGAGGAAACCCAAATGAAACTCCATACAGACAGTAACCCAAGTTCAGGATCAAGCTGGGGACACTGGAGCTGTGAATCTGCAACGCTGCACTGTGCCACTATTCCATTTTAAATATATGTATGTGTGTTTATATGTATACTTTATTAGATGTTCCCTAACAAGCTCTTCGTATGAGGGTCTTGAGGCTTTTTTCTTCTCTTTAATCCCAGCAGAGATGTTAAAACTGTTGGGGGGAAAAAAAGTCACTAGATTTATAAAATACAGGTGATTTTCTAATAGTATCATACATTTATTTACATTACGAAGTTAGAATCTAAAAGTCAGTTTACCAAGTGAACTCCAGGTTTTGTGTTTCATCATTCCAGGTCCATGTTCCAGTTTGGGGTTTGTTCATCTGTGGAAAACAAGAACACAAAAAATAATTTCTTAAATATCACCCTAGTTGAAAAAAAAACCCATAAGCACTATAAACTTGAGAATAGATTTAGAATTCACCTTTTCCTTTTATAAAATGTGATCTCTTCCCTAATGAAACTTTCCATTCAAACCAAATTGTTTATAAAGATGGCGGATCACCATATCTTAGCAACAGCCAATCAGACAGTGGGTCCTGGCAGAACTGATCAATTCATTGTTCAGATGCTACAATAAACTACAGGTAAACGGTTATTTATTAATTTGTTTGTTTTATTATAGATTTTTTTTTTTTTTTAAATCGGCGCGTATTATTAAGTTATTATTATGTTTGCTGTATTATATACATTATCAAAGCACCAGCTGTACCACTAGGGGCCGCTACACTCCAACTAAAACCAAGATGCTGCCAGGGTTGGGGGGAAAAGGGGAAAAAAAAAACGAAAGACAAGAAAAAAGACAGTATTAGTTTTTTTGTTGTGTTTATGTTATTCGGTTTGTGTAATATTCACCATCCGTTAGAGCTCAATTGAAACGCTCATAATCTGCGAAATCTTTGCATTGACACTTCGCTCCGGATAAGTGGGCGGGGTTTAGTTTGACTGACAGACATTCTGTCCAGTCGCTGTAAAGCGTTTGCTGATCGTCCTGCCTTTTCCTGTTTTTCCACTAATGTATTTTGTAGCTGAAGTTCAAAGTCCAGAAAATCCGGTAAGACAGCAAGTACACTTTGTTTTGCATTTTTAATCAGTATACTGTTGATATAATATATTTTTCTAAACTAAATATATTTTACCTGATCACATGGTGACTGCTAGAATGACTGATTCATAATCAGTATCATTATGTAATATGTTGTTCATTATTTACTCCAATGTCATGAGGAACTGATACCTATATGATCCACTACCAAAACAGCATGTAATAGACAGTTTGAATCTGCAATGTGTAGGGAAAGTCTTCTTT
Source organism: Silurus meridionalis (assembly GCF_014805685.1). Lineage (NCBI taxonomy): Eukaryota > Metazoa > Chordata > Actinopteri > Siluriformes > Siluridae > Silurus > Silurus meridionalis. The sequence goes on along the minus strand of NC_060905.1, from coordinate 9,338,449 downwards.
TAATCATAAATTCTATGTAAGATTATATCATTTTTATCTGAGAGTTGACCTGAACACTGTACATTACATGTATATTGTTTTCATTTCCAGACTACTGCACTGAAGATGATGACAGCTCAAGCAGACAGAGTGATGGCACCAAGCGAATGGGAGGAGAGATGGCAGGAAGGAAGGATTGGCTTCCACCAACCTCATGTTCACCAGCAAGTACTACTTTTACTGTCTAATCATTCCATTCCACGCCAATGTGTACACACTATTATCAACATCACACTGGGAGCAATCCTGTCTCAATGAGAATCTAAAGAGGATTCAGACCACTGAGATGCAGAATAGGACTGTCTGAAATACATGTATATGATTAGATTAGATTAGATTAGTTTAGATTAGATTAGATTCAACTTTATTGTCATTACACATGTACAAGTACAAGGCAACAAAATACAGTTTAGGTCTAACCAGAGTGCAATAGCAGCAAGTGCAGGATATACAGTGTTTACATAAGTTACATAAATGAAATAAAATGGTATTATAGGAGTAATTTACATATGTGTATGTACTATGAACATAATATACAGATGGCTATTACTATAAACTGAGATTTACAGAAGGATATGTGCTATAAACAAAATATATGGTTATTACTATAAACAGGTGAATATATACAATGGTAAGTTAGGCAATGGTGAGCAGCAATGCAATGGATATAGAGTAGTGCAAATGAATTAATTATAGACAGAAGCTATCTAGGTAACAGTGCAATGGAAAAAGTTATTACATATTCAGTTAAAGTGTGAGGTGTGAAAAGAGCAAGTGTACATATATGAAGGTAAACCATTTGGCTAATAGTTTGTGGACACCTGAGCATAACACACGTATTTGTACTGGTTGAACATCTAGAGTTTCTATATTTATTTCCTCTCTGCATTTATAAAACCGACACTCTTCTAGGTAGTCTATACAATAGATTTTCATGTATGCTTATTAGGATTAGTAATCATTTAGCTATGAGAGGTCATAACACTCTTGGTTCCAGTGAAAATAAATTTTAAATCTACAGCCACTTAGAAATCTTAAATCATGATTTCATATTTATGGAAAAAGTTCAGTGAAAGCCTGCATATCTATGTCCACAATTATTTAGCCATATAGTTTATTGTTTGCAATAGTTTCTCCAGTTTTGTCATATATTTTTCTCTTATGTGTTTTGGAAATAAGAGCGTCCACACCCACAGAAATCTTTGTGGCTGCTTAGTGACATTTCTTTTATTTGTAGAGAGAAATATGCATGACAGGCATGGACATGAATAATCGGTATAATCTGCTTCAAACATTCACTTCTCACACATGCATGTGATAACCCTTGTCTTCTGTGTTTTTACAGAATGCTAAAGGATAATCTTGACAAAGTCTTGTGTGGACGAGAGCAGGTTCGGTTTTTCTTCCCTCTCTGCGGTAAAGCTGTAGACATGAAATGGTAGGGGGCTGACTTTTCATATTTTCACAGTTATAATAGGATAGTGCAGAGTGTGACTTTTGTTATACAGACAGTTATGCTATTATGTGACTCAGAGTTATTCATGCATTGTGTTCTGTGTATGTCAGGCTGGCTGACATGGGTCACGTGATTGTCGGTGTTGACATTTCTGAAATCGGGATAAAGCAGTTTTTCGAGGAACAAAACCTGGAGTACAAAGAAGAGCCAGTACCAGCAATACCAGAAGCTAAAGTGTTCAAGGTATTGTGCAGTCCATGTTTTGGAAATGAAGTTGCAGAAAGGCCCTCATCATAGGATGACACAAAACTTTTTCTTTTTTTTTTTTTTTTTTAGAAACAAATCCCCATTCGGAATCTAACTGAAAAATCCGAAAAGACAAAAACTAATCTTATTTGGGGAAGATTTTGTTTTGTCTTTTAAACCGATAGTGTCCTGTGACACTCTAAACAGAAAAACAGCTGTGTAGATAAAAAAGATGACCTTGCAGGACTAAGTCAAACCTTGTATATTTTTCTTTAAAAGGTGTTATAGAAGCACAGGAGGAGTTCCTGGTACAATTAGGGCACTTTTACCAAAAAAAATTAATTATATATAAGTGAAGAGTTAATATCTAAAAATTATTACATCGGTAAGAACATTGGAAAGGCAGACCTAACTAAAGGAGATAAATTTTTTTAACACTGACTTTAAAAATCTGTATAAAAAAAACGGTACACAATAATTCACACTTCGGTACCTACCTCAGGTTTTAAGTCACGGTTTGGGTTCAATTTCAGTATAGTTACGCAGAAGAAATGCAGAACATATAATTGCTTGTCGTTTTTTATTAACACGGTTTATCATTATTAACATTTGTGATAATCAGCATTTAAACAGTTTACATTTTTAAAACAATTTAAAAATAAAATGCCTGCTTTAAATAATTTATAAAATAATATTTTATATTTGTTGAATAAATCAATTAATGAAATACATTTTTTTATTATATTGATTAAGTATTCAATTTAATTGGCACTAATTAAATTGATTAAATTAAATTCAATAAACAGAAAACATTTGTTTTTTTTATATTTGTTAGACCCCATTTGGGTAATACAGATGTGTATTTAGGTGTGTGTGTGTGTTTTACATTTAATATTTAAATATCCAAATATATGATCTACTTAACTGTTCTACTTATTTCAGCATACTTTAACAAATATCTTTATTCCCTCCATCCTACATTTATTTACTCATGCAGAATTGTCAGGATCTTCTCCAGGATTTTTAGTCACTGCGCTAACTCTAGTTTCTTTTTTAATTCCCTGGATTTGTTTCTATGTTTTCAAGTTTAATAATGTATTTTTTTAATGCACTCAAAGTGCAGGGTAGAGACTAGACAAACTTGCGGTCCGCCACTCAATAGGTTCTTGAGGGAACTCAGATTTGGTGTACCGAACCGAAAGCCCTGTACCCTGAAGATTTTCCGAAAACCACTCATAAAGAACAAGTCCTAGATTCCTCACTGAGCTGTCCACTGTGTATAAAAATATCTTTGCAGCTAGTACACATGGCCATTTATTATTAATGCAGTGAGAATGTCAGTGTAGCTGAATCATTTGTACTGTCTTGCTCGGTCTGCCTACACTTATTATCATTATGCAACAAGATAATTATATACTGTATGTGCAGCTGACTTTGAGAAAGTATACAGAAAATATCTTTGTTTTTTCAAGCATTTTCACACACACTATAAGACCTATGATTTTAAGAATTTTTAGGTATAAATAAAGTTAAGCTGAGAAATTGGGTGTTTATTGTTACTGTAGTAGTTCTGCTACTCATTACTGATCAGCTTTATTTCGGTAGTTCATTTGTGGAATTACTGGTTGGTAGTAATTTTTTTTTATTAACACTCAGTTTTTGATTTATATCCATTATAAGCTAAACAGTCATTTGATTTCTATCTATTTATTGTATGAATTAAAATAACGTTCACTCAAATATGGTAATTTTTTCTGTTTCCAGAGTTCTGATGCAAAGATCTCGCTCTATAAGTGCAATTTATATGAATTCTCCAGGTATGAGTTTTATGATCATGAAGCATGCCTGGGAAAAATAACATGAACTCTAAGTCTGTCTTTCTCTTTTTTTACCTCTCTCTCATGCTTTGTTTTTGCAGTGCTATAGAGGGTCAGTTTGGAGGGATTTGGGACAGGGGTTCTCTGGTGGCCATAAACCCATGTGACAGGCAAAAGTAAGTCCATAGATTTGTCAGCATTTGCACAAAAGAATGTGTCAGTCCTAATTCTTGCAGCTTGTTACAGGAAGATATTTAGTAAAGAATTATATGCAATGGTTCATGTTTTTTGTAGGAAATGGGTGGTGTGATTAGGGTTGCAAAATTCCAGGAATATTCAAGACTGGAAACTTTCCATGAGATTTACAGGATTTAATGGGAATATCAAAATCAGAAAAATGTTTTACTGCCAGGTACAGCAAAGGGTTAAGTACTAGGTGCTAGGAATTTGTCTTGGTGTCAGGTGCAAACATATACACAGAAAGTCAAGTCGAGTCAAGTCTATTTCTATAGTGCTTTTCATAACAGACATTGTCTCAAAGCAGCTTTACAGAATTTAAGAGTTAAGAAAAAAGGTGTGTATTTATCCCTGATGTGTGATTATAAATCTTTAAACAATACAGAACACTGGAGTGAGAACTAACATGAGCACTGGAATGTAAGATAAAAAGTAATGTTCTTTTTACAGTCTTATACAGTCATTTGTGGTTATAAAACTAGGAGCTACTGAGCAACTCAAAGAATAGCTCAACATTTGCAATCATCATAGATTCAACACCAGCTTCTTCATGCCAGAGCCTTTAAACATTCATAGAGGTCCAATGTCAAAACTCCAATTGGCACTGGTACGTCTCTAGATGGTTCGGGATGTTTGCGGGGTCGGCATCTACTTTTTTAAAGGTCCACAATCTTCATAAGTTAAAGGAAAGGAAGGAAATGTGTACACAGTTTTTAAATAAACTATAATAAATTAAATAAATACTCTATACAGAAAGTGGCTTTGCATTAGAAGTAGTGCAAATTAGAATGTAAAAGTGCCTGTCCAAACATATATACAGACATGAAGTATGTACACAATCTAGAATGTAGAATGTTGTATTTATAAATGTGAGTTTGCATGAAAAGTAGTGCAATTTAGAATGTGAAAGTTATTGTCAGTAAGTTTTTGTAGGTGGGCGTCCTCTGGGGGTAAGTGGGGCACTGTTCAGTAGGCTGACTGCAGTGGGGGAGAAACTGTTCTTGTAGCGTGAGGTCCTGGTACTGATGGAGGGGAGGGGCCGAAAGAGTTCGGTTTCAGGATAAGATGGGTCGGCTGCGAGCTCGTCTGCACGTCTTTGTGTCCTGGAGACGTACAGTTGGAGAGATGACTGCAGCCGATCACCTTCTCAGCAGATTGGCTGACATGCTGCAGCTTGGCCTTGTCCCTGGCTGTAGCTGCAGCAAACCAGACCGTGATGGAGGATGTGAGGATAGACTTGATGATGGCAGTGTAGAAGTTCACCAACATCTTTCCAGGGAGATGCAACATCTCCACTGTCTTGAGAGAGTTGAGCTCCAGGTTGTTCATGCTGCACCATGACACCAGACGGTTCATGTAGGTCTCATTCATGTAGGCCGACTCATCGCCATCAGAGATGAGGTAGATGAGGGTGGTGTCATCAGCAATCTTCAGGAGTTTGACAGACTGGTGACCAGATAAGCAGCTGTTGGTGTACAGGGAGAATAGCAGAGGAGAAAGTACACAGTCTTGGGGGGGATCCAGTGCTGATGGTCCGAGAGTCAGAGACATGCTTTCCCAGCCTTACAAACTGATGTCTGTCTGTCAGGAAGTCCTTGATCCAACTGCACATGGATTCAGGCACATTCAGCTGGAAGAGTTTGTCTCTGAGCAGAGCTGGGACGATCATGTTATATAAGTAAATAAATTGAGAATTTACACAATTGCAGGTTAGCCCATAACAGGGAATTTATATGTAATTAAAAAAACAATGTTGCAGTATAATTTTGGTTAAAACAACCAGATTTCATGCAATTTCTACCCTGCACATTCATCAATTACATGCACAGAGCACATTTACTGCAGGGCTATTGAGGTCACACCCCCTACATGCACTGTGTATTCCTCCATAACATAACACACATCTTTTCTTAAATTTTGCACACAAAATAATGTAAAACATTTTTTTTGACATCTTGAAGTCTTTACATAACTTACATAAATATTACATACATTTATGTTTAAAACGTCCTTGTGCTTTGTCAAATCAAATCAAATGTTATTTGTCACATAGACATACATACAGGGTACGACATGCAGTGAAATGCTTTTTGTGTAAGCTATTGTGCAACAAAATTATACTAACAATTCAAAGTAAAAATTTAATTTATAAAATCTGTATTAGCTTACATGCATGTCAGCTTATGACCAAACAAAATGTTTATATTTGTTTGTATATGATACAGTTTATATAAATTTCCCTACATTTCTAATTAATTCCCATAAATCCCTGGTAAGTTTCCAAATTGGAATATTTAAAAAATTCCCTAGATGAAGTTCCCATAGAAAGTTTCTGGGAATTTACCAGAAACGTTCCACCCCTTTGCAACCCTAGGTGTGATGCAGCACACCATGACTGTTTCCACCATGAAGTTGATGCTTTTGAAGTGTTTTATTTTATCTTATGAATAATTTTCTTATGAATGATTCCATGTTAAAAGCCCATATGATTATGCAAATTTCTCTTTTTTGTTTAATGTGGCATGACCCCATACAAGTCCCAATGTAATTTGTTGCTAATACAAATGTATTAGAGGAAGCACATTAATATAAACCTGTAATTTGCCTTGAAGCTGGCACTATTCACAGAGCTGTACTATTACAGAAAATTAAACAACGCAACCCTGTGCTATAAATATTAGAATGCATGTAGGAATGGAATATAGTAGAATCGAATAAGAATAAGGATAAGTGTTGTGGCAGAAAAAATAAAAGCATTGCTTGATCACTGTAATATTCTTTGTTTCTGGAAGGTATGCTTCTCTCATCATGTCTCTGATGGACAAGGACTGCAAGTATTTATTGAATACGCTGGAGTACAACCCTGAATTGTACAAAGGTAACAGGATTACCTGGACTGTTTGGGGTCTGATGGGACTGTGTATTATTATCTTTGTTTACTCATTTTTCTATACAACAGGGCCACCATTTTTTGTGCCTGAAGAAGTTGTCAAAAGTTTATATCGTGAGTTTATCTAAGCGATGTACAATACAGTACAATTATCTCTATCTCTCTTACCATATATATATATATATATATATATATATATATATATATATATATATATATATATATATATATATATATATTTATTTATTTATTTATTTTTTTATTTTTTTAATTATTAATTTATTTGTGTGTGTGTGTGTGTGTGTGTGTGTGTGTGTGTTTTACAGGTGATGCTTGTGACATTGAACTGGTGCAGCATAGAGATGCTTTAAGAGAAAAATTTAAAGCATGGGGAATAGACTCTCTTCTAGAGAAGGTGTACCTGCTCACTCCAAAAGCTAACTAATATATGAAGTTTTTTGTTTATATATATTATAGTGGCATTTTTAGAATAGTTAAGTGAGTAGAACCTGAACTGACTGACAAAAAACCTCACTTATTTTTAAAAGTTTATGCAGGATTATTGTACTGGTTTTGTTTTGTTCAATTGTTAAGGAATAAATGTAAAGGAGCACCGTGTCAAAGTTTAGGCACCTCAGGAGATTTTAAGCTCTCAGGTAAATTTGATAAAAAAAAATTATTAATGCCCTCAAAGCGGGGGAAGGCTGTAAGAGGATAGCAAAGTGTTTTCAGGTAGCTATTTCCATAATTCATAATGTACTTATGAATTCACAGTTAACAGGAATGGTGGAGTTCAAGTTGAGGTCTGGAAGACTTAGAAAACATTCTGAGAGAGTCGGTCATAGGATTTCTTTGACAAAAAAAAAAAAAACCTGTTAGACTGCAAAGGGTGTTAAGGCAGATTTGGGAGTGACGGTACATTGTTCTACTGTGCAGCAACATCTGCAAAAATAGAACCTTAATGGAAGAGTCAACAAAATAACGTCTTTTCGGTTGGTTAATATTGACGATGCAGGGTGTCCAAACTTTTGCTTTGAGCCCTGTTTTTTGTTATTCTGAAGCTATAAATAATGGAAATGCAAACGTAATAATATAGGACTGGGGGCACACAAACTTATACATGCACAGTATATTTTTTCTTAGAGCCGAGACAGCCTGATGATTATTGGGGTAATCAAAATAAATAAAATGTATTTTATTTTCCACAAGAATCAGGCTGTGGCATTGACAAAATCTTAGCACACCCTTGTATTAATTTTAAAACTTATAATGATATTAAAATATTTTAATCACCTTGACAGAAATTGCACATCTAACATCAGAGTTAACATTTAAAAGATCTTTAATGTCAAAATCATTAATGCCGGTTTTCCAAAAGGTGGCACTACCTCATGATCACAGAACAGCAGCTGACAAATTAACCTCATTAGCTGAATGAGCCTCATTAGTGAGATACTGGTAACTGAAATGATTACCTCGAAACTACTGCATGATCTTTACATTATTCTATCAGACCTAACTGATTAATGAAGTTTGTAGTAAACGTTAGCATTAAACGATTTATATGCACAAAGCCTGTTCCTGGGGATGCACTATAAAACAGCCTGGTGGGGCATTTATATTCTTTCCACATCTGGATGGGTTTTTATCTTTAAATAAAATCACTTTAACCACACCACCTGCTCCAACACAGTGGTGATTATGTTTTCCCATGGATTATTTGGTTACCTGCTAGATAGGGTGTATATTGCAGAGAAAATGGTTAAGAAAAAAAAATGACATGACAGGAGATAGAAAAAGTAATAAATGGCTGCTGTCTGCTTTTGTTTTTGTTTTCCATTTAACTTCTGGATATATCTGACATCAAAAGAAACTAAACATTATATGGTCTAGCAGAAAAATGATATTTTTTACATAATGCCTTGTTCAAGTGCTCCCAGTAACACAATATGCTAAATGGCCAAATGTTTTGAGTTAGAATTTACATTTATGCCTGATCTAAACTTGTGAAAAGTTATTTTTTAATGAATAAATGGGATTTACCACATTATTGCGTGTGCATGTTCTCCTGTTTCCTCCTGAGTGTGCATGTTTATAAGCTTCACTCTCTTGGGAAGGCTTTCCACTAGATCTTGGAGCATGACTGTGGGGATTTGTGTTAATTTGTCTACAAGATCATTAGTGAGGTTAGGCACTGAGGTTAGGTGGGGACTGTGGTGCAGTTATCATCCCAGTTCATCACAAAAGGTGTTCAGTGAGGTAAAAGAAAATCTTAAAGTGCAACAGCATAAGATGACAGTCTAAAAATGTGTATGCTTTCAACTTTATTCCTAAATGCTCACTTGTGGCTGAAAGGGCGAAGGGTCCGAATATAGTGTAGGTCTATATTTGAACACAAGATGGCAGCATGTTCTCTAATATCCTGATCTTTAAAGGGACAGGTTAATTACTTGTAGCTGTTTCACATATATCAGTTCTTCATTTTGCTTAGAATTCGGACATGCAGAATTTGGTGTATGATATTTCTGGTATGCCACATTTCGATTAATCTGACAGAATGGTCTATGGCACTGTTTCTCATTTTCACTGCTAAGGAAGCACTTCCTGCTTTGTACCACGTGTTAAACCAGGTATAATGTCCTGGGCATAATATCCTATATAATTCCCTATGGGGTTAAATCCTGGGTATAATATTTCGGGTAAAAAAATCACGCTGTTTTTTCCGGTACCTTTTCAGCTCAGATTTTATCTGTATGTTGAGGGATGTTCCAGTAAACATGGATTTTTGCTGTTATCGATTTTCCTGTCATCGTTGGTCGAGTGTCAGTTTAGCGGCCAAGGTCGATTGAGGTTCATTTTGTCCCGAGAGCTTGCCAGATGTGTGTGTGTGTGTGTGTGTATGTGCGCCAAGACGCCTCCAAGGCCATGGACCAATCAGAAGCACCCAGGGGCGGGGCCTGCAGAATGTTTCACGGATAATGGAAATAGACAATAATAACCCCATGTGCTGTGACGGATCTGAGTCCAGGACGCGATCTTGTATTTTTTTTTGAATGGAGGGTCGTGCACATGCCGTGTGCCGTGAGTGCCGGTGGGACAGGACGCGTTTCAGGTTGGCTATCACTGCGCAGTGATGGAGCTCAGGGTGAGGTAGCCCATACCTTGTTAATAGCGCTCGGGCGCCGGAGGGTTTGCGCTGAGAGGGGTTCCTGCACAGCGCCATCGCAGCTCTTAGATCACACACACACACACACACACACACGCCGTCGCGTCGATCAGCTTTGATGCCCTAAGCGAGCTTTACGCACACATGCGCTCGCACAGCACCTTTTCTTTTTAACCAAGCGTGCATGTGCTGTAAAACTGCCCAGGATCTATTGTGCACGGTGATTTCTCCTTGTCTGGTCTCTGCATGAGACGCGTGCGCGCGCGCGCCGTTCACGATGACATCCGTGTAGCCCACCTGTACCTGGCCTAGCAGGCAACGTTAATGTCCGATCCGTGGCGACTGAAACAGTGAAAGGACAGAGGTGGAGGGAGTAAAGGAGGGAGGGAGGGAGGGAGGAAGGGAGGAAACTGAGCGCATGTCTGCGCTTTAACGCTCGCGTAACTCAATCCTGGTGAACCGCCGGTGCGAGGCAGTTTACACGCTTCCGAGCTCCGTTAATGACCGTGACAATAAAAGCGTTCACAGGTGTAAACGACTGAGATCTTCTACGACATGAAGGGGTTTAGGGAGTAGACTCTTTGGGCACTTCTGAAATGTCGCTTCATCGCATCCCAAGCTGAAGGAGCAAAGCGCGAGGTTTCTTTCAATAAAGCACGCTGGGATGCTCTAATCGTGCTGGCACTCCGGAGGAACTGCGCTCCAAGAACAGGTACCCCCCCCACACACACACGCACACACACGCACACACACTTCGTTGATGTGCTACACACACGAGAAGGTGCGCAGATCTAATCAGCACGAACGGCGCTGATGAGTGTCCTTTCCTTCCATCTATCTAATGGAAGTGACTTATTGATGTAGGTATCAAAGTTACATGTCAGATGAGTGGCTTGATAGCGTGTTTTTATCTCTTAGATAGACCCTTTTCCAACTTGGTGTCAATGCCTTGTGCTGATTTCACGATTGCGTCTGTCAGGATTTTGTGACTTAATAAGATCCCAAGAGTAGAAGTCACTAAACTGGGGTTATGACTCAACCACATATTATATATAGTCTCTTATGTTTGTTATTAAATAATTAGTGTGGTTTGGGGTGTTTCAGATGTACAATAAACTGTCCAGTGTGTGAGGATGGTGAAGGTTCAGAGGTGGAAAAATCCTTTGCTCTTTTGACAGCATTAAATAAGTCATTTCACAGCATCATGCAAGCAAATGTATATGACTGTATATATGTATATGTGTGCCAGGGGAAGGTAAAAAAGAGGTGGAGCAGTAGGGATGAATAGTTCTGCATTATGGCACAGAGGACGTTCTGTGCATTTACAGCAAGTCAAAATGTGCACTTAAAGTATTCTTCCAGCCAAGACTACTAATGCTGGAACAGAAGAGAAAAGCTGTAATTGTCCTCGCTCATCCTGTTCGTTAATTAGCCCTCGAGGCATGTGCGCGGGCAGCATATTGTTGAGACATAATTAATCAAGCCAACTCGTAATTATCGTGAATTGGAAATTAAAATGTGAGCAGTAGCGGGGACTTTCTGTAAAAGGTAAACATCTTATTAACTCAGTCACACCCTTTCAACCCCTCGAAGGGAACACCGTTGTTTAATTCTCTACAATTTCCTCTTGCATGTCTGTGAAATTACTTGGTGGCAGAGTAAAATGTAAATAAAAACAAAAAAAAATAGAACAGTATGCTCTAGTCTTAACATATTTTTTAACAAACTGAGTCATTTGGAAGCAGTGTCTGCTCAAAAACACATTTTAAGGTGAGGCCAGATGATGCAGCAGCCCACCGAACCACAGCCTCAGGCCTGGTCAGGCTCATAGCCACAAACATGCAGCACAGCCATGGCTGCCCCATAGTTTGCTTTCCCTCTAGGTTATAATGATAGAGCTTCACATTTAATTTTAGCTAAATCTTGCCTCGCTCACCTCACCGCTGTTTGTTTCTCTCCAAAAACAGCCACTGTGTACACAACTACACATTCTCCTTGAAGCCAGCTGCAGTTAAGCAGGGGCCAAAATCACAGAGCAACCCAAAACACATGACTGGCAACAGAAATGTGTGCACAAAGAGTATGGTTATTTTGCAATTATAGCTGAAAAAAGCCAACAACACAAGTTAAAAGAACTGGTGTGTATAGACTTTGTGTGTGCGTGTGTGTGTGCATTCACTAAATATTAAAATCTCCTTTTTTGCATCATAATGAAGTGCATTTCATTACACTGAGTGGGAGTTAATTCAGCTCGATAATTCAGTGAAATGAGATTTTTTTTTGTTGTTGTTTGTTTTTTTGTTTACCAAACTTGGAATTGTGTAAATAATTTTTACCATTACCAAATAACAGGTCTTCAAGAATGTTTTGAGTGAACACAGTGTCTGCCTAAAATTTAGAATCAGCCCTGTCTGCAGGCTGGGAGGGATATAGCCACAGTGACAGTCATACTCTGACAGTTCTATGTTGTTGTAGGTCATTAGAACAGGAGCAGCACTTCTAGAGCATATATCATCTTTTACTTGGGCCATTGTGGGTCATGAACTGAGAAAGAATGTCAAAATGGATGTCAAACCAGACATGCCGTATTCATTAAAATTGATTCTTGTTGACGTGAAGGTGCATTCTTTCCTGTAACTGCAGTCTGCCAGATGCCAGGTTCTTCAAACCCAATCGCAAACCACCTGGAGCTTATGTGTACGAATCCTAGTAGAGGCTTATAGAAAAACAACTTGACCTTGAAATAAATAATAGCAGTTGTGTCACCCACCATAATGGAGCATAGAACATGTTTATTTGACAAGGACACAATCTTAGGTTGCTTCTTGAGGAATTATATGAGAGGGAGAAGGAGAAGGGATGAGCTGTGAGTCCAGCTGTCACAAGCTCCTCCATGTGAGAAAACAAACCAGGCTGCCGCCGTCTGGCCTGGTCAGTATGGCACTGTGAACAAACGTCTGCACCTGCTTCTTCTTCCCCTTCAATTGATCATTAATCATTTTCTCTTGTGCCCCTCAAATTGAGAGACCTTTTTAGTCCAAGGGAAAGAAAGAGCCACAGCGGTTAACTCAATGTCTCGTGAATGCATTATGGAATTGATTGGACAAGGCGATTAGGATAATGGAATGCCCTCATTAGCTGTTGCATTAATCCATTGCAAACTTATTCTAGACCAACATGTATTATAAAGACTCGTCAGTACAGAGTGTTTACAGAGGAGTTTCAAGCACATTCGCTGAAGGAAAAGATAAGAAAAAGATGATAGAGTGACAGTGATTAAAAAGAGACAGTATCAGTGACAGGCTGCGATGAAGGCTGAGCGTGTGTCAGACAGTCACTTCAACCAGTCTTTCTCTGTCAGCTCCAGCCTCTCTCCTGTGGCCTGGTGCTGAGCTCCCAAAGCCTAGCAAGTCCCAGATTTGCATTACCCTATATTTATTAGCTGGGCTATCTCCCTCCTTCTGCTACTATCTTCTATTGCAAGAGATTGCAGAGGTCTTCCCTGCTATTGGGACATTGGTGTTAACAGCAGTCGATTCACAGGGAAAATTGAGATTAACTCCACCTGCGAGGTAAGAAAAAAGAAGAATGAAATAAAAGAAGGGAAATCAATGTCTTAACTAAAGGAAAGCATGAATTAGTAATGAACAGCACGTAACGTAATCTCAGGCATCTGTTTCCTGACTAATATCAGCACTCGGCACATAGCACACGGTGAGAGGAGAGCAAGCAGTGTCTTATTGATTTTATCCTTCCATGCAAACAGAGCACTGAAACATCTTTATAGTTACACGTATGATATATGTACAAAACCGATATATTCCAAACCTAGGAAGCTGCAGCACAGTATGTAAAACAACAATGATTCTTTTTCTCCTCAACTCTGTATGCATGTGCTATATGCCATATATATATAAACACATGCAGAGTTGAGAATCACTGTTGTTTAAGATACTGTGCTGCATCTTCCTAGGTTTAAAATGAAACAGGAGCCTTGCTTCCATCTAGAAAATTTAATTACATAACAAACTAGTAAATCACAAAACCATTATGCTAATTTGACTGTTTTTCAATCAGCTATGTTTGGGCAAAGAAAAACATACCAGATTGGATTTAATTTTCAAAAACTAATAGTAATAAACAGATACAGAAAGCATGGATAGATAACATGAAAAGGTTATTAATACACAGCAAAGACAACAATAATAATCATATGCCTTATAGCCAATGTAGTTAGATTACTTATTTAGGGTTTTTATTCTTGCCCAATGTTCATGTGGAGCAGGCTATATTCATCAGAAATCTTGTGACGCACAATTTCTTTCTAAAAATGGGATCACAGCCAATTATTTTAAAACAAAATGTCATCTTTAATCAAAAGCCTTTTTGGCTATTCGGGTCAAGTGACACATAGCAAGTGAAGAGAATAGAAATCTAAGTCCTTTTTGACATGTAGACCTCACAATAGTAAGGACCGTTGGACAGTTGGTTGCTGTTTTCTAGCCAGCTGTGGGTCATTTCTTATTCACAGCTGCCAAGCCTAAAACACATGGGAAATGCTGACCTCCGGAAAAGCAACTAGATATGTGATTATTTCTATGGCTATCGATTTCCTAAACATTTCTTTAAACATATCATTGCCCCTGATTATTACAGCAGTATATATACACAGTGTATATATATATATATATATATATATATATATATATATATATATATATATATATATATATAAGTCTAACTTGAGACTTTTTAAGAAGCTTTCATTAATTAGTTTTAGACATCAGATAAAAAGGCATAATTCCAGAAATTGCTGATTTATTATAGCAGCCGCTTGTGAACAGTCAGCACTGTTTATTGTATTATTTTTCAGTGATGTACTCTGTATTGAAGAACCACTATATAATTATCTTAAAAGCATCAGGGTCAATTCCAATTTCATATATTAAAACAATGATGTACAGAACATAGCATCAATGACAATAAGATTTCTAGTTGTGGTATATTAGGGAGACTGCGCTTCATAGACTGAAGCGTAGACTTCTTCTCAAGAATTCTTTCTTTATTTAACATTTATACATAAAACATTTATCAATAAATATGTGTGAATGTATGAATATGGATATGTACTAGATCAGCTCTAACAGCTTAATGCATATACATCTCATGCACTTATGCAGAAACATTATACACAGCTGTACCTAAACAA
This sequence comes from Silurus meridionalis, assembly GCF_014805685.1. Lineage (NCBI taxonomy): Eukaryota > Metazoa > Chordata > Actinopteri > Siluriformes > Siluridae > Silurus > Silurus meridionalis. Next base: position 9,323,389 of record NC_060905.1, on the reverse strand, counting down.
CACATATAAGGATGAAAAGAATATAGCAGATATATAATACAACACACTTTCTGTTTCTGTACACATCCACTTACTTCCATGTAGTATTGTGTATATACTGTACCACAAACAAATACAGTACATAAATATGTCCAGAAATACAAATAAATATGTCCAGAAATGTTTTTGCGGTGGCTTGTCAATAGGGATAGTTGAGGAAGAAGTCAGAGCACCACCATATAATATCAGTTGTTCAATAAAAAGTCTTCATAAAGTCCTCATTCACCTCCACCCATAAGTCAATGCTTCATTGATTTGCTTGCTTTTGTAGGTGTTGTGCATTTTTAAAGGGGTTGAGTTGTTATTTAAAAGCAGGAACTGCAACCAGCACTAATAGAGGTCACTGGGACAGAACTTGAGGAATGATGCAAACATATTCAGTGGAGGAGGAGAAGCAAATATCACATTTCCTATGATAGATTTTTGATCATGGTCATGTTTTTTTCTTTTTTCTTTTTTTTTTACACAAAATTAAAAACACCATATAGCTACAAAATATCTTGTTTTATGGAAAACAAAAATACATTTAAAACAAAATGTAATAAAATGTAATTGCAGGTCATGTTTGTATGGTGTACAGAACCATTGCTGTTGTAAGATAGTTATAGTATAATGCAAAGGTTTGGAGTGTGTAATGGGTTTCATATGTAGGAAATGCTGAGAAAAAGTAGAAAACTGTGGTGTTTTTTATTCCCAGGACCTGATTTTTAGTGCTACTTTCAGAGGCCTGTTATATGGTTTGAGATGTAGATAAAAATATGCTGGAACAAGAAAAATCTGGTTAATAATATTAGCTTCATCGAACATTCTTTGGCAATAAGAAACACCTCCTATATCAAAGTTAAATAAATATACGTTTAAAACCTACAGGGATACTCAAAAATTTAGTATATTGTAGCCTTGCATAGTCTGATAGCCTCTCAACCTTTCGCGTGTGCTTTAGGTTATGTCATTAATAATATAATTTTGCCTCAACAAAATCAAGCTGCTGCAGATTTATTATATTTTATAGACCAAAATTTGCAATATGCATTTATCAAAAAGCTGAATATTGTTGCTGCATATGAAGGCTTACAATAAAGCAATGTAAAACACAGGCTGTTTCTTTTAAAGAAAAGAAAAATCAGAAATCAAGTTCAATTGAGTTTTTAAGCCATATTGTACTACACAGCTTGACTTCAACACTAACCAGAATAGAGTAATTTGTTGCTCTCTGGGAATTCTTAAATTTGTGCCTGGGCTTGATATTCAAGCTGATATGGTTTGGAAGCCTAGTGAGAAAAACCAAAATGTAAAGATGGAATTATTGCCTATTCAGTCGTGCAGAGGACAGGATTGTTGGAAACATTTCCAACTTGCACATGACATTTGGTTACTGCTAATTAGAGGATCTTGCAGTTAGATTTTTTTTAACCAGATCTAAAATCCGAATATGGTGGCATTTTGTACTACAAAGTGAACATTATGGTTGTTATGAAAAAATCTGGGCCAGATTATTCCACATTTATAAATAATGTATTAAGAAGACATGTTACAATTTATATTTAGTGGTGCATTATCTTGTAATCTCACAGACCATAGTAATTTCAGCCTATCAGTGGAGCAGTCAAGATGGTGGACCATTGTATAGAACTAACAAGAGAGAACAGAAACATTCATGAAGAATATATAAGGAAGCAAAAGAAGAGTAAAAAAGTCAAACTCAAGGAAGGCAGGTAAGTCCTGAAAGCTGCCTTTGTGCATAATCTGGCAGAGGAAACACTGACCTACACTGTGACGTGCTAAATGCACTCCCAAATACATACATGCACGAATTATGAAGAAGAGGGTAGAGGGTTACTTGGCAAACAACACAACCTCAAAATTGCAGTATGTTTTTATACTAAACACAAGTCTAGTCTTTCCCAAGAGCAACGGACACCATGCTCATAAAGACGATTTATTTTCCCCGCTCGCTCAGTCTTAATTTTACTTCTTAAAAGTTCAGTTATCCACCACACCCCCATCCACCCACCCTCACCCCCACCCTCGACCCCAGCAATGTTGGTTGTACTGGACTCTGTTTCACTGGAGCTTAGAGAGAGCTTGATGATATCTCTGTGCAGCTCGTGTTTAGCATGCTCATCCTAAACACTAGGCCAGTGTGTGTGTCAACAGCAGAACAGCCTCAGACCACCAGTGTAAATGCACCCAATTCAAATCAAGCATGGCTGTATGCTGGCACACACACATTCTTTTGTCCTCACTGGAGATGCTTCACTGAGAGTATGCTGGACGTATGCTGGATTTTGATGGTATAGTGAAAAACGAAAGAACTTGATGACAAATTAATAATTTTTCAGGGTTTTTTGTTTATTAAACTGCTTGCTGCAGTTATTCACTTGACATGGTATACAATATGTATATATATTTTATTGCCTACTCAGCTTCCTTGTGTTGCTTATGGATGTACAGGCTTGCTGTGTATTATATTTCTTAATTAACATTTAATTCAGTTTTCTTTTAATTATATACACAATCCCAAGCATATCGAATGTGTTGTTTAATAAAATGTTCATAATAGCTGCAATATCACAGAAAGCAATATATTTATTCACATGAAGCATTTGATCAGTGTATATAAGTAAATGCATAAGTGGCACTGCTAGACTAAAGAAAGTCTTCACTAGAAAGATACTTATTGATGCATGCTGTTGATGTCTCTGCTAGGATAGCGCAGAAGGACCCAGTGAGCCATGAGGAAACTGGAGAGAAAGGAGAACTTGCCCCTCATCGCTTTCATTGGACAGCAAGACGTGGACCACACACTGCTGTTACAGAGGCTTCCAGCTTGGCTGTGAGAAAGAGAAAGGGAGTGAAAAGCCAGAGAGGAGGCCAGTAAATGTTGTAGCTCCTACTTCTTCTAATGGACCAGTGGCCGGGGGAGTTATGCCAGAGCTCAGGCCTTTTCCCCCCACCGCATCTGCTCCTTGCTAAAGCTCCCAGCTGAGTCCTGGAGAGCTAAAGGCTGAGTGAGGAAGCCCCATGCAGGCGCGCAAGAAGTATGTGCTGCTGGGTCTGTGTACTTGCTGCTGGCTGCTGCTCTTCTACTGGGGTGGCCTACACGAGCGGCTCTTGGGCCTGGTGACACGCCGGAGGGCCGAAGTGCTGCGCCCATGGCCTGACTGGCTGGACCGAGCCTTTTTACCAGCGTACGTCAGCCATGTAGAGCTGCAGAATGAAGCAGGACCTGGAGAGTCACCTATGCTGCGACGGCAGACCTGGAACAGCATCTACAAGGATAGCCGGTGTCGAATGGAAACCTGCTTTGACTTTAATCGCTGTCATGGACGTGATGGCTTTCGCGTGTATGTATATCCAACTGAGAAGGGCGATCGTGTGTCGGAGAGCTACCGCAAAATCCTGGCCTCAGTGGCCGAGTCCAGGTACTACACATCTGACCCACGTGAGGCCTGCCTGTTTGTTTTGGGCATTGACACACTGGACCGTGACCAATTGTCGACTCAGTTTGTCCCAAATGTTGACGAGCGCATCCGTGGCTACCCACTCTGGAATGATGGACGCAACCACGTGGTATTTAATCTTTACTCAGGCACATGGCCGAACTATACGGAGGACCTGGGTTTTAACATAGGCCAGGCCCTCTTGGCCAAAGCCAGTCTGAACACAGAGCACTTCCGGCCCGGCTTTGACATCTCCATTCCGTTATTTTCGAAAGAACATCCACAGAAGGGTGGCGAACGCGGGTGGTTACTTCGCAATATCGTACCACCAAAGAGGAAATATTTGCTCATGTTCAAAGGAAAACGCTACCTAACGGGTATTGGCTCTGACACACGGAATGCACTGCATCATATCCATAATGGCAAAGACATCATATCCTTAACAACCTGCCGCCATGGGAAGGACTGGGAAAAACACAAGGATGCCCGCTGTGACCATGACAACGAGGAATACGAGAGGTGAGTCAAGTTAGTCGAGCTGAACAGCAGCTGAACATGGAATTTGTCAGTGATGATTTTGGCTAAGAACCTGAGCTAGAGCATGCTGAGGATAAAGTGACAAAGCATACTATCACTTACTGTTTAAGAGGGTAGTTTACTTGTGTAAGACATGTGCTGTTAGTCTGTACGAGGTGTGTGAAATTGAACACTGTGAGGAACAGGTGAAAATTTGTGAATAGTGTCTAAAGCATACAGCGTTAATGTGTAAAATAATGCAGTTATTCAGGATTGTGGCTTTCAATCAAGCGGCCCCAAATGTTCCTGCCATTTATTCTTATAGAAACAACTAGAAAACACTACAACTTAAGAACAGAAATATATATTTCATCAAACATTTCTACGAAATCTCTACTGGTGTTTTAAAAATAGGATTAATTACCATTATTACTCAAAAATACTCATGTTTTTCTTTTTTATCATAAATACTGTCATGTACAAGCTGCAGGCCTGAGGTAATCCTTTGGGACATAATCATGTTCATGTACTATATCTGGCATCACAGCAAATTAATTAAATCTCATACTATTACTGAATGACTGTTTATGTGTGCAGCTGATTTGATGTAGATATTTGTTGCTTTTAAAATATATGGAGTATTTACTTACTTTTGATGATAAATGGAAAAAAGCAATACAGACAAAAAATATACAGACAGGTCAAAAGAAAGATAAAAAGAAAGATAACAGGAGCAGATGTTTCTAGACAGATGTGTGTTTCAGTGTCTGGGTATCCTTTAAAGAGTGAGTTTATTATTGCGCTGCAGATGGCATGAGCTTAACTGACTCATGTGTCAAGCAAACAGTGACATTTTGTGCTGTGTAAAAGACATCAATAAATAGTCCTGGAATTTGTGGTCCAAAGAGCATCCCTTTAATGCTGTAATGTTTGTGCCTTAGTGTGATATGTGGAAGAAAACTTAACAGCAACATTTTGTTTGGTGAATGAGAATGTAGGATGTGATTATACTGTCAGTATGAACAATCCATTCACAACTACACAAAGAGGAATATTATAGGTTGGGAGTGCAGAAAGCCTTTAACAACAAATGCACTTTTTGAGAGTTCAAGTGAGCAAAAATTTTACATTGTGTTGTGATTTGGTCAGATGCATCATTTTTCATTATATTTTTAACAAGCTGCAGAATACATGTGTGGCACACACAACTGAAGAGCAGTGCAGGTCTGAATGCTTCACGCCTATGGTGAGGAGGTGTGCTGCCTTCATTATTTTGTGAAAAGCATTTTGCTTTCGTGTTTTGGGACCCTTTAAGAGAGGGGTCATTTCCAACTCTATATACAATTATGTTTTTTTCTTATTTTTTGTAATATGATGTGGCTATGCCAATGGTCTTATCCAGTGAAAATAACAATTCCCCCATACCAAGTGGCATGTGGGCTCACTGAATGATGTGATGAGTATTTAAATATTGTAAAACATGTGCTATGACTTCACCAGATTTCAGCCCAATTGAATATAGGTTGAACGTGTCCCCTTTGGCATTCGATTATGTGCACTCTCCTGTCTTCATTCCCATTGATAGTCCATGTTGCTACATATTTGAACCATGAATCATGTTGCTACATATTTGCATACAGTTAATATTTTTCACATCGCTGGACACACCCACATCTAGTCACCAATGGATGCTGTTGCTCATGTTGCAGGAAGTTTCCAGCTCTTGGAAAATGAATTTTATTTTTGTGAACATAGCTTTAGACTCTAAACATCATCAAAACACCAACAGAGGGAATATATTTAAGTAGAGTTAAGTTGAAACTTTATTAAAGCATATTTATTTTGTTTTAAAAGCTTGTAATACTAAAATATTAATTATTTGTAATGAATTTTACTTGTAAGTATAATTATTCAATATTAATTACAGGTTGAGTTTGAGTAACAGGAAGAGGTAAGCTGCTATTCAGTTTACTTAACTACTGAGAATGTATGGCACATGAAGCTTCCTAATAGTTCCATCACCATGCCGTGCCTCATGCCTGTTTGCTTTGGGTTTGTGGTGTGAACACATTTCCACAGCACAGAGTGAATGAATGAGTTCATTTATTCCACATGAAGAATTCTTAGGGTCTCTCTCTCTCACTCTCTCACACTAAAAGGGAAGGGGTTTCATAACTGCACTAGCTAGAAAAAGGTAAATTGTAGCTTGGTGGTCCATGGTTTGAGGACCGTTTCTGTTTCTTTTTTCTTCAAGTAATGAGAGTAGAGACATAAGCTGGTGAGCTCTAGGCAGGGAAGAGGATTTCATTTTGTGATCACACACAGCAGGCAGAGAGAATTGTAGCTATGGCATCTGAAGGAGAGGAACCAGAGAAACAAAAAACTAAAATCTGTAAAGATCAGCCCTGCATAAAATGTCTATTAATTCAACTGTTTCCTTTTACTGCTCTCTGTCTCTCTGTCTGGTGTTCTCAATTGGTGGGAAATAAAGAAGTGGCAACGGAAGCGTTCTTAGGAGGTGCTTGCAGGTTAATGATGACCAGCATCTGCCACTGCTACAGATTAACCTGATATCACCTCAGACTACTCACAAAGAAGGAATGGAGTAGAAAGAGAGAGAGGGGGGCATTGGGGGTGATACAAGCAGGCTTATCACAACCTAATGGCCTATTTCACTTGCTTCTTTTTTTAAGGAAAGAAAAACCTGCATTGTACTGAGAATGCAAATGAGAAAGAATGTGAGAGCAAGTTAGGGGGAAAAAAATAGGACAAGCTGTTAGGGGACATTTCTGGGACACACTCACGCTATCGCACATGCAAAGGCTTCCCAGAAGTCTCAACTGTTGTTCAAGAAATTGTGCAGAAACTCCGATGTGCAAAGTCTGTGATCAAGCACACAGTAAAAGCAGAACAAGCTATGATAAAACGATAGCCTACTTTTCAGGATGCCTTATATGGTCTTCAGGACTGTTTCCACCATGTGGAAGCCTAACCTACGGGTCATTATTCCTGTACATAAAAGCTCCCCAGACAAAAAGAGACTAATAAAAGCAATATACTCATGTTTTTATGTTCTACTATCCAAATAACAGACAACAGCAGAAACACAAATCAAGAACAGTTATCTAATGCATACAAAAAATACAGAAAAAAATACAATTATAATTGTCATTGTATTTAATATAGCACAGTTAATATAGTGTTTCTTCAACTAATCAGTCACGCCATCTTCTGAGTGAGAGTGTGTGTCTGTGTGTGTGTGTGTGTGTGTGTGTGTGTGTGTGTGTGTGTGTGTGTGTGTGTGTGTGTGTGCAGCTGGTATTCCCCAATCAAAGATTTTTACACCCAACTGGATTTTATAGAGTGTGAATTTGTAACCCTAGAGAAAGCGCCTCTTGTTATGATTTAGATTCAACTTAAAGGAACTTCAGTTGGCCTTTCACATTTGTAGCATTTAGGGGTACATGCTTCCCCCAAATGTGGAAAACACACAAATATCTGTAGGCCCCATATTTAACACATAAAAAGTGAAATACGATACACTGTACTACAATAGAATGCTTCAGCAATGTAAACTAACACACATACAGTACAGTACATGTACAATATGTGATACAATACATGTACAGTATTTAGATTAGTACAATTGTTAACCATTGTAATTGTTAACCTTTGTAAATGGTAAATGCAACCTATGTAAAAACAGTTTATAGTTAATATTTTATCATATATATCATATCTATTTTATGCATTTATGACAATAAAAAACTACTTAATTATTGATGGAAATTTCAGGGTACCCAGAAGGATTTTTTATATTAGTTTCCTTTTGTATTTTCCATCATGTTTGGATTAAAATTATTACATTCTACAAACATTGTTCCCAAACTAGGGTCCAGGTTAATCTGCAAACAGATCTGAGAAAGTCCGAAGGTTCCCCAATATTTTACCTTTACTCTGTTGGAAATGACAAGTTGCCTTGGACTAAATTATTGTATTTATTTATTACAGATTTCAACAAATAGGTCTATAGTTAATGTCAACCAGATTTTAATGACAGGATAGAACAAATAAATAGATATAGATATCATTGTACATGGCCAAAGACTGAGTCGCTGGCTGCAAAAAGACTGAAAACTCCTGACCTTATATAGTACTTCTTTTTAAATTACATACTACGTTTTTGGGAATATGGATTACGGCCAAATATTTTCAACTTTAAAAAATGGCAAAAGCAAAAACTGCAACCAGCTATCTTAATGTATTTCGAATAAAAAGGTAAATTTGAGTTAGTAATGAAATGGTCATTTGTCTTGATATTTAATTTTATGCTAAGCATTAATTTATCCCATAAATAATGCAAATTAGATTATTTTAACCTATATAGTAAACTGTACATATGTATATTTGCTTTGTCTGGTGGAAGATAAACTTATTTTCCTCATTAAAGTTTTTCACTAAACATTAGTGTAAAAATTCTAATGGTTACTTGCTTTTATTGCTCTTTTCAATTAATTTTTTTTATGTTTTTATAAGGTTTATTTAGCAGTTATCTAATAGAGGATTACATGAAACATTAGCATTTTCTGTAATGTTTTGTAATAATAAATGGCAATAAATGACAAAACTAATATTTTATTATTCTGCCCTAATAATATAATTCCTTGAAATAATAGAGAATAACCTAACACAACCTTAAAGATCCTTCAGACATTTTTTTGTAGGTAAAATTTAAAAGATGGATATGTTGATCTGAAACTGTAATAGCAATGTATAGTAAATATTATGGAAATGCTCAGTGTGTCTGCCTTACCAACAGATATACAAAGTATGTACAGTAACTTAGCACACCATTTTGTATATTAAGCTTTTGTAGGATCACATTCTGAACACATTGATCACAAATGCTGAGCTTATAAAACTCGGAGCTACTAACCATATAGACTGTTTAAGACTGCAGAAAGAACATTACTTATAATCTTATACTCCAGTAATCATGTTAGTTCTCACTTTCCAGTGTTCTGTATTGTTGAAAGATTTATGATCAAACTCTTGATGTCACCCAGATGAGGATGGGTTCCCCTTTTGAGTCTGGTTCCTCTCAAGGTTTCTTCCTCATAACATCTAAGGGAGTTTTTCCTTGCCACAGTCGCCACGGCTTGCTCATCAGGGACAAATGCACACCATTCACCATCACTGTTGATTTGTGTAAAGCTGCTTTGAGACAATGTCTGTTGTGAAAAGCGCTATACAAATAAACTTGACTTGACTTGACTTGACTTGAACAAACGATTTAAAATAAATACTCAAATATGAATAATATACTTTTACTATATGCTTTATAACATGCTACATAATATATTCATCTGAGTTTCATGCTGTTTTGATGATGGTTTCTGCGGCTAAATATACTGACCATGAATTTATAATACATCTCTGTTAAATAAATTTTTTATAACAGCAGCCTTAACAGTAATTCCAGCTGAAACATAAAGCTAAGTAATGCATTTTAATGTTTCTATAGTAACAGCTATTGTATGGTGAATGCATCATATCATTTAAAGCTAATAATAAACTGATTTTTTTTTTTTTATGTTCTATTTAACATAAAAAAAATCTATTACCATTGATATGGTATAGTTTATTTTGTATTTATTGAACAAGTTTTAGGTGTCATTCTGGTTTCTGAGTAACGTGACAAGCTGCTTTATTTATTTTTTTTCTAATTCAAGACAGAAAGAAAAAAGAGACGCTGATGAGGGAATAGATCTTTTGACAGGATGTTCCACAACATTTTTGTGGCTGTTCCACAACATTTAATTGAGCTACAAATGGTTGAATCGTGTGACATATGGTTTATTATTAAATGAAAATCCCTGCCATTCAGTGTTATTTTTAAATCAAACATCTCATATGTGTTGCACCATAGAGTGCTTCGCATTGCCTCTGGCTGTATCGTAGCACCCAAGGTGGATTATTTTCCCTTAGTAGCACAGCCTGTGTGCCATATATACATGTATACAGGTAATAAAGATATTCTTGATGGTGCAACAAGTATGTGGAACATGATTTAAATGTAACAATGCAAATAATGAAATGATCAAATGTTGCAGTAAAAGAGGGAGATCTAAATCTTTGCTGAACGTATTAATCCATTGCTTTCAGATCCTAATGGGAATTTAAATGAGTGCTGTATTAAAGGCAGGCGCACTTGAAAGGTAAAACCATTAAGCCAACAGCTAAAAGATTAGAATAGAATAGAATGTGCTAATATTACCATTCATTATGTATAATAATAATATTAACATATCATTCATCAAGAATAATGTTTTTCAAGTTACATTAATAATAAACATTTCTCAATTGAAATTAGGTTTGATTTTTAAACAAATATGTATGATCAAATGAGTCCTACATTTCTGTTGCATATTTTTCCCACACAGCCCATTTCACACAACAGTTCCATAGTGTTCTGGATTACTAAGATCATCTACAAATATAGCCTTCTCAGAGAAAAATCTGGCCAACATTTAAAAATCATGTAGTAGGTGTGTGCAATCATTCGTACTGAAACAAAAATGATTGCATGGGGTACCATTATTTTACATTTACTATTACTGCCAGGTCCATATATAGTTTACATACCCTTAGATACCTCCTAAGCAGACTGGCACTGAGTTTGCTTGATAACAGTAAGGAACGCTTTTGGAATATTTTCTCATATATTTTATGCAGAAAAATATTTCTGCAGCTACTTGGATAGAAGTGCAGTTTCTGTGAGTCCATTAAAAAAGCCTCACTACTATTTTGTGATTTTGCAGTTGTAGACTGCACAGAGAAATAGGTAGCACTGTGAAGCTTTTTGTATAAAAGAAATTTGCTGATGTTAATATTAGCATGTCTGTTGATGAGTATGGGGCTTTTGTTTCTTGTAGTTCTATGTGCAAAGGAGTAACAAATGGCACAAATGTGGTTAAATGTACACAGTGTCCACAAATCAAGCTTGAATACAGAATATTTTTACGGTTTCATCATTTTCTTTTTTTCAGTTTCCATTTATTAAAAAAAGCATGATTAATATATTTTTTTGTGTGATGCGCTTGCCATGTCCCCTGTAAAACGCCATCACAAAATTTAAGACTGCTTCCTAATCTAGTCCTGAAAATGATTTCAGGACTTATGTCAAAGTCATTCTTACAGACTGAATATATGTAATATAAACTAAGTATGAAAACTTTTGGAAGACATTTTGCAGGAATGTGTTAATTTCCCTCAGGTAAGGAGACTTGTGGGACAACAAGTATATATAAATTATTACATTTCCAATTACAGTTATTCAATATTCTGGTTCATATGGAAATGGCTATTAGGCTTCTTATTATTTGAGTTCCTTGAGATTTAAACTGAAAAGATCAGTACTGACAGCAGTGCTACTCCACTGACAGCAGCAGTTGTGTTTCAGCCGTAGAGTGCTCAACTATATAAGTAGTTCACTTGAGAGGTCACCACAACACAGCTGGAAAGGCTATACACCCCATTTTTCAAAAGATTGGACTTTCTCCTATTTCACCTCATTTGTTCAGTAGTATGATTTGTGGCATTCACTTTACAAGACTGTATCCTTGAACAAACTTTTAAACCTATAATATTACATAAGCGCTGTAGTCACCCTCAGACCAGTTTGAAGTGCATCTATTGTTATGGCCCTGTTCTAAAATGGCCTGGCATTTGCTGTGATCCCTGCCTGGGTTAGGTCATATTTAAAGCACATACTTGTCATTCTTTCATATGCAGCCAAAGAGAGTCTTTGATTTCCTCAACCTTTAATACATTTTCAGTTTTAGGACATTTTTTTTTTTTTCTTCATCAAATGAACTGCATTTTTTTGAGACTCTCAAATAAATAAATTGATTATTTAATCTAGATACATGATCCCTGCCCTTAAAATCAACAGTATCTGTTGAAGCAGACCCAGAGCGTTTAAAGCTGAACAAAATTACATATAATTATAAATTAGTACAGTACAATTGTGCATAAATGTTGCCTTTTGTTGGAAGCTTTTTTGTTCCATGCACAAAATTTACCGCAATGCAGGAATCACAGTCACTGAAACTCTATTGACGTCCCCGGCAGGTCTGGAAAATTTGATTATTTCTGAAGCCTGAAGGTTGGTGAATGTGTCTCAGCTTAGTGGGCTGGTATGCTCCGGGCTTACTGTTCAGGCTTACTGTTGTGTATATCTGTGTAATGGGAGGACATTTAGAGTAACAATCTTGTCTTTGTGGACTTCATTCTGTACCACTAAGGTGGGAGTGAGAGAAGCCAGAAGCGACATGGCTGCTATTGTCAAATTCAAACCGAGTAGAAAGCGTACAAAAGCATATGAGTACTTTAGACAAATGCCCTTTCACCCTGTTCCTGGGCTCTTTGTTATTCTCCTAGTCCCAGCGCACATCATGATGCATCATTTAAAATCTTCCTTCCAGTGACACTCATGGCAGCACTTGGTAATTAGCTCAAGAGCTGAATTGGAGTTGTATTAGATCAGGAAAACAATACAGTGTGCTTAGAGAGCAGGACCGGGATAACAGTATGACGTAAGAAGTCAAAGCTAAGCAGTAGTGTTTCCGGTTCTCAGAAAAAACACTCACTGATTAAATGTAGATGTAGTGAGCATCAGATTAAATAGTATTAGTGATGCTGCACAGTCACTGGATAACAGGCTTAATACTGAAGTATATCTGTCTGAATGTATTTCCTGGATTATAAAAAGAGACCATAATGCTATACAGAATATATTATTATTCACAGAATTATGTTGCATGTCTAGCCTGTACAAATATTTATGTTTTAACTGTGATCCAAATATAATGTTCTCCCATCCAATATGTCATCTTTCATCTAACTATAATCTACTGTAATACTGAGCTAGCTAACATTATCTGTGATGTTAAAGTTAATCTGTTTTTACATGAAGCAAATACTTTGCAAAGAAATTACATCAATACATATTTATTATTATGAAACTATATTAAACAGAATAAGATTAGTCATTCTATTTCTACACATCGTTTACTGAAGTTTAAAATAAAAATGATCTCCCAACAGAACAAGACTTATCATTTAAAGGATTTATTTCTAAAAGGAATATTATCTGCTAGCAGAATAAGACAATGTAAAACTTAAAATTGGTAGAAATTTCCAGAAATAGGTTTAATAAACGTATATTTGGTTTATGGTAACCTTATAATGAGAAAGATAATTATAACTATATATAAACACCAAATCAGGTACTTTTAAATTTATGGTGAAGCACAGGTGCAACTATTTTTATTAAAACATACAGAGCTTACGAGATGCTTTATATAGCGTCTGGGATGCAGATAGGTAAATTAGCTTACAAAAGTGTGATACTTTTGTTAAGTTTGCCATCCAAAATAGTTTGATCTGATCTAGTCTATGTAAAATGCAAATTTGTACAAGATTTTGCTGATACACTGAGGAGCAAAACAGGAAATCTATATATAGTCACACATTTTTTTGTTCAACCCATTTTAAAATTTGACCATTTAAAAAATTAATTTATTTCTTTAATTTAAGTAAAAAATTATATATATAATTAGCATAAATAAGTACGACTACTGTTTTAATTTGCTCAAAAGATAGATATTTTAGGAAATACCGGCAAACAGTGAAATGAACAGCTGTTCTGTAATTTCTTTTTAATTAAATTTAAAAAGGAAAAAACAATCATGATTTCTATATTGAGCTAAGTAATCATTTTAGTCCTGATGCATGTGATGCATGTGATTTAGGATAATAAGCATAAGCTTTATAACAATATTGATGATGTTTGCTTCTGTCAGCCACTGATTGGGTATTCACTGTAAATACATCTTAACTGGTTTACTGTGCCTGCACTGAATGTAATTGAACCCTTTTGGAAGTAACAGAGTACCTTTAGCTCTGGACATAATTAAATTCACTGGTGGCTGTTTTTATTTATTTATTTTTTGTATTGTATTGTACATTATGTTGTAACGTATCCTTTTCACAATTTAAGCGAAAACCCAACCTAAGCTATACAGTTTATGGCAGTCTTCAAGATGTCTATGCATTATAATTTTAACAGACGATAGAGGTATTTGGTTTGAAAGAGGCAAATGTAGAGGACAAAGTAGTATGGAGACAGATGATCCGCTGTGGCGACCCCTAATGGGAACAGCCGAAAGAAGAAGAAGACTGTAGAGAATCATCACCTCGCTGGTTTCCTGGTAACAGTGTCAGAGCTCTTGGTCATGTGTGCCTGTCCCAATGCAGACAGGCACAGGGCATTAAACACCAGCACAGTGACGTGCCCTAGATAGGGCTGTCAGCTGAACAAGTGAGAAACATATTGAACTTTATGAATTAATCATGAGAGAAGCCGTCAAACTTTTTATTTAATGATGGCCTTTACTGCACTGTTCTTACTCTTTACATCTCCTGCACCTCCTCCCCACTCATCTGCTCAGCAACACGGATTAGAGATCAAATAGATCCTGTAGACCTTAGCTAAATATCCTCTATACTGCATCCCTGAAGAGAATTAATTATGCTCTACTCATGCAGACTTATTTACTTATGTCTTAAAAGGTTCTTCATTTACAACCATAAAATACAGTTTCTATTATCTAACCAGCTACTTGATGGCGAACACTTTTACACCTTCTCTTTCATGCATTTCATACATTATCCAATTTGGCAATCATGTGGCAGAAGCACAATGTTAAATGCAAATATAGTCAAGAAATTCGGCTCATACTCATAGCAGACATCAGAATGATGGAAAATATGATCTCAGTCAGTTTGAGCATGGCATGGTTTTGGTGTTGAGATGGAAACTTTCAGAAACTGCTGATCTCTTGGGATTTTCTTAAAACTTCAGTCTTTATAGTTTACACAGGGTGGCACAAAGAACAAAAAATGTCCAGGGAGCATGAGTTCTGGAGGTGGAAGCACCTTGTTAATGTATAGTATAGAAGAGAATGACTACTTTTTACACCTGTGGCAAGCAGAAAAGTATGAGAGACATCACACTGGACTTACCAAAGAAGTAGATTATGCCAGATGCCACTCCTGTCAGAAGCCTGAAGCCTGGGGAAAATGTCTGATGAGTCTTGATTCTTAACTGGTATGATGCTGGGTAGAATTAACACCAATAGCATGAATCTGTGCATTCAATTTGTATTGTATGACCAGTTCAGGCTGGTGACGTTGTAGTAATAGGTTAGGGAATGTCTTCTTGGCACATATTGGACTCCGTTGTCTCATCCGTGGATTGTTTCTGACCATATGCATTTTTTTAAATGGTAATGGCATGATA
This sequence comes from Silurus meridionalis, assembly GCF_014805685.1. Taxonomy (NCBI): domain Eukaryota; kingdom Metazoa; phylum Chordata; class Actinopteri; order Siluriformes; family Siluridae; genus Silurus; species Silurus meridionalis. The sequence goes on along the minus strand of NC_060905.1, from coordinate 9,308,026 downwards.
AGGGCATTATGATGATGTGCCATGCTTTCTCAGTTACCAGATCCAGCATCCCAAAGAACATTGTTATGATGTGTTAGAACAGGAGATTTCCAGCATGAATGTGCAGCTGACAAATATGCAAGAGCACAATTATGTGATGCAATCATGTCATGATATTATGATGCAAACATGTCAACATGGATTGGAGTCTTAAAAGTATGTTTCCAATACCTTGTGGTCCCCATCCAGTTAAGAATTGCTCTATCCTCTAGTGTTCCTAACAAAGTGACTGGTGTATGGCCACAGTGATTATTCACAGGTATTATCAATTAACAGAATTTGTAGTTTCTGAAAATCACTTGACAAACCTTCCATTAATGTCCTACACACATTTTAAATAGGTTATGTTTGGGTATTTTTAGACCACTACTATACACCCCAGAGACTTTTCTTCTCATGTAGCTCAGAGAGGAAGTGGTCTCCCTCCAGCTGTCTAGGACTCTTCACCTTCTCTTTGGAGGCTGTTCGGGCTTCTCTTTACCTGAATAAGTGATGCAGAGAGTGCAGAGCTTTATTCCCCTCTCCCCCTCTCCCCCTCTCTCTCTCTCTCTCTCTCTCTCTCTCTCTCTCTCTCTCTATCTATCTATCTATTTATCTATCTATCTATCTATCTCTCAGTCTCTTTCCTTGGGTATCACTATCTTTCAAGTGATCAATCTTACAATCTGTCCATCAATTGGGACTCGCATTTATGTCCTCACTCACTCAATCACTCAGATTCTTTCTATTTTTTATTTACTTCTTCTGCATTTCGTTGTCCACCATCCACTATTTTTGTTACACGTGCAACCATTTTCTGATTTCCCCCTCCCCCTCCTTTTGTGCTCACTATCTCTGTCTATATAATCATTTCTCCCTCTTTCTTGCTGCAGTAATGTGATCAGGTGCACTGAGTGAGTTGTCTCTGCTCCAGTAACTGCATTAAGGCCATCTCCTCTGGCGCGCCTGCCTCTGTTGCCCATATCATACTATCAAGGCCAGGGTCACAAAGGCCAAGTCCTTTCCTAGAATGAGAGACACTCTGGCACTCAATCATTGCTTGTAATGGAGCTCTGGCCAGGGTTTCCCATCAGCACTTCCGAGCTGTGCTCATTTAGCTCTAGCAGCAGTCGACAGCCCTGGTAGCCAGTGGATCTGTGTATCAGATGACCTCACCAATCTTCACACACGCAGCCCTCCCAAAGGGAGAATCCAGGCACCAGCTGAAGCCCTAATGCTTCTGCCATTCCTCTGTAGTGTTGTTCCCAGATCAGCTTACCGCTGCATTGAGATTTAAGTCCGGGTGTGGTCCTGGCACACTAATCTTGCAGGAAGCCTTTGACAGAATGCAGTGTGGGCACCATAAATGCCAGAGAGCACAGGGCCCAAATTCCAGCAAGGTTTTCTAAGACCTTTTTTCATAAGGCTGTAATTGCAGAAATATTGCATATTGATTGTCTGTAGAACACAGTAATAACAATTTGTCCCAAGGTTTTTTTTTTTTTGTTCTTTTTCTTCCCAGCAAAGTGGCTTAATCAAAATTGACTAAGCTGCCGAAAAGCGAAGCATCATTGTTCAGTGAGGAGCAGAATCAGTTCTCTTCCTTATTTCCTGTTTATGCTACAAATCAGGTTCAGTTTATTGCATGCTCAGACAAACGTGTAAATGAGAGTTTGTCTGAGCGTGCAATAAACCCAGCGGTGTTGAAGCTTTTGTGTTTCACCAAATTGCATTATTGCTTCTCCTGACTGTCTTTCCTCCTCCGCATCAGCAGAAATGAAGGCTGAAGGAATGGCAGCGGTGACTTTTACTCTTCCCTACATATCCTGCCTTTGCTTAATGCAACAAACCATTGTTGGCATCAGACAGATTTCAATTAATTGGAGGTTCCACTTAACAAGCCAGCTTGGCACACGGCGCTGAAAACAAGTAGCGTTAGCAGGTCAAGAGAGCATGAAAGATGTGTGTAATGATGCATCTCTCACACACACAAACACAGTCAGGCATTACAGTGGAGTGATTGACAGTGGCAGACTGTGTATGCCTGGCCCAACACCAGTAGCTTTTTCATCAGCGAGCTTGCCTGCCCACCTGCCTGCCTGCTTGCCTGTCTGCCTGCTTTCACCCAAATGGAGTTTTATCCATCACTAAAGGAAAGGCCTGATGTTCTTACAGAGTGCATTTTTATACACAACACTTGAACTATCACTGATTTATTGATCTGGAGATGCATGTATCAAAGCTCTCAGAGTAAAGGTAAGACTGCAGGACTGATTTTGCATCAGAGTTTGTCTATCAAATCATGCATACATTCATAAGGATGAAGGCATGCTGATCCAGGATCAACTCTGATACTCTATTGTGAACCGAGTTTGATCCACTCACTACTTTTATGCTTTAGTCAGCTTGCAGCTAATGTTGTATAGTGTGTGGTAACCGCTGCAGGCGAAGTGATGTCAGTGATGAGAGGTTACATTTTGACAGAAAAAAATCTATTTTTCGCTCCACGTCTGACAACATCTCCCCTTCCTCATGTAGTTGGCTGACCCATTTTACGGGATTTAGTAATGTTTCTGACACTATTGGCTAACTTGCTCATTCTAGTTCATTGGAAAAAACCTGCACTCGTGCTCCCATAGGTTTCTAGATAAAGGAATCCATTTTCTTTGTAAAACAGATCAAGTAAGACCAAAATTTGACAGTCCTTTTTAGACCATGTTAACACCATCTACTTTGATCTACGTGCTACAGACTGAATCTTTGCCCTGCAGTAATACCTAAAACTCGCAGCTGACTGTTCTTTTCTCCTGCTTCGTGACACCCACTTCCTTTACTTCACTTTTATGTTATGCGGTGTAATGTTCTGTTCTTTGGATAGTACACTAGCTGTTGCATTCTGTTTGATTACTTGCCATGTAAAACTTCATAAATAAATCATAAAAAAAGAAAAAGTCAAACAGATGTCAGACAGTTCTAATCCCCCCCACCCCCACCCTGCACAACCCTTGACAACCAATATGAAAAGGAAGATTTGATGGCATTCTATAACTGGATAGCTGCTGAATTATTTTAAGAGACACATGCATGAGCTTCATGACGTCATCTGGCGGAAATGAATTTGATGCAGGAATTTTCCATCTGGATTGAAGCAAAGCAGACATTCTTTGCCAATAAATGCAGGCCTGGTGAGTGGCTGAAACAAGTGCACTGTTTACAGCCTGAATGAAGAGTGGCATTTTGAAAATGTTACATGCAAATAGACTGCTCCGCTTTAGACCCCAACGGTCACACCGATCCATGTCTAATTGTCTCGGGGTCTGGCCACAGCCAATCAGTCAACACATCAAAGTGTAACAGGCCGTCGGCCTCTTTTGAGCCAGAGACGCAAGGAACGCACCTCGAGACTTGACAGCGGGCGTCACCGTGGCAGCCAAAGAGGAAATTGAATCTGGAGCACGCAAAGGACATGCAGCTCCATGGAATTTCAGAAAACAAAATGGTTCCAGGGCATCCAGCGGGTGGAGAAGCGGGGTAGAGAGAAGAACTATTTTCCCCTCAGAGGCATTAGCAGTGCTGCAGTGGAATAAAGATATGATTTACAAACATGTACGCTGACACAATCACCTTCAATTGTCCTGAGGGCTGAGATCAGAACAGATGGCTACATTGCAGTGATTTGTGATCAGATTGTTCAGATACACTCTAATTAATTTAAACATAGTGATTAGGCATTATATATATTTATATGATTTTTAGGTCTGGGATATTTGTGAAATCATATTTTGAACGCTTCTTTAATTGAGTTGCCTGTAAATTTTTGTCTTAATCTCTTCACAACTCTCTCCATCTTCTCCTTGTCTCTTCTCCTTTGTGTGTTTATGTGTAAGTGAGACAGAAACATGCTCATCTGTACCACCAAAACAAACAGCCAGCACACACTCTTGTGTCAAAATGGTCTCAGAGGTTCATCAGTCTACAAAAGTAAACAGTGTTTTTCTTGATTTGTGTTTTAGCCCTATTCTGATTAGGATTATTTTCACAAGATGACAACAATCATATTTTTTTTGCAGGATGTTTTGTCTATGAACCAAGATGATTGCTTCACATGTATTTATGTAATCATGTTTCATGTCTTCTTCTTCTTCTTCTTCTTCTTCTTCTTCTTCTTCTTCTTTCGGCTGCTCCCATTAGGGGTCGCCACAGCGGATCATCCGTCTCCATACCACCCTGTCCTCTACATCTGCCTCTTTCACACCAACTACCTGCATGTCTTCCCTCACCACATCCATGAACCTCCTCCTTGGCCTTCCTCTTTTCCTCCTACCTGGTGGCTCCATCCTCAGCATTCTTCTACCAATATAATTCATGTCCCTCCTCTGCACATGTCCAAACCATCTCAATCTCGCCTCCCTCACCTTGTCACCAAAACATCCTACATGTGCTGTCCCTCTAATAACTCATTTCTAATCTTGTCCATCCTCGTCACTCCCAACGAAAACCTTAACATCTTCAGCTCTGCTACCTCCAGCTCCACCTCCTGTCTTTTACTCAATGCCACTGTCTCTAATCCATACAACATCGCAGGTCTCACCACAGTCCTATAAACTTTCCTTTCATTCTTGCAGATACCCTACTATCACAAATCACTCCTGTCACTCTTCTCCACCCACTCCACCCTGCCTGCACTCTTTTCTTTACTTCTAACACACTCTCCATTACTTTGCACTGTTGACCCCAGGTACCTGAACCTCCACCTTCTCCACCTCTTCTCCCTGCAACCGCATCACCCACTGCCCTCCCTCTCATTCACACACATGTACTCTGTCTTACTCCTACTGACTTTCATTCCCCTTCTCTCCAGCGCATATCTCCACCTCTCCAGGCTCTTCTCAACCTGCTCTACTCTCACCACAAATCACAATATCATCTGCAAACATCATAGTCCAGGAGACTCCTGTCTGACCTCGTCCGTCAACCTGTCCATCACCACTGCAAACAGGAAAGGGCTCAGGGCCGATCCTTGATGCAGTCCAACCTTCACCCTGAACCAGTCTGTCGTACCTACTGCACACTTCACTGCCGTCACACTGTCCTCATACATGTCCTGCACCACCCTCACATACTTCTCTGACACACCTGACTTCCTCATACAATACCACAACTCCTCTCTTGGCACTCTGTCGACGCTTTCTAAATCCACAAATACACAATGCAATTCCTTCTGTCCTTCTCTATACTTCTCCATCAACATCCTCAAAGCAAATAAGGCATCTGTGGTGCTCTTCCTCGGCATGAAACCATACTGTTGCTCACAGATGGTCACCTCTTCTCTCAGCCTGGCTTCCACTACTCTTTCCCATAACTTCATGGTGTGACTGATCAACTTAATTCCCCTGTAGTTACTGCAGGTCTGCACATCTCCCTTATGCTTAAAGATCGGTACCAGCACACTCCTTCTCCATTCCTCAGGCATCCTCTCCCTTCCAGAATCCTGTTAAACAATCTGGTTAAAAACCCACTGCCATCTCTCCTAAACATCTCCACGCTTCTACCGGTATGTCATCTGGTCCAACCGACTTTCCATTCTTCATCCTCTTAATCGCTGCTCTCACTTCCTCCTTACTAATCCTATCTACATCCTGCTTCACCAACTCCACATCCTCCAACCTTCTCTCTCTGTGATTTTCCTCATTCATCAGCTGCTCAAAATACTCCCTCCACCTTCTCAACACACTCTCCTCACTAGTCAACACATTTCCTCTCCATCCTTTATTGCTCTAACTTGCAGTACATCCTTCCCAGCTCGGTCCCTCTGCCTGGCCAATCGGTATAAATCCTTTTCTCCTTCCTTAGTGTCCAACCTCTTATACAGCTCCTCATATGCCTTTTCCTTGGCTTTCGCCACATCCCTTTTTACCTGCTGCCGCATCTCCTTGTACTCCTGCCTACTTTTCTCATCACTCTGTCGATCCCACTTCTGTTTTGCCAGCCTCTTTCTCCTAATGCTCTCCTGCACTTCCTAATTCCACCACCATGTCTCCTTGTCTTGCTTTCTATTTCCAGATGTCACACCAAGTACTTTTCTAGCTGCCTCCCTCATCACTACTGCAGTAGTTGCCCAACCTTACAGTCTCCAATCTCCTTCAGGTTGCATCTCCTGCATAGCACATAGTCCACCTGTGTGCACCTTCCTCCACTCTTATATGTCACCCTATGATCCTCCTTCTTCTTAAAATACGTGTTCACCACTGCCATTTCCATCCTTTTAGCAAAATCTACCACCATCTGCCCTTCCACATTACTCTTCTTAAAACCATACCTACCCATCACCTCCTCATCACCGCTGTTCCCTTCACCTACATGCCCATTAAAGTCTGCCCCAATCACCAATCGTTCTTTCCTAGGTACACCATCTACCACTTCATCTAATTCACTCCAGAATCTTTCCTTCTCCTCCATCTCACAGCCAACTTGTGGAGCATAGGCACTGATGACATTTATCATCATCCCTTCAACTTCCACCTTCATGATCATCACCCTATCAGAAACGCTCTTCACCTCCACTACACTCTTACTGTACTCTTCCTTCATAATCCATTTCTCTTTCCATCCACACCATGATAAAACAGTTTAAACCCACCTCCAATGTTCCTGGCCTTACTCCCTTTCCACTTGGTCTCCTGAACACAAAACATATCTACCTTTCTCCTCTCCATCATATTAGCTCCCTCTCTCCCTTTACCCGTCATAGTACCAACATTTAAAGTACCAACCCGAACCTCTACTCTCCTACACTGCTCCTTTTCCTGACGTCTCTGTAGACACGTTCCTCCTCTCCTTCTCCTCCTTCGGCCAACAGTAGCCCAATTTCCACCCGTACCCTGTCGGCTAACGATACCTGTGGCGGTCGTTGTTAACCCGGGCCTCGACCGATCCGGTATGAAATTCTCATTTGTGATCCGCATATTTGATTTGGCACATGTTTTACGCTGGATGCCCTTCCGAATGCAACCCTCCCCATTTACCCAGGCTTGGGACCGGCACTAACAATGCACTGGCTTGTGCCCCCCTAATGGCTGGGTTTAATCATGTTTCATGTATTCATGTAAAATCAAATAATTAAGGAATTTATTGTGACTACACATTCAGTTGTATCGATGTAATTTGTGGCTTTTTGTGTCGGGCTCTGGACTTCTGATTGGGAGGTTGTGTTTTTGGTTCACTAGTCTGAATTGTAAATCGCCCTGAATAAAATAATGATAGATAGATGGATGGATGGATGGATGGATGGATGGATGACATTTCAACAAGATTAAATTTAGCATGTTACTGTATAGTATAACATAATGCTTGATCACGCTACTCTGTTTTTTTTTTTTTTGTGATTTGAGAAGTGTTGTCATGCATGTAGTTATAATAGTTGAATAGCAGCATTAAAAAAAAAAAACAAATACAGTACAAGAGGCAGCATCTGCCTGAAAAAAGCATAGATGTGTCTAACCAGATGAGACTAAAATTATGACATGACCACAGTTGTTCAGGAAAACAATAGGTGAAAAACAGGGTGGGATTAAAACACAGACTAGAAAAAAAAACACAGAGGAGCAGCTACAAATGCTGGAATTATACAAGGCACTTAAATAAACTAGGCTTTCGCGAAACTTTGCACACTCATTTTTCACAGATTCAGTTTACATATTTCAGTTGTACGATAACAATTGTATTTCAACCTGTAGTGAAATTTTAAACGTATTTAAAGTGATGGCGTAGCATAAGATATGTTACTGTACATCTTACTTTTAGAAAAGGTTCAAAATTAAAGTAAAGGACTTTTCTGTGCAAAGTTGATAATAGGAAAATGCAAGGGATGATTATGATGGCGAGAGTGTGTCTGTTTGTTTGTCACCTTAGGGCAGAAAACATCCTTTGACATGTTGTGCTACTTCCATGCTCCTAAAACAAGAAGGCAAGAGTACAATGTGCTAGTTAGAGGCTAGTTTCCAGCAGCATTGATGACTCTTTGCCAGCAGCAAGCATAGCGATAAGCAGACGGCATTTTAAGTGCTGTGGCAAAGGACTCGAGCTGTTAATGTGTGTGTTTGTGTACGAGAGAACAGGAGGGAGGGAGAGAGGCAGAGAGAATGAAGGACAGAGTATAAAGGGGAAGAGTGTGAGAGAGATGTTCTCTTCTGGAAATATTTTGTATGCGCACCAGGAGAGTTCCTCACACTGAGCACCGATCCTAATTAACTGTTAATTGTGGCCTCAGCAACAACCACTGCATTCATATGTGTGTGTGTGTGTGTGTGTGTGTGTGTGTGTGTGTGTGTGTGTGTGTGTGTGTGTGTGTGTGTGTCAGGCAGTAGGGGGGTTGGAGCATAGCCTTAAGGAGTGGAGACAAGATAAGACAAGACAAAAATTTCCTATTTGCTCTTTCTATTTTTGGGCAAGAAAATATGTGCAAAAGACACACTAAGCAGTGGCAACATGCATTCACAGTCTGACAACTTTTAAAAGTGCATGTGAGAGAATCAGGTATCACAGATATCACAGGAGACAGATGTGTCCGTGGTTGGGTGGGTGAGCTCTGTAACCATGGCGATAATATTCATTCTCTCTGTTCTGGCTCTACCTGCAAAAACAGACCAAAAAAAAGGCACACATAGTAGAAGGTTGCCATTAATAAAACTCCTCTCTGTGTGGCTTAGTCATTATACAGTATGGAGCTCCCTGGAGGGTAGATATTCACTCATACATGCGGCTCCACATCACCCTGTCGGTCTGTAAAAGTGCAAGCCAGCTTGCAGAACACTTGCACGTACACACTAACATACATATTCATGAGTTTACAGCCACATGCTACTAGTAAAGTTTTCCAGAATATCCAGAAGTACTGTAGTGCATCCTGTATCTCTACACATTTGCATATATGATAGGTGTCAGAATAAGAAACATGAAGCACTCTTATGTAAACCATCCACACTGGTGCTTGTGCACACACACACACACAACTGTGCATTATTGTACTGGTGCAGAGTTGGATATGGGATGTGTGCAGGAACAAGTGGCAGGATCACTCCACTTCTCAAGGCAGTGCTGTTGAAATTACACTGTGTATCTCAGCAGGAGTTTTAGGGCACAGAAATGGATTACACACAGTGGTGTTTTACTGAACACACACAAACAGATACACAGGAAGTCCATCACTCATGTATGCTCTCTTGTGCATCACACATATAACCTTTTTCTTACTGATAAGTTTTTAACACTCTTTTTTTTGTTTGTACATCAGGGGAAACCATTTAATGTTTTATGTAGATTCCTTTCAGAGAGGTTGTTGGCACAACTCATCATCTTCAGAGGACATACAGTTATCCCAGTTTATTGCGGCGCTTAAGTGTTAATGTGTTACTAGAGGAATTTTAATTAATTAGCCTGGATTTCCATACTTTTTCAGGCAGAGATTAAAATGTTTGGTAAACTCCCATATGGTGCAAATGTGGGAGTTTAAAAATTAAAAAAAAAAATAATTAAGAAGAAGAAGAGAATATAAGGAAGATTTTTTTATGGTGGTCATGAGAATAAATTGGGTTGCCTGAGTTGTGTGCATGACTACAAGATGTTGTCTCAAAGCCCCTGATGTCACCTGTAGATCTAGATCATATTAGTTTTCTAGGCAATAACCACTTTTTTGTTTTTTTTTTCAGTAGAGAACCAGCAACCAATAGGAAATAGAATGAAGGATATAGAAAAAGGCTTTTTTGACATCTAGTGCCATGTCAGTATCATGGATTTCAATGCGCCATTTCACCTTTCTCTCTATCCACCCCTATCCATTTCTTGCTCGCTTTCTCCCTCTCTATCTTTCTCTATGGTAGACACTGGTCAGTGGAGCCATGCTGAGCCTGGAGCTTAGAGTAACTGGCAATACAATGACCTGCTGTTGCTCTCCATCAGAACCCTGTCTCTGTTCCATGTATATACCATTCTTCACATTCTTACAAAGGAATGTGTATGTGAGATGTAAAGAATGGAACTAATATAAGTGGTATATAGCTAAGAGGTCAGACTATAGTTGATACTTCATATAGTTAATATAGTTGATAGATACTTTATATAGTTGATATAGTAGATAGTTGATAGGTGGAAAGCTGGTGTAAAAATGAGGTTACAAATCAAGGATCCTTTTAATTACATAGACATACAAGTGTCTATATAGACACAAAGACCTTTCCTTGATATTACCTCTGCTGGAGTTATTCATCTGTTCAACATGTGTTTACATTGGTGTCAAAAACTTGATCTGGACAGTGACATTCTGTATGCTCACACAAACACACACACACACACAAACACACACACACACACACACACACACAAAAATCAATAAAGATTCATCCTGTGGACTACTGTCAAATCCTCGACCATGGTAATCACATACCTATGCCTTAGCTAAACCTACTAAAATGATCCTCTGCTGGACTGACCTTCCTCTGTCAATTTATAAACTCTGAACAGACTTAATCTGTCCAGACAATGCAGTGAATTATCGTTGGAGCTTTTGAGGTACATTTCCATAACACAAAGGTGAATCCCACACGACCACAGAGGGGACATGTAAACAATGCGACCACGATGTACCAGGAGACAGAACTGAAATAGCTCCCATATAACCCCTGCTGGAGTCCTGATGCTGCCGTGCTAAGCCAAGAGCTTAATAATTCTTGGACAGGAAAGAATTCAATTGCGTTTCTATTCAGATGACATGTATGTGTCAAGGTTGTGCCCTCACAAATTAATACGTTTTATAAGAGGCTTACATACTAAAAAAATATATATATATATATATATATATATATATATATATATATATATATATACTAAATCTGTAAAAAGCTGTCCTTGTGCGCACACTCACACAATAAACACAAAAACACAAACACACACACACACACACACACACACACACACACACACACACACACACACACACACACACACACACACACACATACACACACACACACACAGCAGAGTAGGTGTGTCAAGCTGGGACTGATTAAAGTGCAGGGGCGATGTCAGCAACATAAAGCAGAGGCAGTAATAGGAATTACCTGTCATCCATTTGCTAGTGATCGATTCTTTCACATGTTTGCTGAAGACGGGCCACTTAATCTCTCCCTCTTTCTCTCTCACAGCAGTAATACAGGAATTACATATTTACACCCTGGTAGCTTCTTATTTTTTTCACCTCCGGTTCTTTGACTTTTTCGCATTCTTCACTACCCACTATTTTTCACTTGGGGATGCCATAACTTAAATTTGCACATTTTTCTGTATGGCTTAAGGAAGATGAAGGAAAGATGTGAATTTTGGTCCTATAAATAATAATAATCCTAAATATCTTTATGAAGATCATTGGTCCATATGTAATAGCACTTTCTAATGTGAGGCTGTACATTGCATACTTTTAGCTAAAATTAAGATAATACAACCAACACACATGTTTGCTATTGACAGAATGTTCGCTCTGATCTAAAAAGTGGACAGCTGACTATCACGTCCTCATATGGAAAATCAACAAACTGCTGGAAGCATGCAATTGCATATGATGCCCCTGAATTCTGCAGCATTTTAGTGCTCTTTTAGGTTCTCTGTAAGGTTTATGGAGTCCTAATCCCAGCTTAGAAGGTATAGAAAACTAATAAAACTGGACTGAAATAAAGTGTCACCTCTATTTTAAAAAAAGTCAACACTGATGGGTTTTGGTTTGGAGAAATTTAATTGATCAATTTAATGCAGACCAAAATTGAGGGGAACATTTATTAGCGGAACTCTTCTACCTATCTTGAGCCTAATGTGTTTTTCATCACTTAATGTAGTCAAGAACAAACAGTATAGGTGACCAATCAGGTGATCAGCAAACATGCAGGCATATCTTGTTTAATTGTCACTTCTTCTTCTTCTTCTTCTTTACTAACCACATCAAAAAAAACTCAAAATAACTTTTAAGGTTGGCATGCCATGAATCGCTGTGTATACATGAATATCTTGCTACAAAGAGCTCATTGAATTCAAAGCATTCAGATATTTACTTTTCACTGTATTTTGGTCTGAATCTATTAGAAATGTCAACGTCAAAATTCTGAAGTCTGTGGCCCAAGTACCTAAAACTGGGCTTAGTGAAACATTTGATGACCTAAACTAGTTTTGTTCATTCCACTGTGTCTAAATCACAACCATCTGATCAACAGAAAAGCTTCAAAATAAATTATTTGCCGTAACATTAAAAAAAAATCAAAGAGAATTTGTAATAAACATTACTTTTAAAGGGTTTTTTTTTTTTTTTTTTTTTACTTAGTGATAGTCATCACCCAAATTTGGATACATGCCATTGACATTTCCTTCATAAACCCCCCACAGTGCCACTATGAACCCCCTGTTGGCAAACCCTGGTCTAAATAAAGCAGCTCTCTCACAATGAGCAGGATTGAGCTACAGCTCTCAGTTATGTCAAGTTATCTCATTTCACCTCAACCATTTTTGTATTTTTTTTTATGCTTTAATGGCCTCAATGAGCCAAATCACAATGTGCTGAATTGGAGAACTGAATAAACCAACATCCAAAAAAGCAGCAATGCCAGATAAAAGATATAACAAAGGACCAAAAGAGCAAGAAAAGGCCAGAAACTGGACACAGCAGTGCTTGTGCACGGGGAGTAGACCTGCCGATACTATCACAGCTGTGTCCATACAAAACACTTCATTGTCTCTGTTTGTCCATGACTAAGCTGTATTAATGAATTTGTTTGACAGTGTCTAAGCAAACAAAAGCTTAATTATGTGAGGTATTTCGGGAGAGCTGGGCATGGCGCGAGTTCCTATAATGGCTGGGTGAGGTATTTGTTTTGCTTGGCTACATTTTGGAGTACTTTTCAATCAAAGGCTCAGCACTCCTTAAACGGTCGGAAGCCCTGGGCCATTAGGTAGGTTTGTTAATCATTTAAATGTTTTGTTAATATAGGTTTATGATGGAGATGGGACCAGAGGACAAGTACATAGACAAGCCTGTAGAAATAAACACGTAAACTTGAACATGACACCAGGCTCTCAGAAATGAGGACATCATTTTGAAAAACACTTTTGGCATAAACATGCTCATCAATTATTACTTCTCATGACACAGTCACAGACAAAACATGCTTATAGTTTAGATCTGGACATATGACCTCAATTTATTTGTGGAAAAAAAAAAAAAAATGAGTCGAGAGGAGAAACTCTCAGTGATGTGTAAATTTTGTATAAATAATTCATCAACGTACTTTCACCAGCAAAGCATCTCTCCTTTCTTGCAGTTCTCCTCCTATCCTTCATTGCTCTTTTTATTTTACCTTCAGATGTGCCCAGCAGTGATATATTTTCTCTTTACCCAGACCTTGGCACCGACAACTAAGTTTAGAAAGCCAGCTTTCAATACAGCATCAGACTAAATGTGAAGAGAAGCAGCATTAATGTTAGTTAGTTCTTTGCCGTTTCAGGTTTCAGGTTTTCACATATAGATTCTTGCCTAAGCTCACACACAGTGCAGTGCTTTTTCAGCGTTAATACCGTCAAGAAGTGGTTTAGCTGTCACTATGGGTCTCTTCACTTGTCATGCTTATAAAACAGAACAGGCTCTATTTCATTGATAACAATGCAAGCACAAAACTAAGGCAGAACATTGCAGTGTTAGCATGTGTTTTTGGAACAGATATACACTTTGTGAAGTGGTAACCTGGTAAAAAGCTGCATATTGCAAAAAGGGGTTGGGATAAATTTATAGCTGTCAGTCGATTCAAATATTTTATCAAGATTAATCGCATGATTGTCATGAGTTAACCCGTGATTATTTGCACACAAGTTTTGATCCTCTAATCAACATAGGCATGGACAAATATGGATGCTTTATGCAAATGTATGTTTATTAATAGTAAAACAATACTCAACATAGAGCATAAAGACAAAAGTATTCTTGTTTATGGTTTAAAGTATTTTTAAACTATTAAACTTTTATATTTCTTTATTTATATTTTTTTATAAAAATGGCCAAACAGAAATGTACGCTGCAATAATCGCACGTCAATGAAATTTGTGCAGTTAAAATTAATTTGCGTTTTTAATTTTGACAGCCCTAGTTTAAATAATAAAAAATGATAAAGAGGTGGGTTAGACTTGCTTCTGAGATATCCATTCAACTCCTATAATTCCCTTTTAGAGCTGAGTGCACTGGCAGTGCAATGTAGTGACATTTTCCTAATGACATCCAGATCACACATCAATATTTTAGTAGTAGAAATAGCTTAATGGATGACATCACTTACAAAATAAGTGTTTTGTTTTCTTGCAGGTTTTTCTTGTGTTAAGTCTCATGAGCATTTAAGGACATTTATCAGTCCAATTTCTCCCCTTTGGTCAGTGCAGTATTGAAGAGTTTGTTATATTATTTCTCTCTAGGGTAGTATCAGGTTCAAAATATTACTGAACTCCACATTGTAGAAAGTTATGAAAGTAGTAAAGTTTGTTACCCTTTTTAAACAGCACTATATGTGCACAACTTTTTGTACAATGGACTGTATTATCAGGATGTCACGGTTTCCATAATAAATGTGACAACCGAATGAAACAACAAACCGGAGCCCACTAAGGTTTTAATGTTGACATTTTCATGTCTAGTTACTGCCAAGACTAATGTCCTTAATTACTATTAATTAAACGATGTTACATGTATAATGACATGTCCCCTTCCTGATTCACATTTATTAACCACAGCTAATAACAGGTGTGTCTGTTTAAGTAAAATCATTTACGTCAGCTTTATTTAGTTCAAAGAAAGCAATTTGCATTGATGTGAAATAATATGAATTGTGTACATTTAAACGGGTTGAATTGTGTACATTTAAACGGGTTGTAGGAAACTAGGTTTACTTGGGTTCATTAATGAAAGGTCTTCTGATGTGATAATGCTTTGGATATATAGTGCATGCCACACCTTGCTCATACTCAAGTTACTGTTACTGCAATTAGCACTATTTGACTCTATAAATAATTCCCTTCTATACTTATATACTATGATCACACTATCTGGTGTCAACCACATGAGGATGGGTTCCCTTTTGAGTCTGGTTTCTCTTCCTCATTTTGTTTTAGGGAATGTTTCCTTGGGACAAATGTATACATTTAAATTTTATATCCTTTTTTGTTTATGAATAAAATTGAATTAAGTAAAGAGCTCATTCAATGTCACTATATCAACAAATATACACATTCCGCAGACATTTTAATCCTCAATAATGAGCATAGTAATAAATTGAGAAATTATAATTTGCTTTAAGGCCAGAAGCACTAAATTAATCAGTATGTTCTGACCAGTCACAAGCAAGAATTCAACTGCACTGTGGTGCAAAATGTAAAAATGTAACATTCAGCATTGGTCTCATGGACATTTCCTCGTATTCTGATCAGGGGTGGGTAGGTAGAGGTAGACAGCACTTTGCACACTGATAGTTTTCCCAGGATAAAGGCTGTGCAATTTGAAAGACAGAGTACGCATTTGGATTCCAAAGTGTTGTGACTCCATTACAACAGCAGCGCTGCAGCCTCAAACTCAGTAACACACACAGAGAGACTCACCCCTTCCAGAAAGCTTTTTTGTCTGCTGTGATCTGTTGCTAAATTTATGATGTAGGAAGTTGTATTTTTGACAAGCACTATGACACAGTAAATTGTACATTCAGTCTTTAATTATATCATATCAAGCCTTTAATATAGTTGTACATAAATTTGATAGGTATGGTGTAATTGATTGGTGTAACAGATTATTTGTTTTATATATATATATGGTGTAACATATTAATTGGTTTTATATATATATATATATATATATATATATATATATATATATATATATATATATATATATAGTTATATATATATAGTTATATATATATATATATATAGTTATATAGGTATATAGGTCTGGATTTTCTTTCACATGAGTAAGTAACTATGTAAAAGGATCAGTCCGGATTAGAGAGCTCATGGCTCTTATCCTCATCCTTCTGTAATTAACAGCAAAAGAAAAAGAATAAAAAGAAGGGGTAAAGCTAGAAAATACACAGATTTTAATGGATAGATTTAGAAAGCACACACACACACACACACACACACACACACACACACACACACACACACACACACACACACACACACACACACACACACACAAACAAGAATGTGTGTATGCTTAATGACAGGGAGCAAGCAAGCAGTATATGAGTGCATAGTAGCAGCCATCAGTTTAGAAGCCAGGACAAATAGAGCTGAATTTAGCTGTATGGTTTGATGCACTAAGCGAAATGCTGAAAACCACACACACACACACACACACACACACACACACACACACATTCACACAAACAGAGCTATTATAATAAAGGTTCGTTTTTGTACAGAAAACAAATCGGACTGCTCATGGTGACACAGCACCATCAAGTGACTCATAAACCACACAGGCTCTGAAGGAGATGGTGTGTGCATGTGTATTCACAGGTGTCTAAGAAGCTGACAGATGGACAGGTAGAAGAAAGCAGGAATATCGTGTTGTGCAACAATCGCTGCTGTAACACGTGAGGGGGAATTGAAAGAAAGAAAGAAAGAAAGAAAGAAAGAAAGAAAGAAAGAAAGAAAGAAAGAAAGAAAGAAAGAAAGAAAGAAAGAAAAAGAATCTCTGACATGCAATCAGATTAAAACATCTGTGTGTGTGCCCAACAGTTTCATCACAGCAGCAGCAGCATTCTGACTTTGCAGCTGTGGGGTAGCAGATTACTCAGAAAAGAGGAAGAGATGAAGGACAGCAAGAAAGAGATAGGAGGAGCAAGAGATTGCACAGATTTGTGTCACAGATGAAAATCTATTTACACTAACAATATGACATTTTTTACTATATTACTTTTTATGCTGTGACTTTTCTCCTGCCTTGCTTCTCTTATCCCTCTATTTTCAGTTTTATCCTTTCAGTTAAGGGTGAGAGATTCACCGAATGAAACTGACCTGTAACTTTACCCTCTGTCTCACTCAGTGGAGGCTGAAATACCTGAACTTACTTTTGAGCTATGCTTCATAAACAATACAGCTTTAGCTTAGTCTTCCAGTTAGACATTTTAAAGCATAAATATTAGTGGAATCTTTTTGTAAACACTGACACACCCTATACTTTATATAAGAGCTTGGCACTCGGCAGAAATTACATTATGGGTGAGAAAACACAATGAAATACATTCAGTACAATAACATGGACAAATCACCAGGCAGCCATGAAAAATGTATTAAAACATATGATCAGCACTTTAACCAGGCCAAGATATAGCCAATATGTCTTCACTCATGGTGATCAGTAGTGTAAAACTGTGCATGAAATTTTTTGCAATGCTTGGAAAGATCTCCACACATTCTGCTATGAAATATCAATAAAAGCTGTACAGAAATTCTAGTCTCTTTGGCCACCGGTGCTACTAAATAAAGGGAAACAAAATGACCAACATCCAGCCAGTGAGGACAAAAAACATCTCCCTTTGCCTGTCAATCATGTTGCCTGACAAAAAAACTCCCCCTTTTAGAGTAATATTATTGGTGCAGCCAACTTTTCATTTTATTCTATAGCATCTTTGCAGCAGCATTGGTTGAATGCTTTAGAGAAATCATAATAAATAAAAAAAAGAATAGTACATTTAAAAATAAAATGAGGTTATGTGCAGTAGCCTATTAAGCATATACCAGTCTGAATAATAATGACACTATGTAATAATAATAATAATAATAATAATAATAATAATAATAACATTTTTTCATAATCTTAATCATCCCTTTAGTGTCATGCGAGATTACTCTTACTGTGCTAAATATTTTTGCTACTATAATTCCATGCTATCAGCCACTCCAGATTTTTACTTGGAAGTTTATACACACATTTTCCACAGCAGTGAGTCTCCACAAGAGTCTAACAGAACAGCTTAATGAATTGTACACACCCTGGCAAGCAAAAAAACACAAAAAATTGCATGTCAGTTTAAAAAAAAAGTAAAGTTCCCAGCTGATTCTTGCAACTCATGCCTTAAGATGGAATTTATATATAATATCTGCTTAGCACATTTCTTCAGGGACGTCTTCAATGGCAAAATAAATCTTATTCACCATCATGACCTCTCCCCAGCTCATGCATTCTGTCCAGATAAATTTTAATAGCATAAAGACACTTATGAGAGTGCCCAGAGGACATGCTTTGTTAAGCCGGTGCCTTTGCCAGCTGGGCACAGTATATATTTTAAGGTTTTAAGCTTAGTTTCATCAAAATTTTATATTGTATTTTTGCCCTTTTTGTAGCAAGTAAGAAAAAGAGACTAGCCCTTGAAATAAATATGTTGATATGGAAAAATATGAAATGGCATACAGACAAATATTAAATGTTTCCTTAAGTTTCCTGCATAAGGTTAGAGATTTCAGAATATGTTTTATTGGGTTACTGTATATCAGAATTAATGACATGCACACTCACAATAATAGGCAGGATCCGGGCTTTTTGAAGTGCAGCTTTAAGCATGGAATATTTTTAACTCAAAAGTCTTATGCTGTCATGTTCCTGAGCTTCACTATGCAACAGTGTGTGTTTAAAAAAAACAAATATCATGATCCCTCACAAGCACCAATAGAGAGAGATTGACCGATGACCTTTGTGCTTCCGATACGGATGAAAGAAGGATCAGTGGACAACTGGTGGCTGTCCGTCATCAGAGATGGGCCTGGCCCAGCTGCGTGTGCGAGATAGCTGCTGGAGTCTGTCTGGCAGGAGCATCAATGATAATGAAATCATGGAGTGGTTGGCAGGCTGCTGCATTCAGGAGATTCATTACAAAACACTGCTGAGAAAATTCTCCCTATAAGATTTTTTTTCACACACTCTGAGTAGTGCACTATATCAAATATAGAACAGCCATTATTTCATATGTACAGCAGTGTCAGGAACTGGAAACCATTTTTCCAGTTCCTGCTTCCTACACATATTGTACTTGATTAGGATTTAACATCATTCTCTTATCCGCTGTCTTCCGCCCCTGCATTCCCAAACAGGTACTCCTTCACTTGGCTGCAACGCACACGCTCTCGTTCTCTCACACTTCGAAATGGCAGCGCTCCAGGAGCTGACAACAGCTGAGCAGTCAGAAAATGCTAGCCAGTGATGTTACAAAGAGAGACTAGCAGCTGCCTCCTGAGAACACTCCTCAGACCTCTTAGTGATACAGAGAGAAGCTATAATTTATTTAGACTTAAATAATGCAGGCTTTTATTGGGAAACAAAAACGCCAAGACAGACCGAACAGGAGAGAAAGAGAGAGGAAGTCGAGAGGGAACAGTTCATCTGTTACTGGCAAGCAAAACTGCTCATTTAGTTCCAAAAAGGATTTCCTGCATATTCCTTTTTAAATGTTGACAAGCTCTCCCCCAAGGAGGCACAAGCAATTGGAAAGGAGACTGTGAGGCATCTTTGTGCTATGCTGGAGTAAACATGTCCGTGTATGCCAGCACACACAAACAGACCTTATTATTGTCATTGATTTCTTGGAGGTATACATTAATAAGAAAGCAAATGCACAGACTGAAGAATGAAAGTGCTTGGTTGTCGATTACGACCATCATATAGCCTGCGAGTTATTTAATTATTATAAATTTAACACTGCAGCTAGGCGCTATAATTCAGACTACAGGACCACAGCTAATGTTAGCTGTTTCTCAAATAATCTTTTTTTTATCAGTTTTTACAATCTGTTTTGTCTGTCATTTTGCATTTAATTAAAAAATAAAAGCCAATGTTTAATTCAGTGTTTTCTAGATGAAATGGTTAATTAATAATATGATTGCTTATATAACATTAAAAAGCAAATATTCATGTATGTATGGGTCCTTAAATATTTGAAAATTAATAAAGTTATTGTTATACTGTAAAAAAAAAAAAGGGCATCCAAATCTGGCAAATAATTACAATACATTTTGTGGTCCCCCTTTTTAAGGGACTGAAGTAATCACAGACAATAGCTGGTCTATATTGTTCCTTACAGTAAGTGCATCCACATATGAAATCTTTTAACTCTCAATTAAAACTCTCATTAAGTCTCTCACTATCAGTGAAGCAAGCCATCGTTAGGCATAAAAAATCGAAATAGGTCCAACAGAGAGATCAGTTTGCTGTAGCCAAAATAACGATTTTGTTATATTCTTAAAAAAGAAAGAAGGCACTGGTGAACTCAACCCTACCAAAAGGACCTGAAGACTACATAAAACAACATTGGTGTATGACAGATGAATTCTGTCCCTGGTGAAGAAAAATTCTGTCATAACATTTGATCAGATCAAAAACATCTATTCAGGAGAAATGAGAATGTGTCCCTAAGTCAACAATCAAGAGAAGAGTTTACCAGAAGATGTAATCCAAAATCTCAAAAAAACTTGCACAGCTCTGGGGGAAAAAATCCTTGTTGTACCATAATCATGGGAATAGTAGACTACCGATGGGAAGGAACTGTTAATGATTTGAAGCATACTACAAGATGTTATGGGTGTGTTTGTATTGCTGCCAGTGAAACTTGTTCTTTTGTATTTACTGATGATGTGACTACTGACACAAGAAACAGAATACATTCTGAAGGGTATAGGGTTATGTTATCTGCTCAGATTCAGTCAAGTGCTTCAAAGCTGTGGTTAGGCCGTTAGACTTCTGCTCGAAAGGTCACTAGTTAAAATCCCAGGACCAAACTGCAGCTACCTGTAACCCTCAACTGCTATAAATGAGATCATTGTGATTTGGTCTGGATGAAGATATCTGCCAAATGCTGTAAATGTAAAAATTCACTGGACAGTGCTTCACAGCACAGATGGACAATGACCTGAAGCGCACTACAAAAGCAAGCCAAGACATTTTTTAAGACAGATAAGTGTTATATTCTGCAATGGCCAATTCATTTATCTGACCTGAATCCAAATAAGCAGCATTTCACTTGCTGAAGAAAAAAACAAGCAGAAACTGAAAACAGCTGCAGTACAGACCTGACAGCACATCACAAGGGAAGGAACCTAGCATTTAAAGATGTCTGTGGTTTCTAGACTCCAGAAAGTCATTGACCGCAAAGAATGTCAAATGATCGTCGGCTTGTCCAAATTATTATAAAATTTTAATTAATTATGTAATTTCAACTTCAATATAATAATTCATTTGAGTGTCGAAATATTTGTGGACTGGATGCTACTATGGTATGGAATCATAGTTAAAAACATACATATACAAAACTTGTGATATAAAGGTCTAATGATTTGAGTGTTTTGAAGCTCAAAATATAAACTCATATGTCACTTCACATAAGTGTTTCCTAAGGTGTCACACGCTTAAAACACACACCAGAAATGCTAAAGCAACAGGGAGAGTTTTTTTTTTAAAGTGACTGGTAATGTGACAGATTTTCCTTGTTCTGATTGGTTGGATGTTGATGTTCCACATCATTATTTTTTTCTCTCTCTTTTAAAGCCTGGGGCAGCCCCAGAGACCAGTTTCTTCTTTAAACAAGTATTTTATTGACAGCTAACAGAATGTAAGAACTTCACCGAACATTAAAGCCACCATTTTAATGCAATAGGTACTGGCAGTCAAGTGTGTTTTTATCTAAGCACATCAGAAACACACTAATATTTCATTTAAAAAGCTAAAAATGATAATTAAAATGATTCGTTGTAAAAACCATGCTGAGTTTTACATCCACAACCTGGACACTGATCAAAACAAACACCCACACACAAATCATAAACATGCCGCTGAACTGCTCAGTATGCTGTGCAGCAGTGGGTCATGGCCCAAACATTATAGACTGGAGACACGCTCCATGTCCCCTTGTGTCCCATAACAGCAGTAGTATGCTGTAGCCACATGCAGTTACCCCCTGGAAAGAAAAGCTGCCTCACTTTAACACTCAACCTCTGTAAATAGAAGTGCAAGAAGCCTGTTTAATA
Organism: Silurus meridionalis; assembly: GCF_014805685.1. Lineage (NCBI taxonomy): Eukaryota > Metazoa > Chordata > Actinopteri > Siluriformes > Siluridae > Silurus > Silurus meridionalis. The sequence goes on along the minus strand of NC_060905.1, from coordinate 9,285,922 downwards.
GCTAGTGGAAAACAAAAGGGACAATTAAATCATTTATTTGCTCCATAACTTCTGTGAAAATGACTTCATTAAAATACACAGTGAAAGAACACACAGCGAGAGTGAGAGAAAGAGCGAGGCAAAAGTGGGTCGGAGCTCATTTGCATTCAAACATACTCGCTCAGCTCAGACCCATGGAAGAACCCAATTGCAACGTGTAGGAAATAAAAGCTAAGAAAAGATCGCAATAGCAGCCACATAGTTGCTGTGGGGGTAAAAACAGGTTTACTCTCTTAGCTGGTACTGAACTACAGCTCAGAGGAATCCTTCTTTTTATCCCCTTAGACTCATAACACAGCACACATTACCTTTAACAACTATCCATTAAAGGGCAAGTGTGAGACTACTAACCAAAAAGCCTCTCTACACTTCCACAACAGTGCTACAGCACTACTCCAACGGCACTATTGTGGTAGCATGCGTTCTTCACAGTCACCACATTACAATGCTAAGATTTCTTCGTCAAAGGAACAAAGGAAGTTATCAATCGTTTACACCAGGGGTGTCCAACATATGGCCCGCACACTGGGATTCTCCCACTAACGGTTCTAATTTGGCCTACCAAATGTTATTAGAATATCTGTTCTAAATGTAAATGGATTTGTGAACTATAATTGCATTGAAAGATTAAAAAAAAAAAAAAAAAAGGAATGATATCTGCTACTCCATGAAGTGGCAAAAATCTCAAATAAATTAAGTCAAATGGTTAATAGCCTTGACTTATTCTATTGACAGGATGTTTTTAGTAGCGTAAAATGCAGATGAGTTTCCACAACAGAGCCATCCAGTATACAGTCTAATTTCTTGTTTTGTGCAGTTTTAGACATAATATATTTAAGATAATTTTATTTACCAGGATTGCCAGGTTTCAGTAAAAATTTCCAGCCTTCAAAATATTCTTAATATTGCCCTCAAAACTTCAGGCACTTTTAGGGAAAGACACATTTTTCTTCCTCCTCAGCATTTTCTCAAGAGACAAGCTCACTATAATACACACATGCATTTTATCTAGCCTATCTTGGCAAACCTGTCGTTAACTTTCCTGTCTTCTGCTCTTCCCCTGAGCATGGGGAAGCATTATTTCTTTCCCAGTGGACCGTTATTAATGTCGTTGCAGTTTTTTGACAATAATAACTCTTTACAGCTTAATCTCACTGCCCCACAATTGCTGAACATCTAGAAAGGTAAAAAATCAATGAAACTTCAGCTTAAATATTTATCAAATAATGAAGATTAACGTTTGACAATCAGGTGTGCCTTATGGAAATTTGGTGCTGAAAGCATGTCTCTTTTCAAAAGATCTATAGGGTTTTCAAACCAAAGGAGTGAATACATTTACATTTTAAAAACTATACTTACCTACTTTCGATATTATCTGCAAAATATTCATAATTTTTTTTTCTTTTTATAGTTGTAATTTATTTTGTCCAGACCATTCGACAACTCAGTGACATTAAAACACATTTTGAACATAAGTCCACTTTATTATCAACATAAACAGCATTAGTAGAGGTTAAATAAATTGTATTAGGCACTCAAATTCAAACATATGTTGAGTCAACCTGGTGCTAAGGCTTTGGACACTTGCCGGGCATTGACAGGGAGGCAGAAGGGGGGCATAGATGGACGTCAGGGTTGTTTGCTCTCCTGCTGTAGCGGTAAATAAACATGTATGCGAGTGAACAGAGATAGAGGTGCTTTTATTTCAGCAGGAGTGTTTGCACTCCTGCTGGAGTGGTCCTGGAGGAAAGCCATGGTCACCGTACCCTGCTGGCCTGCAGAGGAACACTGGGTTCTTTCAAGCGTAAAGCCCCCTGCCCACACAGGGTCAACCTGGTGCGAACGCATAATAAGGGTTCCTACAGTCCAAGCCAGCTATCAATGAAAAGCAGATTTGTATATGCCAGCGCATACAGAGCAAGTGCTCCTCAGAAGGAGGCGTCATTTCTGTGTGACAGTGAGAAGGTCACTATTCTCCAGGCAGCTAATTGGTAGTTGCATTTTTTAGCACCAGGGTTCTGGAGCAATATTGTCTTGTTTTTACTGTGTACTGTGTTCCACTGTGTATAGTAGAGATGACGATAAAAGCCTCTTGACTCTTGACTAATTGTTTCACTTGGAGTCAAGCACATTCACGTTTCTTACAGAAACCTGCTGACAATAGTAATCCAGCTCTCAGTTGCACACAAAAGATTTTCTGCTTATATTTTACTTTTGAAAGCAGTACACTTGAATGAAGATATCTTTATGATCCCCTTTTTGTTGTTGCCCTTTTGGTCATGTTGTTTCTTGATGTGCTCAAGTGGAAAGCCAGCCATTGAACATTTGCTAATGAAATTCTAACTTAGAGCATCCTTTCTGTGTCCCATCCAAAGCTGTGCCCACGAAACTGATCTAGCCTAGAATGCAGGAGGGTTTTTTATAGGTTGACAAACAAATAGTAATACCTCTTTATTCTTAGACTGCTTGGATGTTGGTTGATGCACATTGTTTCGGTTTTTTCTCCAATTGCCTTAACATTCAAGCAGATATTCTGCAGAGAGATGCTAGATATTGGAAGAATTTCATATTTAATCAGAGCAGATCTGTTGCTCAATCCTTGTCATCCATGCTCATTAGCTCAGTCTGGGTCAACAGTGACTTTTCTCCCTATTTCTCACCCACTAATCACTTGATAGTGGCAATTACACAAAGGATCTGGATTTGGTTCCTCTAGCGCACTCTCTTACAAATGCTAAAAGGTTGCCAGGGACAACAGCTTGAGGCAGGGACGATGGCCAGATCAAAACGCCTCACAGTGAGGTTGTGTTTTGAGCAGTGCCAGTGCTGCTCTAATGAACTACAAAGATTTCTTTTTGCAGTGTGAAGAAGGGTTCTGTGCTTGTTCTTGTGCTCATGCTTGCCTTGTGTCTGTCTCGTACATAGGTTTGACTATCAAGAGCTGCTCCACAACTCCACCTTCTGCCTGGTTCCACGTGGACGACGCTTGGGATCCTTTCGCTTTCTTGAGTCTTTGCAGGTATGCCAACATTAGCCAGGTTTATTTTTAACTGATCTGACTTGATGTCAGTGGTTGATGGTTCAGCAGCTACACAGCACTTTAGGCAGTACCAAACCCACCTTGTGGCTAAACAACCCAAACTCTCCAGAATGGGCATTAGACTATGGGTGGGAAACTGCAGTGCATATATTTTTAGGCTTACTGGCATTGTGTGTGTGAAAGGGCCGGAAGCTCACATAGGGCACCCTCAGCTCTGCTGAGCAGTGCTGAATGGACAAATCAACAAAAACAGTGAGTTTGGCAGCCGTAACACTCACCGTAACTCCTCCTCACAACCCCACTTTTTTCTTTCTGTTGGTCCAAGTTCACAGTGTTCTTTGCTCTCACTTTTCCATTCACTCCTCTTTGAGCTTCTTTTGCTTTGCCAGCCAAAGCTACATAAAGAACTAAAAAACTGGCAGTTATCAGTGGATTTGGAAGTGGAACATTCTCAAACATCCTCTGACCCACCACCCCACCCCCCAAATACACACATACACACAGACACACACACACACACATCATTCAGACTTAACCCATCTGACTCTTTCATATCTTTAACATAGTCAGTCTCAGATCCAAACCTAAAAAATGTGCACACATGTCGGAGAACTGGCCACCAGCAGCCAAGAACAGTGTTATTCTTCTAACTTCTTTGAGGTTAAACATACAGGCAAGGTTTTGGTTCCACAGAGAGAAGTTAACTACCTAGAGTTGTTGTTCAACAATAGTATCATCTAAGGCTTTCTTAGAATAAAGGCTGGGTTTCTCTGCACCAGAGAGGGCTTGTTTGATCTCTGCCTTTTTTAAAGCATTGCTCTCCTGTGATTTCATTAAAACAATTAACAACCGAGCAAAATACATGCTGCGAGAGAAAAAGCAAACTAGAATACAGATTTCAGAGAAAGTAAAGCAACTTTTGTAAACAAGAAAGAAGAGGAAAAAAGACAGAGCTTAATAAAACCTTGCCTCCCCCTCAACTATTGATCAAAAGAAGGATAGTGTTTAATTAGCAGCCCAGGGCCCTCAATGTCAGGCCTGCTTAGCACAGATTCTTGTTGAGAATTGATAATAGAATTGAGGCATACTTTGGTCATTTGGGATACAAACCTTTGATACAGAACTTGTTCCAACTCTATATGAATTAATAAAACTAATAGTATGACCAGTATATTTGATATTGAAGCTATTTTGTTTAGAAACAATTGAATTTTGGCTGAATTCTTCTTTCCTGTCTCCCTGTCCCCAGGCGGCCTGTATCCCAGTGTTGCTCAGCAACGGGTGGGAGCTGCCCTTCTCTGATGTCATCCAGTGGAATCAGGCAGTTATCGAGGGAGATGAGAGGTTGCTGCTTCAGGTAAACAGCATGCTGACAATCGCTGAGTGTTTGACTTGTTTTTATTTTTTTATTTTATTTAAAATCATGTTACTGGATGAATGCAAGTTGTCTGGTTATTAGACAAGTTCATGGCATTTCCATGTACAACATTTAATTTAGCATATTCCCTAGATAAAATTTATTTTTGTTCCATAAGGTGCCCTCTACAGTGCGGGCAGTGGGCACTGACCGCGTGCTGGCACTAAGACAACGTACACAGATGCTTTGGGAGGCCTACTTCTCCTCAGTGGACAAGATTGTTCTCACCACTTTAGAGGTAAACATGAGGTGGATTGTATGTAGGTTTTAAGCAGACTCGATCTGGCAAGGACTGTCAGGGGAAATTAAAACAAGGATGAAGATGCTCCGCATCATTAGCACCCACTTAGTGATGTGCCTTCAGGTTAATTGCCAAACACAATGTTGGTTTAGCATAAATAGTACGAGTCAGCATTGCCCTCTTCTGGCCAACTTTAGAAATGCATGACAATCAATTGGAAAGGAATATAATAAAGAAATATGGCTGGTAAATCTGATGGGAAAATAATGTGTATTTTATGGAGTAATCACAGTAACAAGACTGTTTCTGTCTCGCAGATCATTAAAGATAGGGTGTATGCCCACATCTCAAGAAATAAGTTCATGTGGAATTCTTTGCCCGGTGGACTTCTGGTGCTGCCCGAATATTCAGTCCACCTGGCCCATTACCCTTTCTACTATTTGAACCTTGGTAAGCATTAAGAAGGGATGCATGAGTTATTTAACATCACTTTCACAATTAATAAACTGATAGTATGTTGCAGAAAAACATTTTAATGCAGTAGTGTGTTTAATCACACAGAACTGCCCCAAAGTAACTTAATCAAATAAACTATGCTTAAACATACTACATTCACCACAGTAACCTTGACCAAAGTCTCAGTCTACCATAACTTCTATTAATGCAGGAGTCATGCCTGGCCAGGAATTTACTGCAGTCATCCATGCTACATCTCCGCTGGTTTCCCAGTCTCAGCCAATTATGAAGCTCCTGCAAGTGGTGTCTAAATCCAAATACTGCTCACAGGTACACCAACTGTTTCCAGAAAGCATCTTTTTTTTTTTCCTCTGTTGAGTTTTTTATGCCATGTAAAACCCCACTTTTCTTTTCTTTTTTTTTATACAGATTATCATCTTGTGGAACAGTGAAAAGCCGCCCCCTCACAGGAGCAAATGGCCGCCCATGCCAGTGCCCCTTGTTGTCACAGATGGTAGAAGGAAAGTGAGTGTCTCCACATGAGAGTAGAGTCATGCTGTGGCCATATGCAAAGAACAGACCTGCAGTTTCCAAGGCATTTTATAAATTTACTCATTACATTATTTATTCTGCATTTTACAGACAAGCAGCCGTTTCCTGCCGCATGTTGCAATCGAGACTGAAGCGGTACTTAGCCTTGATGAAGACTCAGTGCTACTGACTAGTGAGGTTAGATGTTCCTTTTATCAATCAAATTGCAAGTGTAAACAATCGTGTTCAACAATATTTTGAGTGTCGAGTTTATGGTCGAATAAATAATTCGATGAACTCTAAACGAATTAAACGATTTGCTCATAAAACGTCATAAAATTACAAATCCTTGTAATTATTGAAATGTTCATTTAAATTTAAGAAATTTCCCCACTGTGGGACGAATAAAGGTTTATCTTATCTTAAATATTCACAGCTCACATGCATATAAAGTTGGGTGCATTGATTTTTTTTTTAGGTCAACTTTGCATTCCTTGTATGGCGGAGTTTCCCCGAAAGAATTGTCGGATATCCACCCAGGAGTCATTTCTGGGATCCAGTAAAGAAAATTTGGGGTTACACCAGCAAATGGACTAATGAATACTCAATCGTGCTGACAGGAGCAGCCTTTTATCACAGGTAAAACTGCATCTAACATTAATAATGACAGTGAAATTTTATGTCTTCCTATTATTGTCCTCTAAATCTGAGCTTGTGCTATTTTTTTTTTTACTCTGATAGGTATTATCATTATCTGTTCTCACATTATTTGCCCCCTTCATTACGGGCGTTAGTGGACCGCAGCTCAAACTGTGAAGATATCCTGATGAACTTCTTAGTGTCGTCTGTGACTCACCTGCCACCTATTAAAGTGGCTCAAAGAAAGCAGTATAAAGAGATGCCTAATCCACAGGTAAGACATGAGTCATATTCAGCAGATTTAGACTTATTATAAATATCACATTAGAATAAATCATGTTTTTACAGGTCAACATTTTTGTCTTTGTCATTTGTATTTATTTCATCAGAGCACCAACATGGCCCCCTGGGCAAACCCTGAGCACTTCACCCAGAGACAAGAGTGCATAAACACCTTTGCAAGCTGGTTCGGCTACATGCCTCTTGTGCACTCGCAGCTCCGTCTCGACCCTGTTCTTTTCAAGGACCACGTGTCTGTCCTGCGCAAAAGTATAAGGACCTTGAGCGTGCTTGAGCCACACCGAGGCATTGGCTCTCTCTTTAAAAATGTATAAACTCTGCAAAGTACAAGAGTTAACCTTGAGCCTTGGTTAATATTTGTGTTAACTGAAGAGGGACCGCTTCCAACCTACTGAATTTTTGACTGGATCTTCAATTTTTCACACAAACTCAATTTCGAAAGGGGGGGGCAGCCTCCATGCTATCAGATTGCACTGGATGCCATTTCAATTGTGGTTTGATGTTAGCACCTAGCATGATGCTAACAGTTCCATAAACTAACATTATTGTGTTTGTGGAGTCAGTCACAACACAACCTGACTCAATACATGAAAATGTACATACATGACCAATAAAACATTTCTGAAATGCAATGTGTTTTGAAGTGGAACTGCATTAAATAAGAAATGAGTGAAAATTTATTTTACATTTCTATTTTATATAAAAATGTTTGTGAAGATCTTTAGCTGTACAGAAGACAGTACAAAACGTTATTAGTGTCCACACTCTGAAGAAAATTTACACGTACATTTACGTTCCATCTTCTGCACAATACAGTAGCTGCCAGGAGGAAACTGAGCGACATCACCCGGTTTCTTGCTTGGAGGGTCAGGAATTCCATGTCAGTGCCACCCAGGAAACCTGTAGCCCAGGCTGGTCTCCCATCTGTGCCTCTAGTGAGGACCTGGCATGGAATTCATATTCCTAGGTCGTTGGTAATCCAAGGGGATTTTTGTTCAGTAATTTACAGCAAGTAGTACAGATCACAGACAAAAGCTGGTAAATGGAGAAAAGTTCTCCACCTGAATCCTATCTCATTAATCAAGACTAAACACAACACAGCAGTAACAGTCCCCGGGATCCTCAGCCATCTGCTCTCATTAGCTGCCTGACTACAAGAGACTGGATGAAGAGCAATTTTTTCCCCTTAAAGGCAGACTTGAGGTGAAAAGGGAAATGTTTCCTGTTCATTTGCGCATTGTGAGCATGGCATTGATGTCCCACAGGAGATTCCTCATCTGGTCCATCAGCATCTTCATCTCCTGATTCTTCTGTCTGACTTTCTGTGGAGATTTTTGGGGAAAAATAGAGCAAATGATATAAATGCACTTAAACATAAACACGATGTGTATATGCAATTGTGATGCATTCGCATATGTAATCATTTAGCTAATGTAAATATCCAAATGGGCGTTATTTAGAGGTTAACAACTTCAAAGAAAAAAAGGTATAATTCATCTTTTTTTTCATTTTCTAGTATTTTCCAAATAAGGTCTGGTGCTTTTTGTCTAAAGGGCTCTGAATCTCACTTTTGGCGAGGAACGCTTTGTATGCATACTTAATGCACACTTTCAATTGTATCACTATTTTAACAACACACTGATACAAACCTCTAATACTTCTTGTTTGTCTTGAGCCACAGCAGGACTGCAGGGCTCCAATTTCACTGCAGCCATTTCCTCTCCAACATACGGCACCAGCTTTGTAAAACAAAATGAAGTCATTCCTTACCAATTACTGTTTCATATAGACCACATCATTGCTTTATGTGTTGAAAATTTATTCATTTACAGTATATTTATTCACCATACTGCTGCTACTACCTGTCAGTGAACAGACACTTTCTCTTTTATTAATGGTGAGAAATATTGGACAACTGGGCAAGCGTTTACACCATATGAGCATTTATGTAACCCGAAACACTGATGGCATGTCTCACCTCAGCAGGAGTCTCCTGAAGGTCAGAGGTCATCTCTACACAGCGCTCATAGAGCAGACGGAGTTTGCGGAACAGCAAAGTCAGCTGACGCAGGTGTTCTTGCAGTTTACCAAAACGGTCCTGATACGCTGCTTGACTCTGCGTCACACCGTTCGGCAACTAGAGAGAAAACGTTCCCCAATAAATAAATACAAATAAAAACAGCAGCGTATTCACAATCACCATACAACCTGATGAGCTATTAAAGGCATAGCTTTACCTCGACCCATAAGTACTAAAACAGGAGACCCCTTTTAAAAATGTCAAACCTCTCTTTAGAGAAATACTTCACCATATAATTATGGTTGTTTTTTTTTCATGAGTGTATGTGGCACGATCAGCACGCAAGTCGCAGTGCAAGCTGTTACCATAGAAACTAATTTTAAAACATGGAAGTAAACAAACAAAAAAAAGCACATTTATATAAATCGATGATTTGAATTGCAGCTTGAACTGCTGTCCAGGACATGCTTCTGACCTACTAACCACTCAAAATGTACAATTCAACAATGCTTCTTATATTTAAAAAAAAATGTTTTCCCCCTCTCATACATTGAACACAGAATGTTTTACAGTTCGAATCACAGCCTCTTTTCCTGCAAACAATGACTAAAAGTGACAAATATGCCAAAGACAGTGACAAGGTAACAAAACAGCATCAAGTGTGACAAATATAGAATCTTTGTCTCAACACCTGTGCTTGTGAGCACTGTGGAAAGCACTCCCTATGGTTTTACTCACTTCAATCCAATTTACAGGTCAGATGCTGAACATGGTTTGTGTTTAGAGGGTTATACAATTCCTTGCATCTAAACCAAAGTTATGACTGCCCGGTCTAGCAAGAATGTTGAAATAATAGATACATCTTATAGTTAACATTAATGGGCCCATCTAGGTCAACTGTTTTTGTACCCCTGTATGCTAAATCCCTATTAGACAAGTCAACCTAGGCTTATTAATGAGAAATAATTAATATCAAAGTCCTAAAAATAATTCACTTCAAAATTAATATCTAAATCTGTAGCAGGTTTGCATGGTTGATATGGCCACATTTTTTTTTTTTTAAGTTTGCAGACACAAATACAAGACCTGTCAATTTAATATAATATAAAAATTAATTTATTTGGCAATTTAATTCTAAAATGAGTATTTTTCCCCAATTGTTTAATTTATTAATCTTCAGTAATCATGTTATCCTGGGATCTTTGGGCACCAGGTGGGCACATACCAATGACTGTTTACAGTAAACAGTCTCCAGACCATATAAGATCAACAGAGACACAGACTCATTACTATACTGTACTAAGTGTGAGTATGGAATGCTGTGCAGATGTCTCTAGTATATGAAGATGAAAATGTGTTGAGGGTGTGCAGGATAAATAGTTTTAAGGCAATATTTTTTAGAAAACAGTAGTAATGAAATTAGTAAAATTACTTTTATTCTCAAAATCTACCCAATACTTTGTTGATGCACATTTTATAAAGTAACGCACTGTCGGTTTCCAAAGTAAAATACATTTTCAGACCTAAACCTGTGCAGGCTTTTTCTCAGGGTACAAGAAAGACATGCTTCCAGACTTTTCTCTGTACTCTGTTCTGCCACCTAGGTGATAGAACAAATTTTTTAATAGATTAGCTGAATCTCTAGCAGACTTCAGACAACATCTAAAGACGCACATCTTTAAGAGCTTCTTAAATTAGCACTTAAAAAAAAAATTGGCTTGTACCACGGCCCCTGTGGTACGATCAAATAGATGAATTGCTGAAGAAGATAATGCTGTTAATTAGGAATGCACCGGTTGACCGGCTATAAATTGTTTTTTTGATCTTTTTTCATCTGATTTTTACAGAAGTGCGCCCACATGCACAGACTACATTTGTAGGCCTAATCCTTAAGAAGCATGTCATTTGGGTGGAAGTATTGAGAAATCTGTACGCAAGATGTGAAAATTGCAATCTGCCATGTCTGCAAAGGACAAGTTAATCGCGGATGAACAACAGCGAAGACATTCAGAAAAACAAAATCAGACATTTAAAAGTTCATCACACACAGAGCAAGCTCACTGTTGGCGATGCACGATGAGATCGCAAAAGAAAATTCAGAAGTAATTCAGGATACGGGTGGCTTTACAGCACTGAAAATGCAGAGATACCTGTCCGCACCCTGCACATGCATAGACAGTAAACGTTTGTTCAGCTCAGCTTCTCACGTGTTGGATGAGAACCGAAACAGACTAATTTGTGACAAAGCTGAAATGCCTTTTTTTTTTTTTTTTTTTTTTTTTTTGGAAGAACTCACATGCACTTTTGAAAAGGCAGAAGTAAACATCAGCTCAGGAAACATCAATAGTATATATATTACCTTCAAATTACATTGACTTCATTTGATTTATAAAGCACTTGCTGTAGCATCTTTTTTTTCTCGATGCACTTAACATTATTTGATTTAACATTTTGGAATATGTTTTTTATTTTTTTGTTTTACTGGTAAAGACCTTTTTTCTTTAGACCGATTTTTACAACAAAAACAACAAAACAGTTTGGCCTGTTAAATGCTGAATAAACATCTTGTTTGTGTATACTTTCATTCATTCTTGTTTGTTGCTTGATTTTTAAAAAAATCTATTAGTTTGCTTGTAAAAAAAAATCGGTATCGGAATCGGCCATGAAAAATCATGATCGGTGCATCACTTCTTGTTCATGCTGAAGGGTCAGGACTGTTTCTGAAGAAAAAGGGGACCAACACAATATTAGACAGGTGGTCATTATGCTCACCAAAACGTGATGCCTGGTCGGTGTACATACATAATGGTGTGATGATTAGGTGCCCAAAAACATTTGGACAACATTGCCCTAGACTGTTACCAAATGCATAATACTATAAGATTGCAGTTCACCTGAGTAGCCCGGGTGATCTGGAAGATCTCCATGGTGCGGGTGACAATGTCCTGCACGGTGTCCTGGCCGATGCGGCACAGGAAGACGGGGGAGATCTCGCGGAGAGCGGCGGGGTTAGGGGGCATGGAGGCCTGTCCGGGGACCGAGGCACCTGAACTCGCACCCATATGAAGGCTCTGGGGCTGCTGCTGAAGCGGCACACCGCCTGGCACTCCACCAAGACCACTACCCAGGGCACCACCTGGAGCCTTCTGAGGCAAAGAGGACATCTACAGGAAAGAAATTTCTCCATTAGACTTCTGTACAGTTGCAGTGAACGGCGAGGTTTCGAGAATAAGCTAACTGTAAATGGACATATTGTACACAATGAATGAATGAAAGCCATGTGCCCTCTGTTTGCAAGCTCGCCACTTATCAGAGCTCTTTTATACTTACTTTAAAACACCAGGTGGATAAATGAAACGTCCGCGAACTGCTTACAGGATAAACAACAGAGAGCGGCCACTTTCCTTTTCAAAAGCCGCAGCAACACCATGCTGACATCACTTCCTGTTTCCTGTTCTCCTCCATTACGCCATTTTACCACCACGCGGCAGCAAAACTGTACAGCTGACCCGTTTAAACGCCTCAACACCATCTAGTCAACTCGTTTTTAAGTTCTAATTAATTTTCCATGCATTTACAACTGTAAAATAAATGCATGGACACACTATTAAGAAGATTGCATTTATTTAAATCATATATATATATATATATATATATATATATATATATATATATATATATATATATATATATATATATATAAAACTTGTTACTTAGTGTTTTGCGTTACACAGATAAAAGATTAACTTTCACTTTTAGAATATAATTTTCTTTGAAATCCAGCTGTTCATATTCAGTAATATCAGCTGATGATCTCAGGAGGCGTAATATCTGTTAACTAATAAAGGTTTGGGTTGAGCTTTCTGGCTTTTAATTTGACATTCATTCCTCTACCGGAAGTCAGCAACCCGTCCATGATGCGTCGCTGACACGAACAAAGTAAGTTTCACGTGTTTTTTTGCTAAACTGTTCCTGTTGTTTGATTTTCATTCACTTAATACACAATAAGTGCTCTATGTTACATGTGGAGTATATAGAAAACGATCTGTGAGGTAGAAGTCTCATTCTTCTGTGTTTGCAGGTGATTTTGAGGATGGCTGAAACTGAGAGTCTGAGCGTCATGGAGCAGAACTCCGTTCATGATCCAAAGCCTGAGGCGGCATCAGGAGCTGATAGTTCCAGTCCTGCAGCTGAAGCTAACGGCCTGTCTGCCGCACAGCAAGATGTTCTAGAGCGTTGTCTCCACACGCTCACTCGTGCCAAAAATGACAGCCACATCCTGGCATCTCTTCTCCTGGTAAGGTCCTAAAACCCCCAATAAGCCAATTTCTAGAAATCAAAGCTCTCAGAGGTTTAGAAGCAGCTAATTTCCAAACATATTCCCTGACAAATCGATTGCAATAAATAACCAAATGATCAATCCAAACCAAAAACAAAGCCTCTAAATGGCATGAAAGCTTTTGTTCCACCAGCATCTAAGTATCTAAGAAAATAAATACTAATCAGCAATATTAGTATACCTTGATTGATTTTAAAGGAGCACCTAATAGTCGTTTTGAGAAATCCAAGCAAACATTAAAATCAAGCTAAACCGCCCTACCTCGATATGTCTTTTTCTTTGAAACACAAAACAGGAGTAAAATGTTCTATGTTTTGATTTATTTTTGAAGTCATTCAAATTGTTATTTCCTTCTAGATTACACGGATGTGTCCAGCCAATCAGATGGATTGTGCGACCCTGCATCGAGTATTTGAAGCGGTGGGTTTCAACCTGCCCGCACGCCTGCTGGTGACGGCGATCCGAGGGAGCGAAAGCTCTGGGCTTCCACCTGAGGAGCTGCTGTCTCTTGGTACTGCTTTGCTGGCTGCTCTAAGCACAGACCCAGACATGGCTAGTCATCCCCAGCTGCTCAGTACTGTTCCTCTCTTGCTGGGATTGCTGGAAGGTGGAACTCCGGTCAGACAGACGCAAGCTCAGAATGACGCTGCAGCATCTCCAGCCAGTGAGAAGACCAATAACAGTTCTGCATCTCATCAGACAAACAAAGGCACACCAGGAAAAGAAGCACCGACGAGTCATTCTGGGTTAGAGAGAGGCGATGAGGCAGTCTCGGCTCCCATATCCACCCTGGATGAGGCAGTAGCCGCTGACTGCTATCATGTTCTGAACTCTTTGTGTTCTCTGCCGCTGGGCCCGGATCGGCTGCTGTCTCGTGGTGCTGTACCTGCTCTGTGCAGAGCCGTGTCTCAAAAACAGACTCTCAGCTCAGAGAAGGGTCTTCCACTCCTGGCTCATCTCTTATCCAGCAGAATTAGGCAACGAGCTTGGAGCAAACACCCATCAGAGCTGCTCTCACTCCTTGATTGGGTCTCTCAGAACTTCAGCCAGATTTCATTCTTGAAGCGTCTGGAAATGTGCACTCAGATACCACAGTTTCTCCCTCCACCAGGATGCGAGCCACAAACTCAAGAACTCAGGGATGTTGTCAGTCGTCTTTGGACAACGATGCGTCCATTAGTTCAGGGGAAACTCGATTTGGAAAAGCTGGGCCATGTTCTGGTTCTGTCTGCTTGCCTGCTAGACCTGTGTGGCTGGGATCCAGCAGGTCCACCCAAGTTTTGCTGCTTGCTGGTGAACCGGGCCTGCGTGGAGGTGAGGATGGCACTAGAGGAGCCTCCAGGTACAAATCTGTCTGCTCAACAGCAGCAAACCCTCACTGCCTGTTATCGTATCTTGGAGTCAGCCATAGAACAAGCATGCATCGTGGAAAATACTCAGCTGGAAACTGCCATTGCTGGCTTGAGTGTGCAGCAGAGCAAGCAGGTGCTGGGGGTCTTGGAGGAAGCGTATTCTGCCATCATTTTCTATCTGCAACAGGTGAGAAAAATGTGTACTACATCTGTGCAGTGAAAATGGAATGAAGGGTCTAAAAAATTGGGGCAGTATCTACAGCACACTACAAAATATTTGCTTATTATCAGAATTACTTTTATGTAGTTATACTTTTCTTAGCAAATCAGAAGGAGTTGGTTTAAAATTGAGAGCTTAAAATGAGAAGTACAATAAACACTTATTACCAATGAAACTAAAGAAATGTAGCAGTGAAGTGGAATATTCACCAATTCTTCAATTCAGTCTATAGTATTGATTGATGTTTTGAGGTTCATTGTAAATTGTTCTTTCAGATAGTGATCTCTTGTTATAAAGGATGTCTTCAGACTAATAGTTGGGCCCCATTGATTAAAAATAAGAATATGGGCAATAAATTGCATGTAGAAAATCTTCATAATTTATCAAAATGAATTGCTCTCAAACAAAAACAAGGAGAAAAAAAAACGATTGTACGTATAAATAACTAATTTAAAACCTCCTTTGTATTGCATCCACATTTTTATCTCCGAAACCTTTCGCATTTCGTTCAAACAGACTAAACACTGCAAATGTGAAAGCATACCTGAAAACGCTTAATATGATTTACATGGATATGTTTGCTTAGATATCTTAATTAAACATGCTTTAATTGTGCATTCACAAACAAAAATCCTATTTCCTAAAAAGGTGGATCCGAGCCGTTACGATGACCCCTTCGTTTTTGCTACATTTCGCTCTCTTTGTGCTTGGTTGGCTGAAGAAACGTCATGTTTAAAGGACGAGATCATGGCCCTCTTGCCATTTCTCATTGGCTACACCAAACATCACCTACAAGACAAGAAGGGCACAGGGCTGGCAGATTGGATGTCAACGATGTCCTTCACTGATGGCTCACAGGCTGGAACATGGACAGGCGAGCATGTGCTGAGGTCAGAAACATAACTCGTGTGCATCATTTTCCTGGATTCTTCTGTGCTTTATGTTCAGATTAGGCTACTATAAATGTGTCATTTGCTATTTTTGACATTGTCTTAACAATGTATAATTATTGATTTAAAGCTTTAATTGATCTCTTTTGTTAAAAAAAAAAAAAAAAAAGAGTCCCACTTTGTATGTATGCATGCATGTAAATAAGTTTGCTTTGCCTGCAACTGGAACTATGTGTTTAGGATGCTTTTTGTACATATTAACTTAGAGTTTAAATAGTTGTATTAGAGGTCCTAAGTTTGGTTGAGGGAAGACGAAAATTCATGAATGTTTATTACAATTCAATTGCAAGCACCAGACGGCACTGAAACGATACATTTCTCAGCTTTAAACCACTATTTATGTAAATTACAGTATTATTTTAATATTTATATTTTAATGTGTGTGTTTCACAGATATCTCCTCCCAGCACTTTGTCACCTGTCAGCTGAGGAAAGCCCAAGAAAGGTGCTGCTCTCTTTTGGGACTCCAGCTCTACTGGTAGACTTTCTCGCTCATGGCTGGGGAGTCCTGAAGACTCAGAGCGGGAAAACAGTAAATAGGGATCCCAGTCTGGAAACGGCCTGTTCAGCCCTGCTCAATTTTGTAGTCACAGAACCTGAGCGAGTCAGGTACACACAGAGAATATTGCATTTTTACGTACTGTTGATAATAATTGAAATAATTATTAAAGTGTTCAAATTTTTAGTAAACCATTTTGCGATGTGCTGATTTTCTTATGTTCGCAGGACTGATGCTTGCTTTGTTTCCCTTGACGCATTGCTGAGTGAAGCACTTCCAATCCTCATCCACAAGTCTCGCCTGTTGGTTCTGACTGCCAACTTCTGCACTCTGGGTCTTATGATCAACAGATTAAAAACAAACAAAGCAGGTACTTACAGAAATGCACTCATAAAGACTGACCTTTTATCATTTTAGGACTCCTTCATAATATGCTTAAACTGAACATCCTTTTAACATACTTTTGACTTTCCGGATTGTAGTTCTAGAACTTTAATGTTCTAAATGCACTATCTGGTATCACTTAGATGTGAACCGGTTTCTTTTTTAGTCTGTTTCCTTTCACATTTTCTCAAGGAGTTTTTCTTCACCTCTGGCTTGCTCATTATAGACCTATAGCTATTTTTCTAGGAAGCTGCAAGGTGCCAATGGCTATTGTTTAAGGTGCAATAACTTTATTTAAAATTACAAATAATGGGGGGAAAAATGTCAACAATGATAAACAATAATGGTTTATGCATTGTCCTCAGCACAAGTGGTTGAAGAACCCAGTTTATAAAAAATACCTTCCAGTCAGAAATGTTTGCTTGTGTCTCAATGGGCCTCTTGTCTGGGAATTTATACATGTGTATATACTGTGGATAAAACTACGCTTTGTACAAATTAGAAATATAGAACAGTGACTTCACCCATGAACCATGACTGATCAACCACTGTAGGTTCTTTAAGTGAAACGTTCTGTTCATGAATCAGGAGTGGGCTCAAAGATTTATAAAAATGTTACATTTACTAAAAAGATTATCATTATTTATGTCACCAACAGGCCAGGGACATTCCAATCAGCAGCGGTTCTTCTCCTCTGCCCTGCGTTTCCTTCGAGGGGCATTACAAGCAGTTGAGGGAAAGGGCCAGGCACAAGTCTCCGCTGTGTGGGCACCATGGTGGGAGGAGGTATGTGAGCTCTGGAGGCTCAGTATGCAGGCTCTGGGTGGCTGTGTGAATGCACAGCCCTGGATAGCCACCATCATCAGGGAGGAGGGCTGGCTGCAGAACATCCTCAGCCTGCTGGAATCCAGCTGTTCTCTTCCAGACTCTCATTCACTGGAGGCCCTTGAGGAGGCTCTGTGTGCCGTGGCCCATAACTGCCCAGTTTGTCAACAAGATATTAGTGTTTGTATGAAAAAGGAAGCAAAGAACTCACTCCACTGTATGCCACAACTCAAGAAGATTCTAATGAGCTAAGATCATAAGCAATTAAATAATTCAACTGATAGTGTTCTTTTGTTTATAGCTTTATGATGCAGAAATTCAATAAAAACATATTTTGCTTAAATGAATTTAGTTGGTTTAATTTAATTGGTCAGTACTGGCTTGCTACTGACAATAAGTTTTGATATGCTACTGAACCTGCGCTGGTCTTTTTTAATTTTCCTTCCAGTCCATTTTTTTTATTTTATTTTTTTCCCCCCTTCTCTCCTCTTCACTACTACATTGTGTATGAATGTAGGATCGATATGGAAATCTTGTACCAGAAAATTAGATTACATTATAGAATTGACCAATAGAGAAGTCAATGTTACAGCAAGGTTAAATATCTGAAATGTGTATTCTCCAATAGCTTCCTGTTGCAGCCTGTAAAACTAGAAAGTTTTTAATGCTTGTTTATTAGACACTGTTTAATTAGTTCGAGTGCAGTTGTTTGACACAGCCACTAGATGGCGATCTTATTGCAATCCAATAAACTGGAAACTCGAAGGTGCTTTAAACAATCACATGACCCGTTTATAACGTTTCCACATTTCTACAATATCCACTGCGAAACATAAGCCTACTAATCCTTAATCTTTGTTCTTTTTGTTGTTGTTGACAAAAATAGATTGACATTTACTAGATCTATTTAGACATTATTATATTTAAAGCAGATAACAATTAAGAAAAGACTAAATATATCAGTTCACATATAGGCCTCAAACCCAAAAGTTTGACAGCACTTTATTGGTAACCTGAGTTGTACAAGTTGTTCAAGAATCCAATCAAAGCGATGTGGTAGAACGGGGATTCGAACGTGCAACGTTCTTTTACACAGCTGGAAGCCATGAGTACTGATGTGCCACGCTTCATTCAGTACTAGAAGGAGTTCAGTGAGTCCGTTGCAGTAGTGGGATGATGTAGTCATGATGGCTCAAGGCTTTGCGTCACAAATAAGATTCAAAATGTGTTCAAATCCCAGCACTTTAAATGGTTTGGTAAGACAATTTAGCTTAGTTGTAATTCTGCCAGATAAGCAAGTCTTCTGGGTTCTGTATTTTCTTCACTCTAAACATGTTTTACAATTGTTCACTGTACATTTGATTTGCCAGTCAAATTGCCAGTAAATGACTAAAATCTACACCATATATACTATTCAGAAGAGCACATTGTCTAAGCAGGTGTTTCTTGTGTCCCCACTTTTACACCCGGTGTCATTGCTACCCATCCCCCGCCCCTTTCCGTGTCCCGTCTCTCTTTGTGTTTATAAAAGTCTTGAGTGTCGCTTTTCTCTCCTCACACACTGCTCAACCTGCAGCTCCAAATCTCCACTCTTCTCCCGACTCGAGCATCCAGCCAGTAACTTGAAAAAGCGATAAGCACCATGCTGTGGAAATCCAGGTCTAAAACAGATCCCTACTGTGCACAGGTAAGCAAACACTCAGCTCATTTTATAGTGTCTTATTGATAAAACTCTTTATCTGTCAATTGTCTAAGGGAATGACACCAAACTGTTAGACTTGGATTTTAATGGAAAATAAATGTGAAAAGCATCGTAACTTTTGTTTATATTATATTGGTTATTACAGTATTGTATAAACTACTATAGTGTGTGTGTATATAGTATACATTATTATTATTAACATGGCAATGATGTGCGCATCAATTATTATTAATATTAATAATAATAATAATAATAATAATAGCAAGGCAAGGTCTCAAAAATGAATCATAATCTTTGCTAAATAGACCTATTTATGCTCGTGCATGCTGTTTTGTTTAAATAGAAAAACATACTACAAAAGTATTTCATTTGTTTTTCAGTCGGATCGCCGACACTGACCCTAAACTCGAACTCAGTTTCACTAATAAATCGTGCATATAGTTTACCGAGAGTAATAATTGTGCCTTTAAGGTGGTCCGCACGACCCCTCCCCTGTACAGCTGTGGTGTAGATATAAGAGCTCACATTGCACACAGCCCATGAGAGCTGAACATTTGAGCATCTCGCAAACATACACACACACACACGCACACACGCGAGCACGCGCGCGGAGCACTCGTAAGCAGACCATTCCGCACACTCAGGCCCGGGTGCATGGATTTAACACGCACATGACTTTGTGAACTCCCCTGATCGTTCGTTTTCGAGGATCCTGCAAGTGGACAGAGAGCCAAGTTTCACCACCGACCACTTGTACTTCCTCATGTTAGTGCACACCTACTCAACCATGGTGAGTGGAGCAGCACTTCTATACCTACACTTTTGCTTGAAAAAGTGCATTGATTTGTTCTTTATTCTGCTGCGCACTTCATTGCCATGTTAATCTGAGATAACGCATCGACACAATTACCTACTGAGCACATCAAGTGGTAAACTACAGGGGGAGAAATTGGAATAATCTGAAATATGTATGCATTAATGCATAAACATGCACAATCAGTTGGAAATGCAATCGAGGGAATAATACTAACAATGTTTTAAAATAGGATTTGTAACAAAATAAATCCGTGCTCACAGATCGCTCGTGCTCGATCTCAAGAATTGATTGCTGTGAAAGCATCACAATCTACAGCCGTGTAGTCTAAAACTATTTCATTATCAATCTGTGGATTATTTTGTTAAATGCGTAGGAACGGGTTTAAAAAAAATAATTAAAAATCAGAACGAGTAATGCGTTCATTTAAACTTAAAGTATTGAAACGTCTTCAGCATTAAAATGCAAATGTTAAATAATAATATTTCCATCATTTATTTTTTTTGTAAAATGACCTGATCATTAATAGGTGTGTAAATACGCAGAATTAGTTTTTCTCATCAGTGCTGTTTATTTTATTGTATTTTATTATTATTTTAGAATTTAGCTATTTTCCAAGAAGAAGAAGTTGCTGTTGTATTGTGTTTAATGCTGTGCACAACAACAAGATAATGATGATATTCCCTGGGTATAACATCAGACAACAACATAAAGCAGAAGCATAAAAACCATAATTAAAGATTTGTAAATGAAACAAAGTGTTACAGTAAGACACTGTGAGAGGACAGAATAAGACAATAAGACAAACTCACCACTACTGTCCTCGCTGGCACGCATGCCAACTACATGTTCATCTTTGAAATGATTATTTAGGAAGTATTAATGTTTGAAGTAGATTTGCAGCCATTTCCCCATTCAAACATTTTTCTCTGAGATCCTCCTGTTTCTAATTGTTTCCAAAAAATAAATAATAAACAGAAAAAGTTCATAATTGTGTTGTTTTTGTGTAGGAGCGCTCGGATGGGCTCTCGGGCTCCTCACCGAGACTGTCTCAGCTCTGCTCCCTGAATCAGACGGCTTACTCCGCGGCTCCTCCGCTGTGCCACACTCCAGCCTCGGACTTCCAGCCGCCCTACTTCCCTCCTCCGTATCCGCAGGCGTCGCTCTCCTACTCGCAGGCTCAGGACTCGGGATACCCGCACCTGGCAGACCCGTACCAGTCCATCAGCTCCCTACATCAACACCAGCAGGCCGCCTGGCACCCACCGCGGGGCCGCAACCCGGAGGATGCGGGGGTCCTACAGCAGCAGCACCACCGCGCGCTGAGCCTCGAGCCCCGGCGTGAATACGCCGGTGTTCCGCGGCTCCTGCACGCGCTCGGAGAGGGAGCAGGCGCGGGTGTGCTGGGAGACGCGTCGCTCGGTGTGCACGCGACTCAGCACGGCACTGAGGACATGCAGGCAAGTTTATAGATAAAACAAATCTTTACATACTACTGAGTGTACATCAGATCTAAAACAAGGAGAGTCTTGCGGATTATAGGCCAAAATTCAAGATCCCGGGTAGTCCCGTAAAACCTTTTTATTATTGATTTTTTTTTATTATTATTGATTCTTTTTTTTAAGTGTGTAAAACTGAAAACTTACAAAATATCTGCTAATACCCTTAACCTAAAAGTTACACAAACTTCAAATATAAAAATAATATACATTTCAAACACTTCTCGTATTGTTTTTTTTTTCACGATTCCTTTATTTGCGTGTTCGGTATTTTTCCAGACATTTCTATATGATCACACATTGCACTCACAATTACATATTCATCTAATAGTCTCACATAATCATATAATGCTTCCATAATATAATGTATTACTCAGACTCTATTCCTATAATCACTCATTACTCTCAATAATAACATTCTAATAAGTATACATTGATTACACATCACTCATATAATCACATCATGCTCCCATTCTCACGCATTACTTCCATTACTCTCATGGAGCAGTACACTTATAAGCACATAATAATCAAAAAATACAGCCGAAAAGATCTCTCATTACTACCATAATTACCCATTACACTCATCATCACATTCCCATAATCTCTTAACACAAATTCAGAATTTCTTTAAGTGATTCAGAAGGATTTGTTAGACTAATATACTATTAAATATTTTTATACTAATTAAGTGCATCCCATATATAGGCCAGAATGTATATGCAGATGCACTAAAACATATAGACGATTCACATTGTTCAATAATCTCATTTATCTCATGCTGATTGAATGGCTATTTAATATACATTTTGAAAAAAAAAATGAATGCATGAAGCAGATAGAAGTATTCCCTGTGTTTGTAAATAATAAACACGTTTTCACGGGGAGAGTTATATCTCCACGAGCAGGAAATCGTTTTCTTTTCAATCGTTTCATTAAAATGGTTTCGGAATCATTTTCCCGACTCGGTGGCGTTGGTTGCTTTTGAGCAGGTGCAGGATCAAACTGCTCTGAATGACTTTCTGTTTGACAACTGAGCGCAACCAATCGATTTATATAAGCAGTTAAGGTTAACAAAAAGGGTTTTTTTTCTCCCTGCGTGAGACTGTTTCAGTGTTTCAGTGCGCAACACAAGAACGCGATTTTAATTATTCCAAACACTTTTTATCTTTATTTTCTACATTTGACAAAACGTAGACTGGATAACGAATTTATAACATTAAAACTAAAAACCACTTCTAAAACGTACTCGTATGTGATTATAATATAAGAGATATCCAAGAAAAGGGTAGGGGTTACTTTTTAATTTGCAATCATTAATTTCCCCTTATTATAATATTTTTTTTAATCTGTATGGATATTTAATACAAGCTTTTAGTATTTGTTTAGGCTAATAAACACTGAAATCCCATTCTCCAAACATATATAATCATCTTTAAAAAAAAGCGCAGGATGAATTATTTTATTTTTTAGACCTAATTAAATCAATTAAAAAATTTACCGCACAGACCAATAAAGAAAATACCAGCTTCTGTCAAGTATACCGTGTTATGTTCAAAAAGCATGAGAAAAATCAGCAAATGAATAATCTTTTGCATTTCATTAAAAAAATGCAACGTTATGAATTTTATATTTAATATGCAATTGAATATTGTTTATGGCAATTAAAAACTTTTTTTTTTAACAGGGTATGGAGGAAGCGTCATCCCTGGGAATCTTGGATCATTCTGTTATCAAGAAAGGTAAGGAATTTTTTTAATTGAGGATAACTATAAATAGAAATCATAAGATTTTCTGTTGGATGCGGACTGCTAAGATATTTACAGATTAAAACACACACACACACACACACACACACACACACACACACACACACACACAGTCCCCACCACAAAATAATTCAGCAGTGTCGTTTCATGTGAAGTCAAAAAATCATCCAACGCTCAGTTCACCCTTAAGGCACCAACTCTTAATGAACTGTTCATGGTCATATGAGAGAAAAAAAAGAGGGATTATAAACCAGCTCAGGGGTGGAGGAGGAGGAGGAGGAGGAGGAGGAGGGGTGATGAAGAAGAGTTATGAGGACTTCACAGTGTGATCTTTCCCCTGAAATACCAAGAAATTGGATTTTTATAGGTCATGCAGAAACTCAGGCTGTATGCTGTCTTAGAAGTTTTCAAGCTCTACAGCTATCATGTATTTTACACAAATGCCATCTTAACTTGTGCGTTTGCGGATCAGTTACGGAGCACTCTCAGGGGTCTCGCAGATTCTCAGAAGGGATAAGAGGCACTGTATGAATAAACCAAAGGTGTGCCGAGAGCTTTCAGACACACAAAGCTGCATAATCACGAGGCGGTGCACACAGGATACACCACACAATACAATACACCAATGTTGCATGTAAGTGTGTTGCTTCCTCTGTAAGCAAGCACATAAAGTAAAGATATCTACATCATTTTTAAATTAACATAGTCTAATATTAGGCTCAATCATATGTTTGCTTTTTAAAGCTTTATTTATGAACTTTCCACTGGAAGATCACACTGTCCAAAACTTAGTTGTGTAAGGTTTTGACCGAACCCATTTTATTTAAGTAACAAATTATACAGGTTTATTACTCAATCCTAAACACGATAACTATAGTAATGAAAGGTTAAGATTTCAGTCAGTGTGACAAAAACATTAAAAATAATAACGGACCACATACACCTTACCATTCCTGGGCCATTATACATTCTTTTTATTCACTATACTTTATTTTTAATATTTTAAAATAATTAAATTAAATGAAAAATTTTTCAAAGCTTCCTCAGATTTGCTGCCAGTATATTATTTTCTGCTCATTATAATTTTGCAATATCATTCTTCTTTACTGCCATTTTGCAGCAATGTTAATAAAAAAACATGCATTTGAGTCTCAAAGTCTATTGAATGCTCATAAATTTAATGAACTGCCTGTTCTAAAAGTAAATCTTTGGCAGGATGCAAAAAACAGAATCTAATTGTTTAGAAATTATGCATGTTTTTTAAAGCTTTGCAAGAAATACGCTTGGGTTTACTTTGAAAGTTCATAGGATGCACATCTTGTAATAGAGTTTAAAACCTTTATAAAACCTAATAGTTTTTCCTTTTAAGATATACCTGGCTTGTACTCTGACAGGCATTCTGTGACAAATGATTTCACAATGGCATGAAATTTTTTATTGTTTATTATTACACTTTATTTATAGTTATGTTTAATTAATGCCATGTTGTTGTTCCACTAATTTAGTGCAAATAAAAGCCAATGTGCCCAAACAGAACATGAGCAAAATCTGTGAAATTCATTCTAAAATATAAATGAAAATTAAATATGTAGAAAAACATTTACAGTGATAAACCAATCAACCCGTTCAGACCTGCTGCTTACATTCATCCTACTTAATCTCTTTCTACATTTTCCACGAAAATGAATTCCAACAACATGCAAAATAAAAATAAAAAAGCAGATATAAATCTAATGTATCCTCTTTCTCTTTCTGTCGCTCTTACTCTCTCTCTTTCTCTCTTTAGTTCCTATCCCATCCAAGCTGAATGGCTCTTCTCTGTCTATCCTGTCCTTCGGTAAGGACGGCTTGGGTCTCGGTGGTGTGTCCAACCCTGCAGAGGTCTTCTGCTCTGTGCCTGGACGCCTGTCCCTCCTTAGTTCTACCTCTAAGTACAAGGTGACAGTGGGAGAGGTCCAGAGAAGACTGTCTCCTCCTGAGTGTCTTAACGCCTCGCTGTTAGGAGGAGTGCTGCGGAGGTGAGCTCAGGACAGAACCAAGTCATAATCACATATTAATCATATTAGCAGAAATGGGGGTAAGAACACAAGTACCTACTTTATACATATAATATTATTAACAATCAAAGAATCTTTCACAGTTTTTAATTATGTAAATCAAATCAATAATGAATACATTGTAATTATAGGCCCACACATAGTAACACTCATACATGCATATGTTAAGGTGATCATTTTTTTCAAGCTAATTTATTTTCAGTCTTACAATTTCAGTAATTTCCTAAATTTATTGTCATATATATTATCTGATAATTTATTATTTGAAACATTGTCTTTTACATCTTATACGTAGTTTGTCACGTAATGTTTTTTAAAGATTTAAGCATACCGACATTTTTACATCTATCCACTTTCTACATCAAAAATGCCACCAAAAAGTAATTTGCTTGATTAATGAAGGTTAATGAATGAGAAATGATCTGGCATACAAGGTAAACGATATGAATTCATGAAGTAAACAATATGAAAAATGACATGTGGGGAAAATAAGGGAACTAGAAAAGAGGTGAATTGGTCAAAGTTGCTAATGAGAGCATGTCAGCAGTGTTACTCATCTCTCCATCCCCTTCCTCAGAGCAAAGTCAAAGAATGGTGGCCGCTGTCTCCGTGAGCGTCTGGAGAAGATCGGCCTAAACCTTCCTGCTGGCCGCCGCAAGGCAGCTAATGTCACGCTCCTCACAGCACTAGTGGAAGGTGCACACAAACACACGTACACACACATGCACATAAAAAGACTTTGAATTGATAGAATAAAATAAAATGAACTATTTTATTATCCATTGCACAGTTCAATACACAGATTAATCACTTATACAACCAAGGCATTGTAGGCTTATGTTTTGGCACTTTTTTTGCCAAAATCTAATTAAAATGTTTTCTTTAAGGTGAGGCAGTCCACCTGGCACGGGATTTCGGTTATGTGTGTGAGACGGAATTCCCAGCAAAGGCGACTGCAGAGTATCTATGTAGGCAGAGTGATCCAGACCAGCTACCCACACGGCGAAGCATGCTGCTGGCTACCAAGTGAGTTTCAGTCTCATCTGAATTAACGTTGTTAATTTCACCTTATAAGGTGACCTTAATACATTTTACATATGAATATTTATTCCATGTTTATTAATCCAATTAATTATAGGTTTATAGCTTGATGATCTGATTTTTTTCTTAGCTTACTAAACCTAGCAGAGGTGCAATCCAAACATTTTGTGCCAGCAAATCTAAATCCAAATCCAGCCCTCAGGGTTTACTGCTCTGTGCCCAACACAGCTGATGCAGCTCCATCATTAGCAGATGAGCACGAAGAGATCAGATGTGTTCAGACTGACATTTATCCCCTCAAAATACTATAATAATCGGTGCATACAAAACTACACAAATGAAAACACTAATATGTTTTTTTTAATTTATTATGCCAAATATTTTGTTTTTATTGATCCTTTAGTGGTTTACTTGCACACACTATATTGAGAATATTAAGAGTAGAGCTCTACTACACATTCATATCATATAAACCAAGAAATCCGTGGTAGATTAATGAACAGGACAGTAGATTTTGGCTCAAAAGATCACATCCCAGCAAAACCAAGCTGCCACTGCTGGGCCCTTGAGCAAGGCATTTAACCCTATACTGCTCAGTTGTAAGTTGTTCTGAATAAGGGTGTGCCAAATGCCATAAGTGTAGTGGAATACTCACATTCATGGTACGCATATCAGCATAATCACAAATATAATTTTCAACACTGATATTTGAGAAAATTTGTCTTGTAGTTTTTTCTTCACTTAAAAAAAAATCACAAAGATTTGGATTTGTGTATCCTTCCTTCTTTGGTCTCTTAAAATGTAAAGCATACAGTACATTAACCCCTATGATGCTGGAGTTCAGTATCATGGAAAAGTCCTGTGTTAAATCTATTCTACATATATATGACTACATATTTATTACTAAATACTATATGTTTAAAGTTTACAAATTTACGCATAAGTACTAATAAATAACACAGGTATTTATATCCACCAGGTACAGTAAGTTATACCTAAATGATGTGCTGATTGTTCAGCATTCCCCATCCTGTGTATCCCTGTTCATTTAAATAGACATTGACTACCTCTGTGTAAATTTCTTTTTGGATTAATTCTTTCTTGCTCATCATGTTTTCTTAATATGTAAAGTATTCAGTACATTAACCCTACAATGCTGGACTTCAACATCCTGTGTTAACACTATCCTGCATATTTGTGACTACATATTTAATACCAAACACCATGTTTGTGTCATGAAAGTAACCTGTTTAGTCAGAGCGTGTTTTTTTCGAGCAATAATCAACTTATTTAACAAGTTTTACGTAAAACTAATCATACAAATATAGATTCTAAAAATAGATTCATGTTTTGACAGTGTATTCTGAAACTGAAAGTAGAATATGATTTTCTGCTTTCAAATCTGTATATGTAAATTTGAACTACAAATGTTGCATCAACAGCCCTAGGGTTTATTAAAACCATCACTGTGTTGTGCACTAACCTTCATTTTCTCCTTGTCCTCAGGGAGATCTGCAAAGAGTTTGTTGACCTCATGTCCCAAGACAGGTCGCCACTGGGTGCGAGTCGGCCTACACCATGCCTGGAGCCCGGGGTTCAAGGCAGCCTGACCCACTTCAGCCTGCTCACACACGGCTTTGGCACACCAGCCATCTGTGCTGCCCTCTGTGCATTCCAGAGCTACCTGCTGGAGGCCCTCAAACTGCTGGACAAAGCTGAGGGAGGTGGCAAAGGCCACCAGGAGAAAGACCTCAAACACTGCAAATGAAGCAGTGATGTACTGTATATCTGGCAACATCTCAAAGACAGAGACTGAGCTCTTCCCCAGCCTTTAGGAGAGATACAGAGTGTGTGTATATGTATTTATGTGTGTGGGTGTGTGTGCTTGATATCCAAATCTGACTGAATCAGCCGCTGGATTTGTTCCAATCTGAGAGAGTAAATCATAGCCTCTTACTTTTCTTTACTGTGGGGTGGACATTCAGAACAGCCCCCTGTGCACTTGCCCTACACTTGCCCCCATTGAAAACCGATTCACAGGAACTGTGAAAGGCAGCTGGAGATTGAAGCTCACATTGCTGGTGGGAGGCTTTGCTGTAAAACAATGCAAATAGTTTTTTTGCTTTTTTTTTTTTACTCCCTACTGTATGTTTATTAACCATGTTATTATTAATATTGTTGTTATTATTATTCATTCTTAATGTATTTCAAGGTAAATGTAATATATTATTAAAATAATGGATCGTGCCTGATTAATTCCTCTGGTGTTTATTTCTTACGTCCCTGACATAGTAAGATTTGTATCATTTAAATATCGTGTAAATTAAAATAAAATAAAATCTTGTACGGATTGCTATATTAATGATTTTCAAATGCTTTTTAGTGAAATCATATTTTAAAAATAAATAACAGAAAATGTGCACAATAGAAATACTAAATAATTGAATAGGTTGGAATTATTAACATAATTAATATAATTAGTAATATCTTTTTAACATTTACACAGCAAGAGCGAGCCCACAAAAAGGCTAAAGTGATCTTTTTGTAATTACATCACAACAAATTCATATTATATTTATATATATATATATATAGAGAGAGAGAGAGAGAGAGAGAGAGAGAGAGAGTGTGTATGTATGTATAATGTATATATATTTGTTTGTGTATGTATGTATGTATATATATATATATATATATATATATATACTCATATTTACATACACCATATATCCATATGTTTAGCATATTTCTCCTTATTTGATAAGTGATCACAGTATTTTATTTATTTATATTGGTGCAATCCAAACCTTTGGTACATAAGTGTTAAACTCAGATCACGCCAAAGATTGCAAAGTCTCAGCAGGTAATCAGAAGGTACCCAAAACCACAGTTGCAAGCACAAGTAACTAAACTCAAAGTAGTTCATTCCCCTCCAGTCCTTCTCTCACTCCATCTGCCACTTTACCTTTCTTTATCTGCTTAGGGGCACTACACCTCCATACCTGCCCCCCAACCAGCTCACACACCCTGAGTGTTAATTCCCCGATCTTTTCTCTCTCTTCTGATACTCAGAGATGCTATTCAGCGTCTCTGTGCCTGCAGGCGAACATATGCTCCTCTTCCCTACAGATTCCGGTTATGTTCAGGGGGGATTGTTTAATGTTTATTAATCTCACCTGTCTGCAGAGGGAAGATATGCGCGCGCACACACACACGCACATACATATGCGCACACTTATAAATAAAGCTGAGTACAAAAAGACTTTCTCTGCAAAAGGCGAAAAACAGCAGTAACATTCAAAAACAAGTCACTGATGAGCAGTTCTTATTTTTGTCCCAGTTCATGCTGTAAATTAATTCAAGTAGTTCTTCAAGGTAACACAATTTGAGCAAATTTCTTAACTGTAGTTATGTGAAACTTAATTTTCTTGAATACATAATGTCCTGCTTATATACTCTCATCTTTGATGGGATAGATATGTAACTAAAATTTCTAAACTGAATTTAGAAAATTACTAATTTTTACAAATGTTTATCTTTTATTAATAACCTTTATTAAACCTCCATGTTTGACTTTTGGCAAAAGGTTGTAAGTGCTAATACTGGTTTTGATTACTTTCTGTTATTTGAAACAAGGTGCTCAAAGAGAACACAAATAATACTGTTAATAAAGTAAAATAAATCCTCTAAACACAACATACTTAACCAGGCTGAAGGTTTATTTGAACATAAAGGATTAGATATGCAGTACAAAAGAGTGATGGTGTGTAGATGCCACAGCAGACTGTCACTTTGCCCCCACAAGTATCTTCTCCATGTCGTGAATGCCGTCCTTGTCGATCAAACGAACGGTGAATGAGGGCAAGTTCAGGATGAAGCGTTTGTGGAGCTATGAAATAGAGGGGGAAAAAATGATCACACATTAGTGTGCATGGGGAGGGGAAAAGGCAATTAACACTGAAAATGGCTTAAATGATTTAAACGTACAGAACACTGTAATTTCACTTCATTAGTTAGAGCTGCCATTCACACCATCAGAAATAGAGCAACAAGAAAAGACTGACATGAACTTCAGCGGAATTGAGAAATGGCAGAGGGGAGAGTGTGAGAGAGGGAGTTAGCGTACCTCTTCTATACACTTCTTCAGAAGGTCTACGGCTTCGTCACGTGTCAGATCTGCACACAGAGCAATCGAGAAGATAAGGAAAAACTAATAATTCACTTAAAGAACAAATGTACAATGTAATAAACAGTATGATTTATACAGAGAAGTGCAGGAAACAGTATAAAGCAGGACAACTAGGACAAAGACAAAAAGTAATGACGTTTTTGTGAGCAATCAATCAATAAATAAATGAATGAATGAATAAATAGAAGCGACACTTTTTCTTGTAGGCCCCAGGTCCTAGTACTAAATAAAAACAATTTCTATGCAAACAAGCATAGATTCTACATTTATTTTGGAACATAGGAGTTCACAGGCATGTTCAGACCAGTCTTACGAACACAATTTTTAAATATGTTTACATGTAGTTGATTTGATCCCATTTGTTCTGTTGTCGGATGACATGTTCTTGTACACGTTTGATGATTTTTACTTATTTGGGCTCTTGTTTTTGGATGTACAGCAAGAAAACACCTATATAGATTTTGAGAGACAGAAACAGAGGAGTGCGGTGTTTCACCTGGCCTGTAGTATCTGTCCATGATGGACAGAGTGAGGAAAGCGCCATATCCGTGTGCAGCGAAAGGGGCTTTAGCCAACGCCGACATGTAGTCCATATAGTACAGTCCAGGTCCGTCTGTCTCATCATATCCGGCCAAAAGCAGGTTCACATGGTAAGGAGTCTACAGGTAAGAGCAAGTCAGAGGGAGAAAATAAGGATAGAAAGATACATAGGCATATCATTGAAAGCTTGAGTTGTATTGACTGTTAAAGTTTACTTTAACATTTTCACTACAAACTCTGTTTTTAATTAACAATTTCAATCCTAAATGCAATCAACAGAAAAAGGGACTGAGAAGAATGATCAACATCAAAACCAGCGTCAGAGAGAAAGAGGAGGGTGCGAAAAAACTGCAACGGGAAAGAAAGCAAGGCGGTGTGTGAGTGTTGGGGGGTGTTATGCGGTCTGGGGGGTCGTTGGTGTCACCGGGGGTGTGACATCTGCTGGATGACAGCACCCCCACTGCTCGGAGCGCCTCCCCACCTTTCCTTACTCCTCTCCCTTCTCCAAGCCTCCCACCCTCGCCCCGATGCCCTGGAGCTGCGCCAGAGCTCATTAAAACTTCCTTTAGTCTCTCTCCCTTTTACGTGCTTTGCCATCTCCTAAATCTGTGCCTTTACACCTGCATTACACTTCCTCTTCCTACTAATTCAAGCTGTATTTTATTTTTTTTTATAATCATAAGAGTGTCCAATTTGATTAGTAACTCACCTAGTTCCCGCATCAGTACAATGTGGAAAGAGAGAGAACCTAGCTTTCTGTCATCCAAACTGTCTAACCACTAGAGGTACCAGTTATTTTGTGGTATCTGTTTGCACTGTGTACTAGGCTGCACACAATGCACTTTATGCGGCGAGGACATGTTACTTTAGTCCTTAGCTCTGTGACCTCTTACGTGGCTCTATGTTGTGTGATGTGGCTTTTATGCAGCACCAAGGTCCTGGTGAAACGTTGTCTCATTTCACCGTGTACTACATCAGCTATACATGGTTGAAATGAAAATAAAAGCTTCTTGACTGTCGACTTGATATCATCAAAGCCTCCTGTCTGATTTTGGCTTGGACACTTAATTAATGGGGGTGTAAATGTTAGAGAAACTTGGCTGTGCTCCATGCGAGTATCCCTGCAGACAAAGCCCAGGTTGTTGAAGAGACAAGGCAAGGGATCTAGAGAGCTCCCAGGAGTGCCATCTCCATTCATTCTCTCTTAACTCACCACCTGTTTCATACATACCCCACCTGAGTTCCTAACACAACAGCAATTCTCTCACCTCACCCAAGAGAATGGACCATAAATATAAGCGCCTGAGCATACAAATGCCCAACAGCACTCTAGGCTATACATCTTGATATGGATACTAGAGCAAAATGGCTTGGGGACAGTCAAGATAGAGATGTTTCACTTCCACCTCCCGTTCCCTGTGTGCATGTTCCAGCGTTCCTACACACTATAACAAGCTGCCCAAGGCAACCCTGACTTTCTCTGTCCTGGCATCTTTTTTCAAGTTCAACTGTGCCTGAGCCAAAGAATAACATGAAATATAGTGTCAGTAATTATTTGAGGCTAGGGACATCATTCTGGAAGTCAAAACTTGTCAAGCCATTCTACAGATTATCTGGGTGTAGACCCGAGATGAACCTGAACAATAATTTGTGACAATCTGTGCACTCTAAACTTATTTATAAGAGACACAATGGGGATACATTTAGAACCTCGGGCTTACTTTTTCAGTGGGTGAAATTTTGTTGTGTTACCAATGTACACATCTGATCACATGTGATTACATCAAAACCTTGCAAATAGTAAAACCTCAAACTAATGAATTGCTCTGATGTTTATGTTACATAAAACTACATAATGATCAAGAATGGAACATACGGCAAATGACCAAATAACATTTGGTAAGACACTCTGCCAGAGTCATACTAAAAGTTGTTTTTTTGTCACAGTGATTACGATTTAAGCTTTAAATTCAATTACATAGCAACATAATTTAACATATGTTACTGTCCATGGCAATCACATAAAGGTGCATCTTAGCCCATAAACAGAGATTAGGTTGTAACAAAATAGCTGTCAGAGAGATGAGGTAGATTCCAGGAGTTCCCAGAAGGCGCAGTTGTTGTTTTTCTTAAGCTCAGCCCATACAGCACACACAATACATCCGTAGGTCCTCTTAGACACTACACTACATCCATCTGGTAACACTTTCATTTCAATCCTCCACTCTAATGTCAGGTGATAGAACCATATGTCAATGTTCACTAATCAGAAATGCGCTCAGGATAAATACAGGCTTAATACAAAAATATGTCTTCAAAGTAAAATATTAACCTCAAAGACCTAATCCTAATTCACAGACACAAAAAACAGCAAGGAAAAAGTCTTTAATGTGCGCATTAGGAATAAAAGTAATTATAATTGTTTTTCACTTATGCTTATTGTCTAACCACACCCAACCCTAGAGACCATACTACTAAAACTAATCCTATGAGGAAAGACTGGTAGGCAGCCAGTAAAGGCTTTTCTTTAACCATGCACTAGACGTGCTGCAGCTGAAGCATGTTGATTTGGGAACAAATTCATGATGCCCCTGAGGCCTCCATTCCCCCGGGCTCGCTCTCCCTCTGCAGCCCCTCCTGCAACAAATGCTCTAATTGTTTTTTGTAATTATTTTCTCCCTTCTGCTATTGTGACAAGCAACAGCTACTCTTCCTAACAAATTAACACAAAAACTAGCAGACAACAGGACAAGGGTGTAGACAGACCTTTTCACACAGATGGGTGCATAAGCATGGGCACACACACACAAACTCATGCATACAAACACACACATGCACCAAATGCATGCACAAACACTCAGGTGTTTAAGAGATCGGATTTTTGAATCACACCTTATATTTACAATGCAGACACACAACATGCTGA
Source organism: Silurus meridionalis (assembly GCF_014805685.1). NCBI lineage: Eukaryota > Metazoa > Chordata > Actinopteri > Siluriformes > Siluridae > Silurus > Silurus meridionalis. Next base: position 9,252,133 of record NC_060905.1, on the reverse strand, counting down.
CATCTGTCTCCGATCACAGTCAACATGGGCCCTTATTCACTCACAGTGAGTGGTGCACAATGCTGCACTGCCAACCCAGCATGGGTTGGATTTACAGATTAATTTATTGTTAACAACTGAGCATTGGTCTGGGGGCAGGAAAACAATATACAAATCACACCTTCAACAAAAGTGAAATTGTAAACTTTAGAATTTTTTTTATTTTACTAGTTATTGAAAAATAATCAAATAAAATATACCTACAACTACTAATAGCCTATTTTATTTATATTTATATATTTATATATATTTATATATATATATATATATATATATATATATATATATATATATATATATATATAAAATCAGATTTAACATATAAATAATTTCATTTTAACAGCAAAATGCTTGAAGCATTTCTGTTTGACCATTTTTATTCAAAATGTAAATAAATAAATAAATATTTAAAAAAAAGGCTAAATTAAAACCTGCAATACAACACACATTTATTCACAACGTGCTTTATGTACAGACAGGTGAGAATAATTTTGAGTTTCATCAAACAAATAGTTTCTCCATAACTTACTATCTGCGGCCACTGAGGGACTTTTGATGTAATATGGCAATTAAATGGGTTAAGTTTTCACAGATATTCTTGTAAGCAATATAAATTTACATTTTTCTAAAAAAAAGTAAAACAAATTACCTGTTCATTTTAAGAGACCTGTCTAATCTTTCCTCTTTTATTTAGTATTGCTCTTTAATAAAGACAAAGTACTTCTTATACAATTACTTGATTATTTGATGAAAAAATCTTTCAGTTCTAATACATATTATATATAATTTTTTTTTATTATTATTATTTTTTTTTTTTTTTACTGAGTGGGCTGTGGTTCCATTATGTGTATTGTAATCCACTGCAATGCAAACTGCATGTGCTAACAAATTCCTTTTTATGTGGTGAAGTCCTAAAAAAACTAACAAAAACTGTCTATTTTATTTGTTAGACTTTCGCATGTTTACCTTCTGTTGAATAAATAAATAAATAAATAAATAAATACACACCCGACTGCGCAGATAATCTGCTAGGTTCTTCCTGGTGAAGTTTGCAGCGGCCGCTGGACTGAGCTCATATCCTAGAAAGAAACGCAGACTGGTTTTAACACATGCAAATGTATATAGGTGACAAAACACAAAACAATAAAAATAAATAATAGACAATATAGCCAAAAAATAGCAGAAAAGATTTGTTTTATTTTGCCATGAAATGTTCACTACTGAAAAGGTAAACAAATTATTAAAGTCAGACACAAACACCTGTAACAATAATGCTGTTAAAAACCTCCTGAACCCTGGGGCAGAGAGAATGACAGGAACATGCATGTTCTCACATTGTTCATAACTACAAATAACTGGCCTAGCAGGACAGTCAGATTGCTAGAAACACACTAGGGCTTTACTAGGTTTCTCTCAAAAATACTTTATTACTAGCAATGACTTCAGATAGTATTTGAGAGAGCTCTGCATGCAGTTAGTGGCTAAATAACTCAATCACCCAGAGTTTCTGACCAAATTCATAGAACCTACTACGTCTAACCAAATTATAATTTCTTGAAGGAGAAGCTGTTGAATGTTCTTTCTTTATGTGCAGTGTCTATTTGATGGTACTATTTGGACCAAATGGCAACAATCTAATCATTATTAAACTATTCACCTGACACTGACGGAAGCCTGATGAGGTCCTTGCCTGACTAAACAGAGATGACATAATGGGCTGGGCTCCAACTTTAAACGTCTGACTGTTAAAACCTGTAATATATTCTGTGTCTGTACTCTGTTGTGTTTTTCTTTTGCAAAGTTTTGTGTAGGTCTGACTCCCAACCAGCATTCAACCTGCCCTAGCCTGCCTTGATGCAGGGTGGAGGGAGGTAAAAGTTATACTTGGTCTGTTGTAGGGCTGCTGTAATTAATTATTTTAGCAATCGAGTATTCTAACGGTTGTTCCATAGATAAATGGGGTAAGATGTAATTTTTATTTATTTAAAAGCAATACTAAATAAGAGAGTGAAAACAAACGATCTCTTAAAATGAACAAGCAATTTTTTCTTTTTTTAGAATAATTTACATTTTTATTGCTGAAAATGCATACAAGAATATCAGTGAAGAATAAAGCCATTTAGTGAGTTTAATTGCCATGTTACAAATAAAAAAAATCTCTTCGCAGTGGCCGTATAGAGAAGGTTATGGGACAATATTAGTTTTTGTGAAACTCAATATTATTCTTACTCCTGTATTTATTTAATCTTGCACAGTATCGCGATGTGGTTTTCTTGTCTCCGGAAAGCTGCTTAAAATTTTCCACGCACTAAATCCGTGTTTTTATCGCCAGCTTTAAAAACATGCTCCACCACCTGCTCTACATGGCCAGTGCATAGAGACATTTGACCGCGCTGTATATAAAAAAATATATTTTTTCAAATTACTTAAAAATCTGTAACCACACTGTACTGTGTTTTCTTTATGTTTTAATTTAAAACTGCGTCTTCTTCGCGCCCCTCACTGTTTTCTCCCCTTCTTCCATTTTTCATTCGTGCTTCTGTGTTACATGTTCAGAGTGCTTCAAGAGTTTAGGCAGCGGTGCGTCAGTAATAATTGTCCGTGGGAAACAGTGTTCCATGTTTTGTTAAATGGACTAAAAGAATAATCGAAGCAAATTAATTGCTAAGACTAATCTGAAGTCAAGACAAGAAACTATTTGAAGATGATCCAGGCCATTTAACGATAGTCTTGTAAGGGAACACATACACACACACACACACACACACATACATATATTCATTCAGTTAGCATCTAAATAAATGTAAAACATCAGAAACAATATTACAGCTGTACAATGCTACGTACCATTTCTCATTTTGTAGAGCTGGACATTTTTCTGAATGTATTCTGCAAACTGTACTGTATCTCCAGCTTCTCCGACACACAGCAACAGGATCTTCTCACTCAGTTTAAACATTTTGTCATAATCTGAAATATTTCATAAAGTCTTTAAGAACTAAAGTTCATATTTGTCTTGGATTAATTACATACCATTACACGCACACTCAAAGAAAACACCAATAATAATCAGCCGGTTATATTGTATATATAAAACTCATTATTTTTACCAATAACCATAATATTAACAAAAGGATTAATAAGTAGCGCTTTTGATTAATAATGTTAAAGAGGACTAACAAGCGAAAAAGATATGTACTTTCACTTTCATAACGGATTTCGCCTAATCATCTACTAAGAATAGCTTGTCTGTCTTGCAGCTTATCTACAGCAAAAAAAAAAAAAACTGTAAAATAAACGTGTATCCAAATTATTCAGACATTACAGCATATGATCAAATCAGTAATGGTTGGATGATTAATACAGTGGGCTGCAAGAAATCTGTTCTACGCACAAAGTGCCTAGCTAACAAGATAGCAATGACTAGCATAAACTACTCACAAAACAATTTTAGCAATTTAAGAAGTAGTAATTTATTTCTGCTTGTGCATACAGGACGTCTGACCCTATTTACTCATAAATCAATTCCGAAACTGTTAAATATATGAATAATAGTTAAGAGGAGAACTCCATGGCTAGGCTAATCGCTAACTTGTCCCGCTAATAACACATTTATGCTAAGCTAAGGCTCGTGAGTTGTCAAATCTTTACCGTGTTTCATTTTGATGATGCTGCTGGCGGCCACGTTATCGGCCGCAACCAAGACAAAGTCTGTACCCTGAATACCAATCAAATATTCCATCTTGCAAAAGTAGAATAAACTTAGGATAAAATAATACCGACACCGGTACTGAACGGAGACAGAAAGAAATTACACAGCAAAACCTCAGCACATCAGCGGCGCACTTTTTTCGCGTCACCGGAAGTGAGGTACGGACACGGGGGGGGGGGGGGAACTTTCTGATCACGTGATCTGGTTTGGGTTGACTGACTAATGGCGATGTGTTCAGGCTGAAATGAGAAAATATTTAGCTTCAAAAGTGAACTTTATAAAAATAAACATAAACATAAAATGTTCTATTCATTATATATTTAAAACGTTAGAAGGTATCTCGTTTGCTCTCTTCTAAAAGTTATAACACTTACATACTGCTAGGAAAATACAGTAACATTAACCAATAATATATCCTCAATAATACTCTGCCTACCTAATTCCCTCTCTCTATTTACTGAAATTTATCATAAATCATTAAATTATTTTAAAAAGTATGTATGTGAATTGGGTGTATTTGATATTTAGGATAAATGAAAAATGTAGGTAGCTAAAAATTTATAACATAGCATGACTATATATATTTTGAATAATACATTTAGTTAATATGGAGGGCTATGTCAAACAAAAATGCTTATGTTTTACAAAATGTTTATTTGGTTAAAAAAGTCACCAAATTCCTCAAACCGCAAGTAGTTGCTGGCATTGATTATTTCACATGATTCAGACTACTGAAAAGACATTTATAGTGATAGAAGAATCATTTAAAAGCATTGTTTTGCTTTAGTATTTATAATCTATGCAGTAGCACCTTTAACAGAAGCAAAGATTTTGTATGTTAATAAACAAAAACACTACATTTCACTGTCACACTCCTGTCCTTGGCAAATAATCGTATTATTTAGAAAAAGTTTGCATTTCAATACACAGGTCAACACTGGTGAAAATAAGTCTGAATGTGTCATACTCATTTATTTATTTTATTTTTTGCTGTCCCCCTGCCTTTCTTTCTCTCTCTACATTTGTCACTGGTTTAGCCTGACTGCTTCGTTAGGACTCATAATTTGCATTCAGATTAATTATCTAATTACCGACAAATGTCCGGCGGCCATCCCGCACTCCAGCTCGTCAGCTCAGTGCCTGTAATTATTTTAATCATTTACTTTCATCTGGAGTGTTTCTGCCATACTTTAGTGTTTAGAGGCCATTCTTAATTACCCTGCCAAGGCATTGTTCCCCTTGTTTCATGACAGAGAAAGAAAATGACACACACACACACACACACACACACACACACACACATATGCACAAAGAGCCCGATGGGGATGTGATCTTGACAGCATCATGGAAGCTTTAAGCTCTGCTGGTTTTCAGCCCTGTTTCTTCCCTCTACTTCTCATTCACGTTCTCTCTCCCTACCTATCACCCCCAACATCCTGCTTTCCTAACTCCTTTTCTCTTTCCAGATCTCACTTTCCCCCACCATCACCCCCACCACTCTTTTACTTCCTCCCTCTTCCCCTTTATCATAAGCACACACAGGAATAGCCTCCGGGCCCCAGTGCACTGACTGCTAATATACTGACACACACACACACACACACACACATAGAGTGACACAGATCTTTTGCACGCTTCCCTATGCTATCTGCTAGAAAAATCTATACAACTCTCTGTGTATGCTTTATTTAGTCAACTGTCACCAGTTGCATCTGGTTCTTGTTCATCAGCTTGTTATGGGGTCAAATTTTACTCACTTTGCTCTCATAATCACACCCTGGCAGCCTTGAGCCAAATAAACTAGCTGTAACTGTTCTGGTAAAAGTACATCAATTATAATTGGATCTCTTGAGTATCTGATTCACTATGAATGAGAGATTAATGGAAAGATGAGGATCACTGCACATTTTTAGTTCAGGATCTCTTTGTAATTGGGAACATGACCTTATAAGTGGTCAGAATGTACCACTTTTAAGGTAACAGACAGCATAAAACAGTAACACTGAGTCACAGTCAGAGTTTCTACTCCGTCCCAATGGGACCAGTCAGAGGTAAAAGTGTAGAGATTATGGGCACATTGCCTTAGGGTACAGTTTGTCGAAGCGAAACAGGTTTTGAGCTCTGATTAAAACCAGGCTGGATTAATGATATTCATGAGTTAAGTTCAACTGTCTGGAGCAACCTGCAAAGAGACACAAATCCGGAGATTGTGGCTTGGTGTTGATAAACGGTGTTGGAAAAAAAAAACACAATTAATCATTGTGGGCACTTGTGGGAGTTTGAGGTGTATGTCTGTGTGTGAGGGAGAAAGAGAGAGGTTGACATTCAGTTTAATACAGTCAACACTGCCATGCAGTTAATCTTTAAGAACTTTAGGCCTGCTGATGAACAAAAGTGCAGTGTCAAGGGAATAGTCCGAGCTCTAGTGTTTAACGTAGCAATTTAATCATTTGCATTCTTGAAGGGAAACCGCGCCGGTGTCAGCCGGGCCGATTAATCGATGATTTCACGGCATGAGGCTGGGTGCTTCCCGCTTTTGTTCAGGACTGTCGCCGTTTAGCGGCTCCTTTTCTCCCCCCACTTAAGTAGCACAGGGGCGGTGAGAGAGCACGGCCACGAGAGAGAGAGAGACCACTTCATCCGGACAAAAAGCGCAAGCTAAATGCAAGTGACAGCCTCTGAAAAAATTCCTCGGAGCAGCTGTGCGGATTCGACATAGGCGGGTTTAGTCTCTTGCTCCCTCCCTGCCCCTTCCCTTCTCTTCTCTTCTCTTCTCTGTCGGAGAGCGTTTAGCCGCCGCTGTGACCCCCGGTGCTCGGCACACGCACCTGCCGCTCCGAGGCGCGCCTTCACCGTCGTAGAGATTAAGCGAGAGGCGGGGTTTGAGAGACCCCCATGAGATCCTCTGTTAAAAAAAAAACACCCTTAATGCGTGAAAGAGCCTGCATTCAACCCCTATTGTTCAACACGTTTTTATGGGACAACATTGGCCATTATTAGGTTTAGAGATTTACATGGGACTCCATAGACGGGGATAATCCTTTCAAGGAGTGAACGAATGAAAGTTTAAACCCGCTGTTTTCATATTTATTAGCTGGTTAAAGCGGACGAGGCAGCTGAAGGAAGGCTGACCGACAGGCCTTTACTCCATCCGCATTCATGTAAAATCTCTGCTCCTCTACATCCACAGCTGAGCTCTCAGCCTGCGGCCAAAGGCTTTATACCATAACACATAATATTGCATTTTTAAGCTTCTTTAACGCTATTCTATTGGATGTATCTCTGAATAAACAGGAAAAGGAACCTCATAATCTAGTGTAGCCATAGTACTAAAATGATGCACTATGTGGATGTACAGACTTGCTTCTGTGTCATTTTTATTTTTAATAAAAAGCAGCTTTACAGAAATACATATATGTTTTAAATTATAAATATATCCTTAATTAGGATGGAGAGACTTTGACAAGTAAAAACTCTTCAATGACATAAGGAAAAAACCTTGAGGGTAACCAGACTTAAAAGAGAACTCATACTGATCTGGTTGACACCGGATAATGAGAGAGACAACTATAATTGTAGTCAAAATTGGCATGCTTACAGGAATATATGAGCATTAGAGTCATTTCTGAATTTATTATATTTTTATTTAATTGTGCGATATATAAAAATGAACTGTTTAATGATGGGAACTTGAGTGCATAACTGTTCTCAGCAGTTTTATTTCTAAGGCTATACAAGACCCCAAACCCTCAACTATGCAAAAAGAAAAATGCAACTACAATAGAATAACTACACTTCAAATGTTTGAAGATTTAGTCATTGTAGTAACAAAAAATTAACTATTAACTATTTTATAGTTAATAAAAAAATTAACTATAAACAGAACTGTTCTATTAATGTGTTTCCATTTTATTATGTTCAAATGATAATGTATAGAATATGTTCCTCATATAGGCCATTTAGTCTTTACATGTAAGCTGCTGCATACAGGCAGTAACGTTGTTGGTTTTTAAATAATTATTATATCTCAGGTTTTGCATTTATTTCTATTGTTTATTTTCTGCTTATATTTATATGTTTACTGTATATGTAGATCCTGCAGTGTTTTTCAGTACATTATAAATGCAATACTGAATATTGGTATAGAGACCAGTTCAGAGATTGCTACCAATACAAGGACAGTAAATTTTGGATCCACTTGAATTCAGACAGAACAATTAATGTAAACCAATCATTTATCATACTACTGCTTTTTGGGGTTTTTGTTGTATGGAAGCTAGAAGGAAGCCAGACAACAAGGAAACCCACAGGAAAACCCACAAATATATGGATAGAACATGTGAAAAGAAACTTATCACAAACTGTAACCCAAGCAAAATAGTGAATAAGATACTGTAGAGCTGTAAGGAAACATCTCTACGTACTGCACCAATGCCTGTTGCAAATTACTACATAGTTATTCAGAGTAAAATGCGTTTATACTATGAAAATTTTTTATTTTGATGGAAACTTCCAGCATGACCCCCACCCCATCCACAGGGTATAAAAGAGTGATGAATGAATATGAGTGATGACTGATTAGGATGAAAAAGATTTAAATCATATTCTATGGATTTCCCAGTTACTGGATCTTAAAACATTTAAACACCCCTGGGATATTTTGAGCCGATGTACAGTATTACACTCTGCACTATGATCATGAAAAAAATGTTGTGATGTCTTCAGAATAATGGTATTCATCCAGAGACTTGTAGAATCGATGCCAGTGTGCACTAAAACTGCTTTGGCAGCTAGTAGTGGCCAACATCTGACAATTTATTTTGTTATTTATCTCTCATTTGTCACCTGTCTGTGTATTATGCAGTGAATGTGTATGTGGGTCATTCACTGTAGATCTTTCCCCGAACATATGACACAAATAAACTATGACACTTAAATTCATTAAAAGAAGAGAAAAGAGTATTCAGAGTTCTGATATCAGTATTATATAAAAACAAATGTTTAAAGTTAAAACGAATGCTTCGCCAGTTGTGACTTTTTCAGTTTGACACATGGCAACAAATAGTTTTCATTTTATTTTTAAGAGTTTCAATAAGTAACCTATATTTACTACAAGTTTGAAACACAAATTTAACCAAAATGGGCTGGATGTGGCCCGTTGTGTTATCTCGTTCTCTCTGTAGACAGATCTCCCAATCCACTTCATCATACACCGGCCCTGGGGCTGCATACATCTCTCCGTTCCCCCACCACCCCCTTTCTGTCAAAGCTGATTGTTTCCGCGCCAACAGAGTGCTAGAGGCTAGTGCACTGTCACACTGCATCAGGCAGAGGGAAGGGTGGAAAGAGAAAGAGGGATATAAAGAGAGGGATAGGTAGAGAGTGGTAAAGACAGAGACAGACAGATATAGGGAATAGGGGAGAGGGTGAGAAAGACAGCAAGAGAGCAAGCTTTTTTAATCTTACAACCCAGAAGTGTTTCTACTTGGTGGCCTGTTCTTCACATTTATGCACATTTGATAAGGGATATGAATAATATTATCCTAATTGTTGAGAAAGGGATAGACATAGATAAACAGGAGACTAGACAGACTATTCTCAGTGCTGTCCCCTGTTGGGGACTTTACCTGTCAGTTAGCTGAAAAAGTGACCACTAATCCTGTCCTTGAGGACCCACACAGACTTATCTGTCTGTTTAGGCTTGTACAAGACCTGAGCAGCATCATCAACTTATTAGTGCTGAGTCGAAGTTTCAAGATGGCAGAATAAACATGAAAACTCTGGTTATTTTATTTGATTCAGTCGTGATTTTGTCCTAAGATTTATTTGTAAAAAAACCAGATTGTATGTTAATTGGCCAAACAGTTCGCTCCTAACACTTAATAGGTTGAGTTGGTACTATAATATTGTAAACTTCGTGGGATTCCTGGTCATATTTGCCACATGCAGCATTCAGAAATAATAATAATATGATAGAAATATATAATGTTCAGACGGCAAGCCTTTGGTTTATGGTCATGTCACAGTCTTTATTGAAAGATGACTTAGTAGAATCACTTTTGTCTAAATTCAGGCATTATCAAATAAGAGATAATAATTTTACAGGTCATGATATGTCATCTTTCATTAAATGCTGTTGAGAAGTAAAGCAGCAGTCGGGCTGAGTAAAAATCAATAATGAATGTTTATAATTCCACACTGACTGCATTATTTGGTAATTTTTTTTCCATATTTTTTACTGAATATGCTTATGGACACATTTTTATTGGTATAGGACTTATATTTCATCCTCAATCCATTTTTCCTATAACATTCATATTCGTGGCATTAAAAAAAAAAGTCAAATTTCAACAGGACTTTTCTCCAAGTTCATCACCACTACATTCTAGTATTGTATGAATAAAATAATATTGACTTTATATTTAGATCTTGGCCTGAGTAACATGCAAAAAAATATTTCTTACAACAATAACAGTAAGCACAGGGTTTAGAAAAATGTCAAACTATTTTTAAATTAATAATACAAATTCAATGTCACAGAAGAAACCCACCAATGAAAGTAACATTTTTTTTTTTAATCTCATATAATATGAACACAAAGCACTAGTAGTAGTAAAATCTAAGGATCCATAGTAGGTCTAAGTGACATTTTTATTACCAACCATATTCCATAAGCTTTTTTATTTATTTCACTGCTTCTTAAACTGTTTCATAAATTACCAACTGATACAAATTAGTCAGTGTATAACCATAAACGTTTAATACATATATGCATCCATTACGTCTTTTTCTTTCCTCTTATTGCATTACAGGTCAGTGCTGGTTAGCTTACCCTCAGAATTGTTGGGTTATGTTAGGCATTCTCAAAATTATTCTTTAAATAACTCTAAATTATTAAATTATAAACATAATCTGAGTTTCTTCCTCTATCTGTATGTCTCTTCTGGTTCTTCCAAAAATGACTGATCAGGATAAAGCAATTACTAAAAGTGACTAAGAGTTGAACTGCTAATGTAGCCTTCATAATTATGTGAAATACACTATTTATGTGAATTTTATGACCTTATATGGGAAAAAAGAATTTTTTTGTGTGCCAAGATTTTAGGGGCAACTATTTTTTCCACAGCAAGTGCTTAGTTTAGATCTGACCCGAAATTAAATGCAGCCAATTCAAACTGTTCTAATACCTAAATTCACGCGTTGAGTCTGTTGTATATATATTTTTTCACCTCGGTGTGCATGTGTTCTTTTCGCACCCAGTGGAAATCATTCTCACGTTTCCACGAAACCTGTACAAATCAACAGTCCTCTCCTGCACTGCACAGGAACCTGAGCCTCAAGCCTACAAACAACTAGAGATGTCAAAGGATCAAGTAAAAGTTATTTGAAGTAATCTAAATGTAATAAAATGTTCAAATAAAACGTTTATAGAATATGAACATTTGAAGAGGAACAAAGGCTAAGTGTTAAAGTTGGATTAGTACATAAAGTGCGAGGTGAGGAAAATAAAAAATACTGTTGCATTGGCCGGGAATCGAACCCGGGCCTCCCGCGTGGCAGGCGAGAATTCTACCACTGAACCACCAATGCTTGTTAGAAAAGCTCGACCGATTTTCATTCGACTGATATCGACTGACGTTCATTGACTGGTAGGAAATAGGTTTTTCTGCTTCCCTTATTTTATAAATGCACTTTACTTACTGCTTCATCCTGTGACACCGAGATAACTGAATAGTATTTATTCGGATTTGGGAAAATTAACACTTACCGCTTCACTGACCGGTAATCAAAGCAGGACTAATATTTAATTGACTTTGTGACCATGTTTAATCACACCTCCGCGTTTTTAATAAATATTAAAATATATATGAACTCTATATCAGTCCGAGTAGGAAAAAAAAAATACCAGTCTCCCCGTCGGGGAATCGAACCCCGGTCTCCCGCGTGACAGGCGGGGATACTTACCACTATACTAACGAGGAGTGCTCGCGACACATTTTTGACTAATAATGAGCCTATATAACATTATACGAACGTTTTAGGCAATTTGGAACAAGATTGTTACTGTATCATTTGTCACTACATCATCTGCAGCTGAAACCCTGACCCAACTCTAGCTATCCTTCAAATCCAGGCCTTTCACACTAACCTTCACCAGCTGGGTTCCTCTGACCCCCTATTATCAACAAGACGTTTCCACAGAACTGTTACTCAACGTTTTCTATTTGTGAAATTCTCAGGAAATCAGCAGTTTCTAAAATAATCAAACAAAACCACCCTAAACCATGCCACAATTAAGGTCACTTAAGCTCTTGACCAGTATCTGATCAGATGACTGATTGGAAAACGGCATCAGTATACAAGTGTTTATTAAAAGTGGAGGGTTAATGTATTAAACATTACTATTACTTTTGCTAAAATACAATGAAGCAGAAACCCGACCTTACCACCACTGATTTGATTCTGATACCAAACCTGACCTGATCTGGGTTTGTCACAGAGAACTACAGTTTACATTATGCTGTATTTCAAAATTACTTGTGCAGTTTTCAGCCAAAGACAAAGTAAATGCATTGTAACATTTGCTAATTATATATGAAATGTAAACATGAAATCAATGTATATATTTAGACAAATTATGAAAAGCATAAACTATGTGAGCGCTGTGTCCAAGCCAGGTAAGGATCCCTTTTTTTATAATTGGTATATGCCTTCTATTTACTGAGTCAAAGTGCATTGTGCCTGAGGCGGAAACCACACACACACACACACACACACACACACACACACACACACACACACACACACAGGAAATACCCTGGAGACTTAGGCCAAATCCATTGTAGCCTGAAAGTCATCTGTGGACTCAAACTTTAGCTGGCAAACGCACATAAAACAAGACTTTATCTCCAAAGACACGAGAAGATATCATTTTGAGAATTTAAAAACATTATTTATTAATAAAAGAGTGAATCAAGGTTGCCAGAATTTTACCAGAATTTAGCAGTGTTTATTTTCCGGCCTGATAAGAAAAAGTCATGTTACAAAGTCTTTCCAGTGGAAGTGCCAGATGAATGCCAGACTTAATTTGTGTGACATGTAAAGGGGTGTGGAGAGTAAAATACAGGATGTCACTCACTCTTGTTTAATTCTGGTCAGGTTTGTGGTGGATTTTAAGTTTATGCCAGAAACACTGGGCGTGAGATGGGAATATTTAAAAACACAGGCAATTTTCTGATACAGTCCTCCCACTGGTATTTATTTGTAAGTTAGTGTATGCTCAATTAGACATGAGATGAACATGCACAGACAAAAACCTGAGCTCAGGATTGAACCAAGAACTGTGGATCTTTGAGGTGCAAACACTATCCACTGCACCAACAGTTTGCTACAAACAAATAAAATGTTTAACATTGTGGATGTAAGTGAACGCCTAAAATGATGGAAAATGTTTTTTTAATTTTTTTTATATGTAGTCTTTAAGACCCTTAAAGACTTCAAAATCTTGTATTTGGGCAGGTTGTTTTATTAATGTAAAGAAAGCTTAGACAAGTTAGAAATTGACATCTTGACAAAAGTCATAGGAAAGTTTTTTAATTGTCTGGTAATAAGTACTTTAAATGTCATTTTTAGCAACTGGTTTAATTTGTTAATGTTGACATCTATAGTTATATTCATAAAATGACACCCACCAAATATAAAAGTTTTGAATATTTATTGATTGATTCATTCATACACAAAAGGCAAATATGAACTCTCATAAATAAAGATATATCTATAAACATTTAATTACCTATTGTTTTCTTGAAATATTTAATAATATATATTTTGATGATGCTTATACTTTCTTCTGGATTTCTCCCTGGTTTGGGTTATCATATAATTGAGCTTGGCTAGTAATGAAAAAACAGAGCACTGATTTATCTTCAAGTACAATGTATAATGGGCAAAGACACAAACAGAATATGAACCACAAACATGCACAACAGTGGAATGACAGTTGAGGAATGCAGGATATTATTTGGTTTAAAAGAGTCTTCTCTGTCACTGTTCTTAGTCATTTGTTTCAGCTTGGGATGCCCCTAGGACTCTCTTCTTCCCTGCTCTTTCTCTCTTTTCTCAATATTGCTGTTACTGGCCAATGGCAGCTGTAGCTGAGCCCATGCGGAGCAGCTCTTTCCTGTGAGTAAGAATGATATCAAAGCTGGATTGGAGTCGGTTCTGTTGTTCTTGGACACGTTCCTGCAGGGTGCGCACCCAGCGGATCAGGGCAAGCCTACGGTACATGGTCAACTGCACATGGTGCTTTTCCATCTCTTGGGCTTTGAAACGCTCCCGGTCTTCCAGGGTCCATACAGCCTCCATGAGTTGGGGGAGCTCAGAGTAGAGATCACTCTCTGAATCTGAGGATGCTTCTTCAGCTAGACTAGAACCTCTAAGGCTCTTATGGTGACTGTCAGCTGTCTTATCCTCTTCGAAGTTGTGTTTTTCTTGTAGATTTGTGGTTGCATCGCCATTTTCTGAGTTTGAACCTCCCACACAGATGCGATCCCATACTAAGTTAAGAGAGTCTCCCCCAGTCACATCTCCGCTTTCAATGGTCAGAGGCGAGGAGCTTTCTGACCTGTAACTAAATTCAAGCTCATCATTACTTCCATCCCAGTCTAACACCTCTTCTTCTTCCTCCACCTGTTCCTGCACTTTACCTTTTATAAGGTCTTCTGGCTCTTGCTCTTTCTCATCGTCACTCATTCTCCTCATCTCTTCATCTATTTTGCCTTCTTCGGCTCCATCTGGAGGCACCCTGCCTCCAGTATCTTCTCCACTGTCAATCTCAGGAAGAGGTTCCAGGGGACTCCAGCAGGGAAGGCGAGACAGGGGAGAGAGCGGTCCAGGCACATAGTGGTTAGCAGAAGGTGGTGGGTAGCGGCTTGACAGGCCCAGAGCTCGAGGACGCACTTGGTTGCGGTTCTCATCTCCACTCAATCCAAATTCACCTTGACCCAGGAAATTAGAGTTCCCATCTTTTTCACAAGTTCTCTGGTCGCTGCTGAGAATACGCAGGGTCGAGTTTGTACCTCCTAGCTGACCTCCAAAAGCAACATTCACAGGTCGATCTTGCTTCAGCATGTTCGTCTGAGATTGCGTTGCTCTTCAAGAAAGAAGAAAAATCCAGAATTTAGTAGGACTAAAAAAAAATATATAGATATAAAAATTTCGGCTTGACAAGAACTGATACTGCTATAAAATACGTCATTAGACCTCGCAGTAAAATACCCTTACAAATTCAGAGTATCTGTGGTGCCACGTTGGAAGTTCTCAATTTCAGAAAATGATTCAAATATTTTATAGCAGCCGAGATAACTGAACTGAAAGCTTCAGGGTATCGTCTGTCATCGTGAAGAGCCTCAGGTACAAATCCCTAATGATCCTGTGCAGATGACTGGGGCAGAATGTAGCAACAAAGCCGCAAGCAGAAACGCTATCCTCATGCCAATTAAGTACGGATTAAACATACTATCATTAGCATATGACTTAATGTTAATAAAAAATGTAGCACATCTGAGTGTTAATATGGTATGAAATTATAGCGAGGAAACGACCAGCGACATGAAAGAGCGTCGAGGCTGCTATTTACCACACCGAGGTTCAAACCGCTAATCATAGAAATATCGCGGATTCGAAGAAAACCTCTATAAAATAAAATATTAATAATACTCCTAATATTAAACTGATTCACTGCTCTATCCAGCTACATAAGAGCACTGTGTTTAGTCTCACCCCATGTCAGCGCTCCGGTCCTTCAGTAGAAACATCTACTGATTTAGATAATCACTGTACTACAATCTGGATTTCTTCTGCGCCCTGCCTAAAAGCGATTATGATTATAAATGTATATGAATAGCTGGTGTTGTCTTACCGTCTGTTATAAGCGTTTGCCCTCCTCCAGCCTCTCCTTCTCAGCAATGTCTCTCTTTCTCTCTCTCTCTCTCTCTCTCTCTCTCTCTCTCTAGCTTGCTTTTCCGGCTCGAAGGACAGACTGCTTCAGTCTAGGTGCATGACTCATTTCCTAAAGTGGGCAGAGGCGACCTAACTGGGCGAAAAAACAAAAATATAAGCTGTACATTAGCAGTGCAGTCTGTTTCACTGTATACACTACCATCCTTTATCACCAAAAACGATGTGCACTCCTTAATGAGCCTGCTGAACATCCCATTGGCTCGTCTTTGCAGTTATAGTAGCTGTTATAATAACCTCTGCTCATCTGCATAGGCTTTCATTAGATGCTGGAGAATGATGTGGGAATTTCTGTTCATTGAGCAGTTGAGAGGATCAGGCACTGATGGTAGATCTGGAGGTCATGGTTCTGTGCATGATACTTGAGTTCTTGAGCACCATCGCTGATTAGCCATGGGTTTCTGAAGCTCATTTTGTCATGCTGGAACATGTTATGTTATAAATAACAGTAGTGTAAGCTATTATAAATTACCATGACTTCTTCTTCTTATTCTTTCGGCTTCTACCATTAGGGGTCGCCACAGCGGATCATCCGTCTCCATATCCCCGGGTCCTCCACATCTGAATCTTTTACCCTGCATGTCACTACGACTACCTGCATGTCTTCCCTCACCACATCCATAAACCTCCTCCTTGGCCTTCCTCTTTTCCTCCTTCCTAGTGGCTCCATCCTCAGCATTCTTCTACCAATATAACCCATGTTCCTCCCTAACCTTGTCTTCAAAACGTCCTACATGCGCTGTCCCTCTAATAAACTAATTTCTAACCCTGTCCATCCTCGTCTCTCCCAACGAAAACCCTAACACCTCCAGCTCCACCTCCTGTCTTTCATTAAATGCCACTGTCTCTAAACCATACAACATCGCAGGTCTTAACACAGTCCCAAAAATTTTTTCCTTTCACTCTTGCAGATACTCTACTATCACAAATCACTCCGGTCACTCTTCTCCACCCACTCCACCCTGCCTGCACACTTTTCTTTACTTCCTTAACACACTCTCCATTACTTTGCACTGTTGACCCCAGGTACCGGAACTCCTCTAATTCTGTTTTGCCAACCTCTTTCTCCTTATGCTTTCCTGCACCTCCTCATTCTACCACCACGTCTCTTGGTCTTCCTTTCTATTTCCAGATGTCACACCAAGTACCTTTCTAGCTGTCTCCCTTATCACTTCTGCAGTAGTTGCCAAATCATCCAGCACCTCTTCACCACCACCAAGCCCCTGTCTTCATTGAATCTCACACTATAGTCTTCAGTTTCCACCATTTTATTCTTCTTCAGTCCTCACTCTCCTCCTCTTCTTCTTCACCTCCAAAACCATCCTACAGACCACCATCTGATGCTGTCTAGCAACACTGTTCCATGCCAACACCTTACAGTCTCCAATCTCCTTCAGGTCGCATCTCCTACATAGGACATAGTCCACCTGTGTGCACTTTCCTTCACTCTTATACGTCACCCTATGATCCTCCTTTTTCTTAAAATAAGTGTTCACCAGTGCCATTTTCATTCTTTTAGCAAAATCTACCACCATCTGCCCTTCCACATTCCTCTCCTTAAGACCATACCTACCCATCACCTCCTCATCACCTCTGTTTCCTTCACCTACATGCCCATTAAAGTCTGCCCCAATCACCAATCCTTCATTTCTAGGTACACCATCTACCACTTCATCTAATTCACTCCAGAATTTTTCTTCTCCTCCATCTCACAGCCAACTTGTGGAGCATATGCACTGATGACATTTATCATCATCCCTTCAACTTCCACCTTCACATTCATCACCCTATCAGAAACTCTCTTCACCTCCACTACACTCTTACTAAACTCTTCTCTCAAAATTACCCCTATGACATTTCTCTTTCCATCCACACCATGATAGAACAGTTTAAACCCACCTCCAATGTTCCTGGCCTCACTCCCTTTCCACTTGGTCTCCTGAGCACACAACCTATCTACCTTTCCTCTCTCCATCATATCAGCTATCTCTCTCCCTTTACCAGTCACAGTACCAACATTTAAAGTACCAACCCGAACCTCCACTCTCCTCCACTTCTCCTTTCCCTGCTGTCTCTGTAGATGTCTTCTCCTCCTTCGGCCAACAGTAGCCCAATTTCCACCGGTACCCTATTGGCTAACGATACCTGTGGCAGTCGTGGGTAACCTAGGCCTCGACCGAGCTGGTATGAAATTCTTATTCTTGAAACGCATTTTCGATTTGGCACGTTTTATGCTGGATGCCCTTCCTAACGCAACCCTACCCATTTATCTGGGCTTGGGACCTGCACGAAGAGTGCACTGGCTTGTGCAACCCTAATGGCTGGGTTTAAATTAACATGACTTGATTTATAAATTGTGTTAAAAAAGTGATATAAAATTATATAAAATATATATATATATATATATATATATATATATATATATATATATATATATATATATATATATATATATAAAATATATAAAATAAAATAAAAGTATGTAAAAAACGTTTTTTGGCCATTTTTCTAATTTATAAAATTGTGTACAAAGTATATATTCAGGTTAAACAATATTGGCAAACCTGTGATAATTAAATTTTGCAGTTTGTTTCATGATGCTGATTGGTGGTCACAAGTCTGCATGTTAG
Source organism: Silurus meridionalis (assembly GCF_014805685.1). Classification (NCBI taxonomy): domain Eukaryota; kingdom Metazoa; phylum Chordata; class Actinopteri; order Siluriformes; family Siluridae; genus Silurus; species Silurus meridionalis. The sequence continues at coordinate 9,233,734 of NC_060905.1, read as the reverse complement.
ATTTGTTAGCCTAAAAACTTTGCATAATACAGATTTAAGTAAGCTAAACAGTTTAACAGAATGTAAATAGTATGTGAATGTAGTAGCATGTAAATTTGATTGCTCCCTCCAACAATCCTTTAAGTCTGTTTCAGTGTCAGGCTATCCTCCTGGAATCGTTTTGTTGCTGTTGAACACAGCAGCAGATCATCTAGGCTTTGCTATGGTGTCTTTTGGATATGTGATGTGTTTTGTTGTTTGCACATCACACAGATTCAGTAAGCACATCGCCTCCCTGTCCCATGACAAGCTCCAACAACATCCCTATTCAAGCATAGTACCTCCAGGCCATCTACGCCAAACCCTAATCTCAATACTAGCCTTAACACATGAAAAATACATCAAATGGTGAAGCAGCCCTGCAGCCCCATCACATGCAGGATCATCTCCATCAACCAAACAAGCAAGGGAGGAATGGAGACTGGGGAAAAATGACCAGAAGATGAATTACTTTTAAGCACAGCTTGTGCTGCACCAGTTAAAAACACACCCAAGGCTGTAGGATTATTATGCACAACGTCCATTAGATTTTAAATCATTATAAAACCTCAGGGTGGGAAAGAATATGCTGTTGGCAGTATATAAAAACACTGAGTTGGTAGTTAGCAGTCTGCAGTAGCTAATGATCCAGTAGCATCAGTTCAACAGTATGACACAGAGTTCACAGGAGCCCACAGCACTGCTGTCAGTGATGGTTACTGCACATCCAACCAGTCGGCCAAATGCTCTCGGCTTTTGTTGGCAGTAAAGCTGAAACCTGGTGATTAGCTGTGACCGAGCGCTTTTTTTTTTTACTGCTTGTGCAAAATGTGCAGGTTTTTGTGCAAAGTATTTCTATTGTAGATGCAATATGCCTTACTAGCAAAAGTTCCATTCTTAATACATTTGCAGATCACCGCAAATGTATTCTGATTCTGAATGTGATCACTTCTATCCCATTATGAAACCTGTCTTAATGGGAGTGGGAGTGGCCTTTTTCTCATCCACAGGTCATGATTGGATCAATGGGACGAAATATGCAGTAGGATAAAATATGGAGTAAATCATATTGAACACATTAAATGCACACCTACGGGAGAATCTCACTCCAGTGACTTGTAGAGCACTGAGGCTATTCTGGTGGCTCAGGGTGGTCCAACACCTTCCAAACATATCATACATTTATTTTCACTTTATCACCCATCTGTACTTCAGCACTATTTGGCCCTTGCTAATGAGGATCTCCCTGCCAGGACAACTGGACCAAGTGATTAGCAGCACCCAAGTAATTAGGTTGAGATGAGAGATTGTTAAAAGTCTACAGCAAAGTGTGGTCCTTATTTAACATACCATTTACTTAGACTCTTAGTAACAGAGACATGCCTCAAACTGAACAGGTCGTTAGAAGAGCATCACAAGCCTGAGGGACTGGAAGCTTGGTGTCAAGTGTAATCCCATAGCTTCTCTCCCGCTAGGTCACAATAGCAAGGGTGAAAAATCGACTCGAGAGTAAACGGGTTTTCACTGGGCTAGAGATATTAACCTGGTTTCAATTCAGAGCATAGGTTCTCTTGAGTTTCACCTTCACAGTAGAATAATAAAATTAAAATGCAAATCGAGAAAATATGAGTAACAATGATCTTCACACTATCTAAATAATCAGCTGCATGCATGTAAAGTTCTATATGAAGTTACACATATAGGAAACCTAGATGCCATATTAGACTAAAACACTATTAAAACACCTGTACTGCTGTCCTGTTCTAAGTCCTGCCTGACCAGTTTTACAATTCGCTATTGCATACATGTCCAGCCCCTATGCCAGTCTATGTGAACTCTAGAGATTGCTGTGTGTAAAAACTCAGTTCAGCACTTACTGAAATACTTCACACAACCTATCTGATACCAACAGTGATGCCAAAGTTAGAGTCAGAGATCACACTTTTTCCTGTTCTGAAGGCTGCTGTAAACATTAACCTATAAAGAGACAGGTAAAGGTACATAAACTGAACTATGTAGAAAATTTCAGTACCTAATGCAAGATATCTATATCTATCTCTCTATATTTTTAAATGAACCTAGCACTATAATTGTTTTTTTTGTCTTGTTCTAACCTCCACTTCCTAATATGCCAAGTTATTCAAATGTCCAGATGATAAACGCAGCAGCAGATGCTAATCTAAGACTTCTAAATGTATAATCATAGTAACACTAGTTCACCTACCAATCAAAAGTCTCATGCATGTTTAAAATAAATTTTTAATTTATAATTTTACAAATAAAAAATACAGAATTACAAATCACAATATTTACAGGATAAAACATTCAAAACAGACTTAAGTTGATTCACTGGAGGCTTTGAAACAGTTTCAGTTCTCAAAATAATTGAAAATACTTCTTGGAGGTCCAACAGATTTCACTGAGGTTTCTCGACATGGTCGCTTTGCAGCAGGTGCCAAAGTGTCTGTCTGAGCCCTTTTCTTTAACTGTAACAGTCAGAGGAAAAAGTCAAACAAATAAAAAAAATAGCATTTTGAGTGGAATATAGATTGACAATGATTTTAAAATCCCAAAGCCAAAACCAGACATGGGTTAATATACAGCATCATGAAGATTTCTCTTATAGTATGGCATAATAACATTTTTATTTTAAATAAAGCCATTTAAATATTTTCATTGTTAATGTTTTTAAATATGCATTAAGGTATTATAATATAAATGTCATATTACATATATGTTACTATGTATATATACAATGTATATATACATAATTAAAATTTTCCACATAGTTTATATGTGAAAATTAACGTTTTCTTTAAGTAAAAGCAAAACACTCTCGTGCCCCCTAGTGGTGCACATGCAGACGTGAACAGAATCACTCAAGCATTAAAAAAATTACTGACACCAACAAATAAATAAGAGACAAATACATCACTTAATTCATTCATTAAAAACAAACAACAAAAAAAAAAACCCACAACAAAAATCTCCCTTACACCATAATATCATTTCAGACTGTGCATCTACTGTGAAAAATTACCTGTTTCTTTGGGTTGGCAGATGTGGGTGGCTCCTTTTCTGGAGATAAAGTCTGGAAAAGGAATCCTCGAGAGTTACGTGGAGCTAGAGGGTTGCCGTCAGAAATATTGGCGAGTTTCTGCAGCACTGCTCGTGGCTGGCTAAGCAAAGATCCTCTCTTTACCTGAGGAAAACATATGGCAAAAGAATGGCTAAAACATAAATAAATATAAATAACTAATAAATAACAGTCTGAACTCTATTTAGAAATAAATAAATTCCTTTTGCACTGTAAAATAAATAAATAAATAAATGTATGGTCAACTTGGAAAAGTCTTTCTATTGTAAGCCATCTAATTACCAAATACAAATGATGAGCGTTAGTATCTTGACTATATCAGAAATAAAAATATTAACCACATTTACAAGCAACAATACTTTTAAATGTGGTTAATGTTTATATTTCAGAAACTTGAAACTTTATGGGTTCAGATACTTACCACAGGCTTCTGAAAAGGGTTGACATTAGAGACTGGCTTCTCTTGCATAGGCACTGTAGAGGTCTCTGCATAAAAATTAAAAAAAATTAAAGTTCAGTCTTCTTTAGCATGTTTAAGAGATGGTCACACAACCACAAATTATATCCTGCAACTTTCACCTTTCTTCTGGAGTGCCTTAGCGGTTAGTTTCTTAGCCAGCTTCATGAACTGACTGTCCTCCTCTCCAATCTTGTCCTCCTCTTCTACTTCTTGTCCTCTCTTTGATGTTTCAGACTACCGGAAGAAGAGAACATTGCCGTCAAATAACCATTCAACAGGCTTAAGATTAAAAAGAAGAGCCATGAGTTGATTTCTTCCACAATTACTTGTGCATGTAAAACAAACAGCCGGTTATGAGATCACGATGTAACAAAATACTTTGCTGCTGTAAATCCTCTAGGTTTATACCCACACCTGCTCTCGAATCCACTGCTCTCTCTCAATCCTTTCCTTGTGTCTTTGTAGCTCATTCTGATCATGATCTTCCTCCTCCTCTTCCTCTTCCCCATCAGCAGCAACCCCAAGCTCAAAACCATAATCTAGAAATCGGGTCACACATATAGATTATAAAACAAAGTCAAGCATCTTCAGGAAAGTTGTACCTAAAGTGAATATGATTGCAAAATGTTCTTGTGTATGCGGCAATGGGAATTACGGACATGTTTATTTGATTGCATCTTATCAAGTGCTCTCCAAAACATATATGTAAACAAACTACAAATGTTAGAAAGCCACTACCTAATAAGTTCAGTGGAGGGTATAACACATTGGCAATGCTATTTGGAGATTATCCAGAAAAGAATAGAAAAAGAATAAACCTACATCATGGCTCTCGAACCACATCACTTGACATTTTCAATTTCAATACAAAATGCTTGTTTATACTGAGCCCAATTTTTCCCCACATGCACTGCCATACTGCATCATTTAAAAAAATATAATTTTTTTTTCTGTCTGGCTTTTCCGAACGTGATCAAACCCTTCAACTGTATTTATGCACAAGACAGCAAGCTTTCATAATCACACAATATCTAATGCAAATGTGTAAAACATAACCATTTACATTCAGTGGGAAGAGGCATTAAAGGCCATACAAACAAGCAGATCCACACTCTAAACTTACCAATGTTCTTCCAGCGGAAACGGCGTTCTCGACCAGGTCCATCCGAGTGCAGATCCCCGTCAGCCAGGTAACGTTCCTGATACAAGCGCAATTTACGCTTATCATCGTCTAGGACATGTTTCCTATAAACACAAACAAACAGTTTAAACTACTAAAAACCTATTTACTAAATAAGAAACTATTACAGAAGGATTGGGGTGGCACAAATCACACATTTAGGAGTGAATGCTATAACATGGATTTGCCACTAGGAAGCTGTCAATGATTTTTAAAAAAACCTCCATCATACAGGTAGTAGAGTTCTATTCTTACATGTGGATTTTGTTGACTTGGTCCATCAGTTCCTCATCTGATGGAAGCTGCTCCTGTATATCCTCTTCTTCATATTCATCACCTCCCTGTTCATCTTCATCCTCACTACCGACATCGCTGCCGGATAGTTCAGCCTCAGAGTCCACAAAGTTAGCCATGCGTCTAAAGTTGAAGAGGACAGTTTAAAGAAGGTAATTTTGTAATTAAAAAGAAATGTTTGATATTTTTTGTTAAAGATACATGTGTAAAGCTTTAACAGAAGATCATCTGGGTTTCATTGTCATTTATGGAGATTTTTATGCAGTATACAGAATTCACAAGCCTTAACATGACTTACATCTTTTTGGACTTAAATACTGCTTCCCTCTCCTCATCTTCTACCTCATCACCCATATCTTCTTCAACTTCCGATTCCCCCTCAATGTCTTCCTGTAAAGTAAAACGAAAAGCGCATTTTAGATAAGACAACAGTCATATTGTGTACAGTTCAGCAGTAGTGGTCAGTTAAGATTTATCACTTTTTAATCTATTTAAGTGCATTGTCTATTACTCTCTGAAATTATTGATCACTACTATGCACATGCATTAACCTACACAACCTTTTTTTAAAAAACATTTTTTATTTAAAATATCCCTACTAACCTTCTCACTGTTACTGTCATCTGACAAGAGCCGAAACTCACAGTTGCCATCCTCCTCTTCCTCTTCCCCTTCCTCCTCCTTGTTCTTACTAAAAAAAAATAAATAAAATAAAAAGTTAGTGGTTTGCACTACACAGGTTGAAAATGCATTGCTAACATTTTGGATATATAGATCACAAGATCCACCTTACCTGTCAGATTCGTCTTCAAGAACAAAGCTTGAACCTGGTTGCACTGGAGAAGCAGCTGAAAGGAAGAATACAGAAAGCAATAATTATTGAGTCAGTGAACTCAGTTAACAGAACAGAATAAACAGATCTTTGTAGCAATAAATTAAGTAGAAGAACTAATCATTAAAACAGAAAAACACACCAGGACTGTCTATAAACTTTCCAGAGCAGAGAGAAAGTAGTTGGTCCATGTCTGTGTCTGAGCTCCTTTGACTGTCTATAACAGTGCTTTTTGCCTCTATGGCCTCAGTCTCATCCTTGGGTTGTCTGCCAGGTTCCACAGGCTGGATAGAGAATGCCCCAGAGCAAAGGCCCAGCAGCTCATCCTCAACTCCTGGCTGAGTCGGTTTTGCAGAGCCAAAGCCACCCGAACAGAGACCCAGTAATTCACCCATGTTGGCGTCCATGGCGTTTTCATCCAGGCTATCTAAAATTAACTGCCGTTTGTGTGAGTGGCTCAGGCCGCCACGGGGTCCGACATTCAAGAAGCCGTCCGCATCCAACAGCTGTGACTGCGTGTCCTCCTCTTGAGAGAAGAGGCCCTGAGAGTTCCCAACTTCAGGAGAAGGAACACCATAAAGATCCTGAGAGTCCTCCACAGGGAGTGTAAGGGAAGGTTCAGACAGCTTACCAGAGCTCTGACAAACAGGAAAATGAACAATTAATACATTTGGGGGAGGGGGAATAGAACTACGCTATTGTAACAAGATTTATAGTCCACACCAAATGCTTGACAATGATACTTGCCCTGCTAAAATAGAACAATTTCACAACTAGCAAACTAAATTTTTTCCAAATATGGAGGATTTATAACTCTGATAAATCAATACCACGGTGCTTATCGACTAACAAGTTGAACATCTTAAACTACAGATGCTGTCTGTTTTATGAGTCATGCGCACATTTGATTCATGATGCTTAAAACATCTCCAAATACATAATTTAAACCATGATATTATTGTTAATATTATAAAGAGACACGAAATAAAAGCTATATGCCTCCAACTGTGCTTTCAAGCTCCTTTAAGAATAATTAGCATTAAATAGGATACTATTACATGGCCAAAAATGGGCTCACCTTGGAGGCTGAGCCAAGGAAACTGGGCCTGAAGAAGCAGGGCGAGGGTGAGCGGAACGCGGCCGCTGAAAGACCTTTGCCTGCAGCACGGCTCACTGGCTGGTATGAGGGGAGTGTGGAGCTAGTCAGTTCAAAGCTGCTGTTATGACTGTTGTCCTTGTTCAAGGAAAGGCCATCCTCATCATCTGTGGGAGAAAAGAACAGAAAAGTTCACAGGCTATAAAAAGCATCTTTAGTGCTTATTTATATAACTCTAAATTTTCTCAGAAGCCTGTAGTTGAGGTTCATTGTCCAACAGGACAGTTTGTGTGTATAAACTATAAACTCACCCATTTTGCTATCATTTTCAGGATTGGCTTGCCCAGACTGCCTAACACCATCCCTAAATATAAAATCAAGACATTAAGGTTAAAAAAAAAAAGTCTAAGTAAATAAGAAAAATCTAAATAAGAAATACAGAGACAATCACAATCTCACCCTGTTCTGGAACAAGAACTGCCTGCAAACAGCATCAGAGTGCCATCAGCGTAGGGGGTTGGAGATGGACTTTTAAAGCAAGAAGAGGCAATTTGCTTGGATTTATTACCACTTTTGGCTTCCTCTGATTCTTCTTCCTCTCTATCTTCACCATCACCCAACAAATCTTCAACACCCTATAAAGTCAGAATTAGGAAAAGAGCAACAGAAGAGTACAAAATAAAGAAGGGCACTATATATATATATATATATATATATATATATATATATATATATATATATATATATATATATATATATATATATATATATATATATATATATATATATCTCTGGTAATGTGCTGGTAATGAGAATCCTAAACAAACTGAACTGTTGAAAAATGTTTTGTTGTTGTTGTTTTTGTTTGTTTTTACAATGGTACCTCTTCCTCCTCAGACTCAGTCATCTCCTCTTCCTCTTCCTCCTCCTCACAGTCTTCATTGTCCAGGCGATGAAGGGCAGCCCGACGTTCTCTTTCTTCCTTCCGGCGAATAGCCATAGCCTGCTGCAAACGAGACCTCAGTAAAACCAGCTTCTCTCCTGTAGAAAAACGGAGGAACAAAATGGTAATCAAACATTTGAGGATAAGATAAAAAAAAAAAGATTCAATCTGCTCTAAGGGCACTCCTTATGGAGGTGGTAATGTGGCAATATTTAAAATATGGAAGCATGTGCTTAAAACAAATTTAAAAACCTTTTAAAATATTGGAGAAGACAAGAGGAAATGCATAGCTGTACACATTTTGCAACATATTTTTTTTTTTAGCTCCCTATTGACATCTATTCTAAAGTGGTACTCCTTCATATTCTATAAAAATTCTAAATATGTACAAGTTAAAAAACACAGCAATTTTCTTTGACCGGCAGAGAACGTCAGAAAAGTCACAAATATCTAAATGTTATGTTTTAGACTATACCTGGCTTAGTGTGTGTAGGCTTCTCTTCCTCCTCATTAACGGTGACCGTGAAGGATTCAGCATGCAGCTCCTCCTGTCCAGAGGCAGTGCTGTCCTTTCTCACCACATTTACATGAAGTAATCGCTCTCCTTTAGACCGTGGTGCAGACTGAACATGCCTCAGAAAACGTTCTTTTAGAGCCTCTAGACCTGAGCAACACACAACATGCATTCTAAACAAAACGTGCTAAAACAATCTGCCACAGGAACCTTACCCAAAAGAAAATTGAGCTACCAAAAACCAAATACTACAGACTGCTTTAACGTTAACACGATTTGTAACATTTTAAAGCGCTTCCTCACCAGGGTTAGCCTGCTGCAGTTCCAGCTGGACAAAAGTTCCATCATCTGCACACAGCTTTGCTACAGGAGGAGGCTCCAAGCCCAGCTCACGCAATCTAGCCAGCTTATCCTTCTTGGGTTTAGACACTGCTGTGCCTTGTTCAGCAGGCACAGAGTCATCCTGTCCTGACTGCCCTGTCCCAGACTTAGTCTGCTGAACCTGAAACATGTCAGGATTCTCTTTAGTAGAACTCTCAGACATGTCCACAGACGGAAGAACACTTTCTTCCATGGCCTCAGGCTTTTGGAGCTCAACACCTGCAACCTCTAATTGTTTCTCAGCAGCTTCATTAGCAGTTTGTGTATTGGGTTCATTTGTAGCACTGTCCTGTTGGATACAGCTGTCTGGATCGGGTTCATTCAGATCCACCTGTCGGTTCAGGTTCTGTTCTGGTGCTTCAGACTGGTTTTGTGTAGTAGAGGGGGTTGAAGATGCCACAACAATACAGTGTTGGTATTTGGCAGATCTTGAAGGAGGGGAAACAATTACAGAAAAAATAAATAAATTAGATTGCTTACACTGCACAAATACATAAATCAAGTCACATTGTATGTGCATTATCAATTTTCTTTCTTAGGCAAAACTGTACATAATGTGTACAGTATAATGCACAATGTACCTACTTCAGTAATGCCATAGCAGGTCGGTCAGGACGAACTCTTCTCTTGAAGAATTGGTCTATGCCTTTGGGCTCTGGCATATGGTATGGTAGTCCTATTGTAGATTCTGGTAAACCAAAAAAGAATTCAAAGAAGGGCAATATTAAAGAGTGAAGAAATTCAAATGAGCAAGCACTGAATAATTTCACTTACCTCTAACAAGCTTCTGACTGTCACTGTGGAGCTGTTTCATTGCCTCCTTACTTGCTCTTGCGGCTTTCCTCTCCTAGGGACCAGATTAAGTGATTAAATAATTTAATGGAAACAAATAAATACAGTGGAACCTCGATACTCGTGACCTTGACACTCGTAGTTTGTGACTTCATTTGGAACCGGACTAAGAGTAAATCTGCTAGTTCGCGGGAAGCCACGAGTGGCTTGAAAGTTCGGAGTAACATTTCAAAACAGAGTTTGTACTAATAAATTACATAATGTTTGAAAAAATATTTTATTATTAATTTAAAGTAATAAATAAAACATTTATGACAAGTAATTCACAATTTTTGTTAAGTTTACTGTACATGTACAATTCCCCATCAAAAGGAGAGGGGTCATAGAACGTAAACCCCACAAGAATGTTGCACTGTACAGGGAAGATACCTACAACTGAATGTCTTACCTTGCGCTGGGCTCTGCCTTCCTGTCCTTCATCCTCTTCAGAATCATCTGATTGGTGCTGCAGAATTGGCAAAATAAAGAATGAAAATTAAGAGGTTGTCACATTGTCAGGAAAGCTGGGATCCATTTTTTTCTTTTTTCTTCTTTAACATGACCCCTTAGCAAACTACTGCCAGGGGAATGAGTTTCTGGTGGGTTGTGATCTCTATAAACCCAAATGTTTAATTATTTCATTGGAGGTTCTTTAAATTATTTAATAACAGTCAATTACAGATAGAAAATTAAGTAATAATATTGTTTTTAAGTGAATATAAAGCATGCATTTTATAAAACATACACAGAGTAACATGTGTTAAATTGGAAACTACCCCAAGATCTCAAATAAATAAAAAAGAAAAATAATTAGTATATGGCCTGGGAAGAAAAAGAAGTCTGTGCTAGTTATTTGTCAATCTCTGTGTGCCTCTGCTTTAATGATTTGTGCCTTTCTCTCACCTTGTTGTTGGCCTTCTTTTTTACAGCAGCTCTGATGGCATCTAGGGACTCCTCTTCCTCCACCACCCCCTCCGCCGTGTCAGACTCCTCGAGCTGAGCATCAAACAGGTCATTATCACCCAGTAGACAGCCACTGTCATTGAAAGCTTTGGGCAAAGGGGACTCCTGAGAACACAGGCAGAGAAAAAACAGAATGACAGTAAGCAACGGTTAATTTAATAAACTCCAATTTTTTGAAAAACCCCAATGAACTCACTTCAGGGGTATTTGTCTTTTCTTCCAGTTGTTTCACTCCATTTTTCTCCTTTTCTCTGCGTCGCTCTGACGTCCCCCTCTTTTTGGTCTTTCTCTTAGGTTTTCCTTGACTCTCATCTTCCTCACTCTCATCACTTTCCATGGCAATCCGAGATACCTTCTTTCCCCGGCTCTTTTTCGGCCCCTTACTTTCACTGGACTTCGTCTCATCGCCGCTGGATTCTGACAACACCAAAGCCTCAGTCACCTTGTCAAGGTCTTCCTCTTTCTCACTGTCGCTGTCCTGGAGAACCTTCCGGGTGCGGGCCTTCCGGTTCACGATGATATCGTCATCTGAATCTAGAGGTTTACATATTGTCACTTTTATTAAGCAGATTATGCAAAGTAAAAGATCCTGTTGTTTTTCAGTGAGCAAACCGTTTATGCAAATATAAGCAGAATTGAGTTAAATACCTTAATTAATGTCTATTAATAATAGAAAGCCTACCTGCCATCTCAAATGGTGTTTATCAGTGAGCCTCACTATTAGAAACACTCCCTAAATAAATCACTAAATGGCTTAAAAAAGACACTCAACCATATACTTTTCCCAAGCAACAAAACCTTGATTACATGAAGCATTTTCAAAAGAAGAAGAAAATACAGCTGTTATAGGTCCCATAGGCTTGTTAATGTTTATAATAGCAGATACGGATTTAAAGAATCACATTAAATTCTCCCACACACAAAATAAACAGTTTTCATATAACCAAATGAGCTCTTTATATACAAATAATTTAGTACATTTTTTCAAACAGTTACACATGACACAAAAGTACTTAACGTGTAGAAAATACATGCTAGAGAGAGAGAGCGCAAGAGAGAGAGAGAGAGAGAGAGAGAGAGAGAGAGAGAAAGAAAAATAAAGAAATCCCCCTTGATGAACTAATTTGACCGGAACAAATCCAAAGAGTGCTGACAGACAAGACTTAATTTACCTTCTTGAGCCTGAATAACAGGTGTGGTGGCATCAGTCACAGCCTCCTCCATGGGTGAACCAACTCCACTGTCTGAATCACTCTCTGCCTTGGGGATCTCAGCAGGGAGATCAACAGGCTGTGAACACAACACTAGTGTCAATCAGCTCCACCTGTCACATACAGCACACTCATTGATAGATTACACAGAGTCAGATTTGGAGGCATTAAAGATGCATGTTAAAATAAATGCATGAATGCAAGAACATTTAATGTATACGTGATGATCAACCAGCATTTATATCAAGAGAGATTACAGATTAGTTGAACCAGTAAAATGATCCTAAATCACAAGTCAGGACTAAGTTAGTTTTGTGGTTTAAACTACCTTCGAATAGCCTATTTTATTTTAATATAAATATTAATCATTGATTAGTTTAGATTGCTTCCCATCTTCTGAGCTTCCGAAGCTTCTGACCATTACTCTCACTGAGCAGGCCACGTCTACAGATCTAATCACCAGTCAAAATCTGATACTTAGATGCACAAAACAACCAGTTAACTAGTAATATAAACCTACTTTAAATATACGAGTTATTGTGTCTAAAAAACCTGTCGATTCAAGCTACTGATAGCAAACCAGCTAGGCTAGCTACGAGTCATTGACTCGTGGTTATTTGGTCTTAAATTCGACTATAATTTTAGTTTTCTCAATTTCGGCGATCAGCATTTGTTTACCGAATATATAATTTTCTGAGTAAAGCAGTTAGTAGAGCTTGAGTGAGCTAATAAACACCATGTAGTCTGTTACCCGCTCAGAGAGAAGCAGGCTCATCTTTTGTCCACTGAAGCTATTCGGCGCAGAACCTCATAAAAAAATAATTAATAATAAAATAAGCAAAAAAAAACCCCAACGTTTTTATACGCCGATGTTATACACGCGAAATCATAAAACGTGAATCCTGGAAGGATTTTCGTCATTCGGGCGAAGCTACTCGTCAAAAGTCGTCTCCCGCCTGATCCTCGGGAAAGGGCATAAAAAAATTTTCAACTGTTCGCGCGCTGGAGTGAAAGTCTTCTTCCTGCCTTGCCTGCGTCATCACCGTCTAGCTTGATGATTGGCTGATTTGTTAGCATGCAAGGTTACTCTGACTATGATTGGTTAGGAATGTCGGCGCGCTGCTTTTCATTGGTCAATGTATCACAAAACATTTATTTTTTCATTTCCCCCACTTCATATCAAACAATTATCTACAAATGTTCTATAAACATATCGCAATCAAATAACATTAATTTCGCCTTTCAATAAACTTAACACGGCAGGTGTGTATACAAATGATTTCATAGTGGCTACGTAAATAAGTTAGTAAGCCATAGTTTATAACCATACCTTTTCAATTAATCAAAATGTTCAAGACATAAAAAAACACCGTCTTTCCTGGATAATTATACTGCTAGTTTAATGATGGGCTTTTTCCCTAACGAGGCCACATTTCGCTTCATCCATAGGGCTCCTGGAGCTGTTTTGTATGTGCTGCGCAATTGCGCATGCGCGATGAGCTGCGCACGTTCTCACGCATGCTCAGTTAAAAATCCCATGGATCTGCTTTAAATCACACCGAAGACAACGCAGCGCGCAGATCTGTATACGGATACGTACCCTTTCAGTTCTTAAATTAGCCCCATTAAGCTTCGAGATACCGCCCCCAATTTCAGTGTCGGTACGGAGCCGCCAGGCCGGGACTGAGACGGAGAGAGAGCCCTCGGCCATGGAAGCGCTCGGACCCGGTAAGCGGTGAACAGGAGGAGACCGTGAACAGTGACAGTGGAGCGCAGGTCGGCGCTGCGTGTTACTGTGGCCCGCGGCTTCGCTTGGCTGCGCTGTTGTGTAGGCCTCAGGGACGAGAACGAAAACAAACACACCAGCAGCCGCGTCGCTTTGCCAGAATAGTATTCTTTTGTTAATTGAATGTAGTTCTTTAAAAAAAAAATAATACTTGGTATAAGAGACAACAAGTGTTTATGTGCGTGACGTCGGGACAGGTATTTATTGTGTTGAAACGCAGTGAACCTGTAATACACGCACCCAGCAGTGCGGAAGGCTCTATGGCATTGTGGAGTCGATGATAGGGATTTCAATAAGAGCCAAGCTTTCTTCCGTGTGTGTGTGTGTGTGTGTGTGTGTGTGTGTGTGTGTGTGTGTAAAAGAGAAGACACCTAGGCAGCTGGACGGCTGCTACTATTTCCTGCTTATTTCAGATGCTTTTGTTGTAAAAGGAAGTCGCGTTTCACTACAAAAATACGGAAGCCTTTGGAATATTTTGGGGCAGCCAGTTATACTGGCGCGTTACACCGTAGTTCAAGCACATGGCAAGAATGTGCTCGGTTAGTAAATGTGTCCATAAACCGATGGTTTACGGAGTGCTGTCCACATGGTGAACTATCAGACAGACAGGCTTCACCCGCCGTTTGATGTCGACGCTTTGGCCAGCAGAAACCTGCCAGCCAGACAAAAACATTAAGGTCCATGCGGAAAAACACCATTCCTGAAGCTTTTGGAAGGAGGCCCCATATCCGCTGAAGGTTTTGCCTTCCTGGATGTAAAAGGGTTTAAACGAGTAAAAGTAAACACCCCTTCTCTGTGCCGAGCGGCCAGGCTGTGAAAAGCGGAAGGAGTCGCCAATGTGGGTTTTTTTTAACGCTTCATTACAATAGCATACTGATCCTGAGTGTGTTAATGGCACGGATAGCAGAGAAAATGGTGAGGTCAAATTCTCATGGATTTCAAATTGTCACTGAGACCTGGTTATCCGTGACTTTCCCTCGTTTTTAACCCACATGGTACAGAGGCACATTAATCTGTCTAGTAATTACAGTAACTGTAAAATAGGTTTACATATCGCTCCCAATTAGCTTAGAGTTGCAAGTTTTTGACTCACATTCTGAAATTGGTGATAATTGTTGGGTTTGAAAACGTTTTGAAAATATCTAATTGATTTATATAATATTGAATATCAGATTGCTGATTTGTTTAAATATATTTTGTAGTATATCTGAGTTCATCCAACCAGCTGTCAGATCTTCTCAGGTGTAATGTGCTTGCCTTTTTTCACACCTGATGTAATTCATGCTTATAATGTAAATTATATGTAACCATGTGATTTTATGGTTATATTTGCCTAGCCTTTCTTTTTAAATCATACACTTACTTTTTCAGATCTTCTTTTGAAAGATTTGGAGGGTCTCCAGACAGCCTTGGGGGCTGTGAACTTTTTTCCCCTCAATTGTATTCAGTTTGAGAGATACAAATTTGCTGGCCCTTTTTACCTTTTAGGATTTATTGATTGACTTTTGATCTTATTATGAAATGGCAATAATAAATATCCACTTTACATCATAAATCAAGAGGAAAGGAAGTCATTTCTTGACTGACTATTTTGAATAATTAATATATTTGCAGTATTTAGAAAGCTTATTGTAATTAGTCAAGATTAATTAATGTTGTGTTTATGATAATAACCTAATTTGTAGACTGTTGCCTGACCATTAATGTTCCTATGCACAGTAAATTAGCATTTGTTTATGCATGGTTTTCTGAGTTACAGAACAAAGCCATCTGTTGCAAATGATTCAGAATTTCTCAGCATATGACGGATTTTACATTCACACTGTTGTATGAAGCACATTGAATGATATGTTGACATGCTTGCATTTCATACAGTTTTTTCCCCCGAAGGTATGGTCTGTGTGGGAATATTCTGTCGGTTACAGTTTAGTTGGCAAAGTTTTAAGAAACACAAGTATGGATGAGGCCTATTTAGGAAAAAAAAAGAATGTCCCTATCCTACATCAGCAGTAGTTAAGATCTGTCATGCTCTAGGTCCCTGAATAATTCAGGATTTTGCCCCTTATGGTAACTCTTTCCATTTTAACATGTATATAGTAGACAGTAATTGACTCAAATGTGACTGTCACTCCAACAACTTAAAAAGGACTGAAAATAATGGCATTCTAATACTATTGTTGAATTCTAAAAATGTTCTAGTTTTAGTGTCATTACTTTTCAAATACAAAAAAATAATTGAAAAAACTTTCATAAAATGGATGTATGCAGTCTTTAATGGTGTTTGGCTTAGTAATTAATATTATTAAAATTAAATTCTGCATCCTGTAGGACCTGTTGTGGGGATTCACTCGGTCATCTCACTGTGGTGAGATCCTGTGTTTCTAGTGTCAGGGATGATCCTTCTGCTTAGCTGTACACAGTACTGAGTAATGTAATCCACTTGATCAGTCAGTGACTGCTCACTATTTGCTAAATGTTATTACTTACTTAACATTTTAATCCATCCGCTTCTCACTTTCAGCGCATCACACTGCTGCTCAATGCAAGAACCCCTGAATTGCCGCATTTTTTTAACACCTAATGAAACGGTGTAAGTAAAGTGCACAAGTCTCGTGGCTTCTTGGGCTTCAAGAGAAAATTTGAATGAAAAAAGTCCAATTGAGTCCAAATAGTTGATCTCTTGTACAGCAACTTGAATTTTATAGAGAACCATAATATTTTGACTGCCATAGTTAAATAAAAGGAGGAGGAGGAGGAGGCCGCTTTGGATTAGGACAGGCTGCAGTACCCTCTGTGGATTATGTGCTAACTGGAGCGTGCAAGAGCAGCATGGGGTTTTGACCTCGCAAATTTGTCGACGCATTATGGCATTCACCTTTTGACAATGTACAGTACCCCCAAATTGTATGCACGGAAGAGTAAAGGAAAAGACAATGAAATCTTGTACATTCACATTTAATGCAAACAAGGATTCGTTTTATAGAATGAACAGAATGTCTATCTACTGATTTATTAAAGTCAAATCTCAATTCATACTTCATCATTAAGAATAATTGCACATTAAATTGTTTTCCACATGGTCCTGCTGCTTTCTGTGAGATCGACTCACTTTGTTGGATTGGCTTCTCCGTATTAGAACAGTGGAGGTGTGGGTATCATTGTTTTACGATGTTTGTCAGATAAGAGTTAAAACCAGAGCAAAACTTGTATTTTCTCTGTTTACTCACGCTCTGTCCAAATGCTGAATCCAGATTTAAAAAGCTTTTAATTACAATCATATTTTTGTGTGTTTCTCTGTAGGCCCGCCTGCTCCTACCTCCCTTTTCCAGCCACCACGCCGGCCCGGCTTGGGCACGGTGGGGAAGCCGATTCGCCTGCTGGCCAATCACTTTCAGGTGCAGATCCCCAAGATCGATGTCTACCACTATGACATTGAAATCAAGCCAGAGAAGCGCCCCCGGCGGGTCAACAGGTAAGATTTGACTTAAAGGGAAAACGTCAAAGACAGTATGTGCCGATGGTTATGATGATTGGTTTGATATCAGTTTCTGAAAATAGCTTATTTTAATCATTTGTTGTGCAGAGAGGTGGTTGATACCATGGTGAGACACTTCAAAATGCAGATCTTTGGGGACCGGCAGCCTGGATATGATGGAAAGAGGAACATGTACACAGCTAATCCACTGCCTATCGGAAGAGATCGGGTAAGCTGGCACTACACTTTAATCAGAAAGGCACTTCTGAATGCAAAAAGATGACACTTGTTGTACACAGTATATGAGTGACCAA